>NW_022436978.1:19751205-20089698 GCF_009761245.1 Sapajus apella
TATATAATATATTATATAATTATATTATATAATTATGATTGTGATTATATATTATGTTTATAATTATAATATATAATTACACATATATAATCGCCAAAGTAATGCTGTATTACCATTTTTAAAAATATATATATAAAGGATGTATGCTTCATATATATATAAATATATGTATTACCATATATATTTACCATATATGTGTATATGTATGTACTTCATATATATGTATTACCATATATATTTTATATATATATGAAGCATACGTATATATATAAATAATAGTGATACAGTATATTTACTCCTCTTCTCCCCTCTTTCCCTTGACACGTACATATTTATTTTCCAGTCCTTCCACTTACTCCTCTGTTGTTTTTTTCCTGTCTCACTACTTCCTAACCATTTCCCTAGCCAGAACACACACACAGACTCCTTCACATTGTCTTGAAGCACAATTCCCAGCCTCTAGTCAATTCCCCTCTGACCTTCATAACTGCTGTATTTGTCTGACCTTCTCCAAACACAATTTTCATGATTTCACTCCTCAGTCAAGAACTTTTAATTGCTCTCCGATTTATATCTTCTCTCATCTCCTTAGTCTGAGACCTCTACCAGTTGTCTCAACAGAAGTTCAGCAACCTTCCTGGGACATTTGGTTATCCCATGTCCCAAACAAGCCATCAATAACCCCACAAGGGGTGATACGTAATAGTGAATATGTTCTCATGGAACCTCCCCAGAGGTCCTTCTCTTATTCAATTTGTTAGCATGGTTTCCCCTCCTTAGCATCTAATATTCGTTGCCTTTCTAGGTCCATTTCCTGCTCTTCCTTTATTCCTCACAAACTTCTATACTCAAATCACTCCAGACAGCTTGCCATCCCTGGAAGACAAATGCTCTTGCACATCTCATGATCTTGACTACTGGTATTCTCATTGTCTTATGCTTATCTTCCTTTCACCACTTAGAGAAAGGTAGGACCAATACCAACCAATGTCACTTCTGCAAAGTCACCTCCCTAACCTGCATCAACTGCTTTCTGCTCTATTTTACCACAGTGTATTAGTCCGTTTTCATGCTGCTGATAAAGACATACCAGAGACTGGGCAATTTACAAAAGAAAGAGGTTTATTGGAATCACAGTTCCACATGGCTGGGAGGTATCACAGTCATAGTGGAAGGTGAAAGGCACATCTTACCTGGTGGCAGATAAGAGAAGAGAGATTGTGCAGGAAAATTTCCCTTTTTAAAACCATCAGATCTTGTAAGACTAATTCACTATCACAAGAACAGCACAGCAAAGATCTGCCCCCCATAATTCAATCACCTTCCATGGGTTCCTCCCATGACATGTGGGAATTGTGGGAATTACAATTCAAGAGATTTGGGTAAGGACACAGTCAAATCATATTGTTCCACCCCTGGCACCTCCCAAATCTCATGTTCTCACATTTCAAAACAATCATGTCTTCCAAACGGTCCCCTAAAGTCTTAAGTCATTTCAGCATTAACTCAAAAGTCCACAGTCCAATGACTCATCTGAGACAAGGCAAGTCTCTTCCACCTGTGATCCTGTAAAATCAAAGCAAGTTAGTTACTTCCTAGATACAATGAGAGTACAGGCATTGGGTAAAGACAGCCATTCCAAATGGGAGAAATTGGCCAAAACAAAGGGGCTTATAGGCCCCATGCAAGTCCAAAATCCAGCAGGGCAGTCAAATCTGAAAGGTCCAAAGTGATCTCCTCTGACTCCATGTCTCACATCCAGGTCCTGCTGATGTAAGAGGTGGATTCCCATGGTCTTGGTCAGCTCCACCCCTGTGGCTTTGCAGGTTATAGTCCATCTCCTGGCTGCTTTCACAGGTTAGTGTTGAGTATCTGCAGCTTTTTGAGGGTAACGGTGCAAGCTGCCAGTGGATCTACCATTCTGGAGTCTGGAGGACAGTGGCCCTCTTATCATAGCCCCACTAGGTGGTGCCCCAGCAGGCACTCTGTGTGGGGGCTCTGGCCCCACATTTCCCTTCTGCACTGCCCTAGTAGAGGTTCTCCATGAGGGCCCCACCCCCGCAGAAAACTTCTGCCTGGACATCCAGGCATCTCCATACATCCTCTGAAATCTAGGCAGAGGTTCCCAAATCCCACTTCTTGACTTCTGTGCACCTGCAGGCTCAACACCACATGAAAGCTGCCAAGACTTGGGGCTTGCACCCTCTGAAGCCATAGCCTGAGCTGTACCTTGGCCCCTTTTAGTCACAGCTGGAGCAACTAAAACACAGGGCACAAGTCCCTAGGCTGCACACAGCATGTAGAACCTGGGAGTGGCCCACAAAACCATTTTTTCCTCCTAGGTTTGTGATGATAGGGGCTGCTGTGAAGACCTCTGACATGCCCTGGAGATATTTTCTCCATTGTCTTGGGGATTAACATTAGGCTTCTGGTTACTTATGCAAATTTCTGCAGCTGGCTTGACTTTCTCCTCAGAAAATGGGATTTTCTTTTCTCTCTCATTGTCAGGCTACATTTTCCGAACTTTTATGCTCTGCTGTCCTTATAAAACTGAATGCCTTTAACAGCAACTAAGTCATCTCTTGAATGCTTTGTTGCTTAGAAATTTCTTCCACCAGATACCCTAAATCAACTCTCTCAAGTTCAAAGTCACACAAATCTCTAGGGCAGGGGCAAAATGCCACCAGTTTCTTTGCTAAAACATAACAAGAGTCACTTTTGCTCCAGTTCCCAACAAGTTCCTCATTTCTATCTGAGACCACCTCAGCCTGGACCTGGACCTTATTGTCCATATCACCATCAACACTTTGGGCAAAGCCATTCAACAAGTCTCTAGGAAGTTCCAAACTTTCCCACATTTTCTGTCTTATTCTGAGTCCTCCAAACTGTTTGAGCCTCTGCCTGTTATCCAGTTCCAACATTGTCTCCACATTTTCAGGTGTCTTTTCAGCAGTGCCCCATTTTGTTGGTATCAATTTACTGTACTAATCCGTTTCATGCTGCTGATAAAGACATACCCAAGGCTTGGAAATTTAAAAAATAAGGAGGTTTATTGGACTCACAGTTTCACGTGGCTGGGGAGGTCTCATAATCATGGCAGAAGGTGGAAAACACATCTAACATGGCAGCAGACAAAAGAAGACAGCTTGTGCAGGGAAACTCCTTTTTAAAACCATCAGATCTCATGAGACTCATTCACTGTCACAAGAACAGGACAGGAAAGACCCGCCCCTATAATTCAATCATCTCCCACTGGGTTCCTCCCACAACATGTGGGAATTGTCAGAGTTACAATTCAAGATGAGATTTGGGTGGAGACACAGCCAGACCATATCACACGGCATCTGCTTTAAATTGTTTTGTTTGTATTTACAATGAATTCTATGTATGTCTGTCTCTCAGGCTATACTGTGTAACATTCTCAGGACAGAGATAATTTCCTATAGTTATTTCTAAATGTCCTATATTCAGCTTTTATTCTTCAAAGTTTTACACTGTGCCTACTAAATATTTGTGATTTGATGGAATTTGAATGGTTTTCATCAATTCTATCTTGCTTTTGGGATACATATTATTGTACATCTCTGTTCTATGTATTCCACTTTAAGTGTCTTAAGTTATTTTTTTATGCATGAGGTATATCACAAATTGTAAGTTGGGCTTTGGTTGGCTCAACACCCATCCTCTTCTACTTCCACCACCTCTTGAGTAACTCTCCTCTCCAAGTGTTTAAAAATAATACTCTGATGGCCGGGCATAGTGGCTCATGCCTGTAATCCCAGCACTTTGGGAGGCCACGGCAGGTGGATCACCTGAGGTTGGGAGTTCGAGACCAGCCTGACCAAAAAAAGAAACCCCGCCTCTACTAAAAAAAAATACAAAATTAGCCTGGTGTGGTGGCACATACCTGGAATCCCAGCTACCCAGGAGGCTGAGGCGGGAGAATAGCTTGAACCTGAGGTTGTGGTAAGCCGAGATCACACCATTGCACTCTAGCCTGGGCAACAATAGCAAAACTCTGTCTCAAATAAGAATAAGAATATTCTGGCATTCTATAAAGTCAGGGAGATATTCAATACACTTTTTTTGCTTATTAAGAAAGAAAAATGATAATTTCTTTGGCCGAGGCTTCAAATAAAATTCAAGACAAAAGGATCATTGACATCAATCACTGTAGCACATGATAGAACACCAAGGTTTCCACACCAACCTTTTTCAATTTTTGGTTATGTAGAGGGCCTCAGGAGTTAACCACTGCTATTATTTTCCTCCTCTATCACTTTTGCATGGTTTAGAGAAGCCCTTTGCAAGTCACTCTAATAATAATGCGGCCCCTCACTGAGCACATGCTCTGAGCAGACACAGTACCGATGGCTTGACTTGCACTGTCTCATGTAATCCTTCCAATAATACTAAAAATTCATTTTCAAGATTAAAGAGCTGAGACTTAGCAAGGTACAGTAACTTGTCCAATATCAGGAAGCTAGTAGATGGTACAGCTGGTGTGCCTGATATATGATCATGCAGACTTTGAGTTATCATTTTCAGTGACAGGCAAATCATTAGGTCATTTGAAAACAGTATTTTTATCAGGACAACTTAAAAAATATTGAACCATAATGTGTAGCTTTCAGCTCATCCGTGGAAAAGGTCCAATTCTTCTTAAGGACTGGAATTCTTAAGAATTAGCCCTATTAGTGTTTAGATTCTCTTGCTATTTTTTCAATTAACTATTGTGGGTTTCTTTTTAAGACTAAATATCTTCAGCACCTTCAACTGTTGCTCACGTGACTTGGCCTCAGATCTTACACCCTCTGAGCTGCTATCTTTTGGACAAGCTCCAGCTGTGTCAGTCAATGTCCCTCTTAGAACTTGATGAAGCCCATAGCTAAACAACACCCCAGATGACATTAATATCAAAACTGCTATACATGGCAATGAAAATACCACTGCCTTTGTTGATGTACTCTGAAGTCACATCAAGTTTCTTGGCAACTAAGCACTTACTGGTTCACTTTATACTCAATTAAAACCTTGTTTTTTTTTTAACTTTTACATGAGTTACAAGTATTACGAAATTTATGCATGTGAAAGAAATTTACAGATTATAAGTTAGCATACTAATGTGATCTATTAATAGTAGTATATATGGCAGATTCAACTTGTATTTAAAGAAAAAGAGTTCACAGAACAAATTTTAACTGGTGCATATTAGTACTTCCTTCTAAAAAGCCCTATACCATTTTTTTTTTTTTTTTTTGAGATGGAGTTTCACTCATGTTACCCAGGCTGGAGTGCAATGGCGCGATCTCGGCTCACCGCAACCTCCGCCTCCTGGGTTCAGGCAATTCTCCTGCCTCAGCCTCCTGAGTAGCTGGGATTACAGGCACGCACCACCATGCCCAGCTACTTTTTTGTATTTTTAGTAGAGACGGGGTTTCACCATGTTGACCAGGATGGTCTCGATCTCTTGACCTCGTGATCCACCCGCCTCGGCCTCCCAAAGTGCTGGGATTACAGACTTGAGCCACCGCGCCCGGCCCCTATACCATTTTTAAAGAACAAGTTAGGCCAATCTGCCTGTAAACAATTGAGGCAAATCTCTGTAACCAGGAGATTTATTATCCATGGATTCTAATATTTCTTTCGTTTTTTTTCTTTTTTTGAGACAGAGTCTCACGTTGTTGCCCAGGCTAGAGTGCAGGAGCATGATCTCAGCTCACTGCAACCTCTGCCTCCTGGGTTCAAGTGATTTTCATGTGTCAGACTCTCAAGTAGCTGGGATTACAGGCATGCGCCACCATACCCAGCTAATTTTCTTTTTTTGCATTTTTTGTTAGAGACGAGGTTTCGTCATGTTGGCCAGGCTGGTCTTGAACTCTTGTCCTCAAGTGATCCGCCCGCCTCGGCCTCCCAGAGTGCTGGGATTACAGGCATTCGCCACTGCGCCTGGCCGCCCAGGGACTCTAGTATTTCTAAAATGTTCTGGTGCTCAACTTCAATCTAGAAATCAGGCAACACAATTTTTATTATGCAGGCTGCTCTGGACAACTATCAGGTCAGAATACTTACACTCAGGCAAAGTCTCTTCATCAGATATACACATGGAAATCACAGTATTTGGTAGCTTCTTGAGGGAAAATAACCATCCTGGAAAAGCAGGAATTGCCCTGCCTAAGAACTGGAACCAATACATTTTAGTTCAAAAACTTTTAAGTAATCACGTGGTAAGTGCATAACATTACAGTAGGTGCTTTGAAGGCTGAAAGCACAAAGGGACTCCTGCCTTTATTCTAAGAGAGGAGACAGATGCTTGCATACATAAGTAGAAGTACATTCATGTATAACCATCATCAATGAGTCCACTTTCATATTTACTCAATACTTTACAAAATAATAAAGGTCATTAGGGAACATCAGTTATTTTTAAGTTATCTGGACTTTTCAGGAGGCCTCAAGTTTTCTGCAAACTTAATAATAGCATGGAGGTACCTCTACTGATACAGTTGCTCATTCATTCAGTCAACAAACACATCAAATTTAGAGAACACTAGTAATTGGGTCTGGTTAGAATTAATGTATGTATGGGGAAGGAAAGCTAAAAGGGCTACACTGCTAGGCAGGGGCCATGTATATAGGGCCTTGTTTGTTGAAGCGGAACATGTCATTTTTATGTAGCCACTATGCTTCTCTACGTTCTCTCTGTAACAGAACACTCTTTTCCATGAGATAACCCTCTTCAGGTGGTTGGGGAAGGCAAAAAGACAATTCCCCTTTTATCCCTCACCCAGACACAAGCGTGGGCACGTGACCTAGGCATGGGCAATCAGGGAACCCTGTACTTCAGGCCACATTGATTGGCCCAGGCAAGCAAAAGACTCAAGGCAGGCTAATCAGGGTCCCGCCTGGGGCTTTTCTGTTACAGATGCTGAGAAAGAACAATTCTTTTTGGGGGGGCTGCTGAGCTGACACAATGGGAATGGTGGTGGGGGGGCAGGGGAAAGGAGGCTGCCAGCAGCACCCTGAGGCCAAGTGGATACAGTCTGAGAAACACACCAAGATAGAGCCCTGATGATACCATTCGTCACCGAATGAAGCCAGGTCCACCCTTGCGCTTCATGGTTATGTTAGCTATGCTGTAATACTAGTTAAAGGGATACATGGGATTTATCCCATTTATTATTTAGGTTGGTTTGAATCAGTTTCTGTTTTTTTACAATCAACTTGACTCTAACTAAAGTTTATGTCATCATATAGAATTTGATATCATGACATTAATATCAAAATGTACACTGTATTTCTAAGTATTATAGATCTATATTTGGCGTAAATGTGTACACATACATATACATAAATGTCGTATGTATGTATGTGCTTATCTATCTACCCATCTATCTCAGACAGGCTAAAATACTGTGCCCAATACCTGATCTAAACTTTATTACAATTTCAACCTATCTCTTCTGCTGCCCAAGACGCTGAAAGGAAAGAGGGCCAAGGGGAAGAAGGTGGCTCTGGACACAGCTGTCTTGAAGAAGCAGGAGGCCAAGAAAGTGGTGAATCACCTGTCAGAGAAAAGGCCTAAGAATTTTGGCATTGGACAGGATATCCAGCCCCAAATGGACCTCACCTGCTTTGTCAAATGGCCCCACTATGTCAGGTTGCCATGTGAAGGAGCTATCCACTATAAGTGGCTGAAAGTGTACCCTGCAATTAAACAGGTTTTGAATCTCCAAAACAGCCACTCAGCTGCTTACACTGGCCCACAAGTATAGACCAGAGACATGGCGAGAGCAGAAGCAGAGGCTGTTGGCCATGCTGAGACAAAACTACAGGCAAAGGGGACATCCCCACCAGGAGACCACTGTCCTTCTAGCAGGAGTCACCACCGTCATCACCTTGGTGGCGGACACACAGGACGTGGATCTCATTGAGCTGGTTGTCTTCCTGCCTGCCCTGTCTCATAAATGGAGGGTCCCTTACTGCATTAGTAAGGGGAAGGCAAGACTGGGACATGTAAGAAGACCTGCACCACTGTTGCCTTCACACAGGTGAGCTCAGAAGACAAAGAGGTTTGGCTGAGCTGGTGAAAGCGATCCCAACCAATTACAATGACAGGTATGATGAGATGTGTTGTCACTGGGGAGGTAATGTCCTGGGGCCCAAATCTGTGGCTCTCATAGCCAAGCTGGAAAGGCCAAAGCTAAAGAAGTTGGCACTGGAGGGTTATGTGGACACTGTTGAGTTTTCTGTACATAATAGTAATTAAAACAATACAAATTCCCCTTAAAAAATTTTCAGCCTTACCTTTGACAAGGGAGAGTTTCTTTCCCTACATTCTATTGCAAAATAGATTTTTATTAGCATTCCTACTTATGAAGAAGCTTTGAGAATTAGTTGAGCTAAAATGAGCTGGCTTTGGGGATGTGAATAGAGCCTGCTAACGACAAATAATTAACATATACCTGTTGAAAGCAGGCTTACGAGGTCTCCAGTTACCGTGCCTTAATTATACCCAACTCCAGTGCTTCTTTAGCTTCTAATTTTGGATGAATATCCAAATTCTAAAATTTACTAGCTAGTGCTCTATTTGCAAAAATGGAGAACATTGCAATCTTAAAAGTTGCTTCATAATTGATCTTCATAATTTTATGATGCATCAAAATAAGTCATGTCTGAAGTAAATGTTCTAATTTTAGATGGCACTGCTGTTTAAATTTTTATCAAAACTCACTTTAATGTAGAATCATTTCCAGTACACTTGCTGGTAAAGACATATTCCAAAAGAAGGAAGGATTTGCGTGGTTTTTTTCTGATTGAATGAGACCTCTAAAACAAACTCTCATCTATAATACATGGAGTTTATTTTAAAGCAAAAATTATGCCACATTTTGCCATGAGTAAATAATTACATTTTCAGCTCTCACCCCCCTTTGTCCAGGGCCAGTCATAGTTGGATTGATCCACAGAAACATTACATTGAATTTTTCCAACCATTTAATCAAAAATAACATGCATTAATATTACAGATGGCCTATACATGCAAACAAGTACACCTACAATCATTTGACCAGTAAAATGAGAATAATTTATTATTTTTAAAAAGTAATCAAACAATCAGTTTTATTATTATTTTTGACTGATTGATCAAACTGGCCTTTCGGTGTAAACAAGCCTAAGGCATCAAGAAAGATGCAAGCTTTGCCCAGGGCGCCATGATAAAACTTAATTGCTGCATATAGTCAAAGGCCAGTTGGACCTTATACATGCTGAGTTTATTTTTTTATTTTTACTTACTTATTTATTTAGAAACAGGGTCTCCTTTTGTCGCCTAGGTTGTAGCCTCTAACTCTACGGCTCGAGCAGCCCTCCTGCCTCAGCCTCGTGAGTAGCTGGGACTACAGGTGTGTGCCATCATGCTTGGCTATTTTATTTTATTTTATGTTTTGTAGAGATAGGGTTTTACTATGGTGACCAGGTTGGTTTCAAACTCCTGGTCTCAAGTGATCCTCCCAAACTTCTGGGATTACAGGTATGAACCAATGTGCCTGGCCTCCTGCAGATTAAATTCAGCTGTGTGAAGAAACTTGATACCTACAACAACTTGATACTTGATACCTGCAGGATTCAAATATTCATTCTGTTTCAGTACTTTAACAAATAGAGCTATATAAACTCCATGTAGAGTTAGGTCAATTCAAACTCAGTGTAAGTGGTTTGTTAATGCTTTGCTAATACAGCACAATATATACTTTCAAAAGCAAAACATTTGAGTACATTGTTTTTTGCAAGGCCCAATGTCTGTTTGACTGTATATGTTTTAAAACTATTAAAAACAAAATTAAGCAGACACTGAAAATTATCTTGTCTTTTGATAACAAAGCTAGGGGTTTGCATGCCTGGCTGCACGTTCAAATCACTGGAGAAACTTAAAAACAATCTATGCCTGCATCCCTCTCAGGAGATTCTGATTTATGCGGCCTGGGATGGAGCTCACACTTTTTTTTAAAGCTTCTCAGTTGATTCTAACATGCAAGTAAGTTTGAGAATGACTGGTTTAAACTTTTCTTTTCTTTTCTGTTTGAGACGGAGGCTTACCCTGTCACCCAGGCTGCAGTACCATGGTGCAGCCTCGGCTCACTGCAGCCTCCTGGGCTCAATCAATCCTCCCTTCTCAGCCTTCCAAGTAGCTGGGTCTGTAGCACATGCCATCACAGCAAATATTTTTATTTTTTGTAGAGATGGGGTTTTACCAGGTTGGTCTCGAACTCCTGGGCTCAAGCAATTCACCCACCTTGGCCTCCCAAAGTGCTGAGGTTCTAGGGATGAGCCACTGCATAGAGCCTGTTCTAAACTTTTCTAATCCTTAGATCATTACTTATGGAGAGAGGAAAGAAAGAGCATGATAGTCTATAGCTACATGAACAATTATGCCAGTTACCTAATTTCCCAGAGCTTTGGTTTCCTTGTCTTTAAAATGTGAATAATGCTATGTCTCTTGAGATATATTCAAGGATTACCAGGATAAAAGATGTGGCCCAGGCAGGGCATGGTGGCTCACACCTGTAATCCCAGCACTTTGAGAGGCCGAGGTAGGTGGATCACCTGAGGTCAGGATTTTAAGACCAGTCTGTCCGACATGGTGAAACTTCGTCTCTACTAAAAATACAAAAAACTAGCTGGGTGTGGTGGCAGGGGCCTGTAATACCAGCTACTTGGGAGGCCGAGGCAGGAGAATCACTTGAACCTGGGAGGTGGAGGTTGCAGTGAGCCAAGATCCCACCATTGCACTCCAGCCTGGGTTACAGGAACAAAACTTTGACTCAAAAAGGAAAAAAGTGGCCCAGAGTAACGCTTAGCTTATCAGGGGTTGAATGCTCAAAAACCTACAAGGGATCAGGTAGGTAACCAAGCTGTGGGTAGGATGACAGGGGGCTGGTGGGGGTTATGGTGAAATAGAAGAGACTCCATCCGAAGGAAGCATCCACTGTCTGGCTTCTTCCAATGGTCATGTAGAAATATAAGCCAGTACTCTAAAATCTTCTGACTTTTTTTAAGAAAGAGAAAAAAATCTAGATATTTTAAGTATAAAATTTCCCTACTTGAAAGCAGCCAAAGAAAATACCTGTACGTCACTAATTTTCTACTTGGGAAAGTGTTAATTTCCCTTTGCATCTAAATCTACCTCATGTCATGTGGTTGTGGATAATTTCAGGATTCGTTCTTGTTTTAGTCAGTCTTAATTAAATAATTAAGTATTCATTCTTCTTTGCTGCCAAGTATTTCTTCTTCAGTGGATGAAGGATTTCTAGCTATGATTTGGCATAATACAAGCATATGATAGATCTATTACTCTTTATCTTTTACGCAGTTAAAACAAAATGTACCATGATGCTGTTTCCTTATGTTTCAGTGGCACAATTTTATCTTCCTTTACTCATATCTACCATCCCCTATTAGCAATAAGCCTGATATGTGATACTATGGTTCTTTCTTCAATTTTAACCCATGTCATTACTTAATATTTTTTTTCTTTTTAAGACATAAATGTGATCTCTCTGGCCATTTGAATTGCACCAATAAAGCCTAGGTTTTCAAAGGAACACAACGTTTTCTTGTTCTACTGTCTCCACTTAGCTCACTGTTAATAATATATGCATATATAAATGAATGAGAACAGCCTCTTTATCTTTCTTTAGAAACCTAAAAATCAGATGATAAACCAATCCTTCTTATTCCCATGAGGTAGAAGTGAAGTACCTTGAATCCTTCCAACAAAAGCATTGGTGGTTCATATTTCCTACTGCAGCAGCTGAAAATGGACCTCAGAGGTTTGTGAATGGACTTGTGGAGTATCTATGTCACCATTACAAGCCATATAGATAATGATGACACAAAAACTTTCCTCTGTGAATTATCAATAATAAAAAAACCTGTTCCAAGTTTTTTTTTTTTTTTTTTTTTTTAATTGAGTTTTTTTTTTGATGCCTGCGTTCACTGTGTAGAAGTTTGGGAGACTGCATCAAGACTGATGAGAGGGGACAAAGTGAACTGAGAGTGGAAGGTGAGATTTATTTGTGAAGGTGCTTTCCTTTGAGTATGCTTCCAACAGAGTTACATGTGAAGTTAGAAAAGGTTTTGATCTGAATTAGGGTCTCCTGAAAACAACAGATTAATCTTGAAGACCTCCTTGTGTGAATGCAGGCCTAAATAAATCATTTAGAAAATATCCAAATGTTGGCCAGGCACGGTGGCTCAAGCCTGTAATCCCAGTCCTTTGGGAGGCCGAAGTGGGCGGATCACTTGAGGTCAGGCATTAGAGACCAGCCTGGCCAACACGATGAAACCCCGTTTCTATTAAAAATATAAAAATCTGCCGGGTGTGGTAGTGCATGTCTGTTATCCCAACGACTCAGGAGGCTGAGTCAGGAGAATCACTTGAACCCAGGAGGCGGAGGTTGCCGTGAACCGACATACACCACTGCACTCCAGGCTGGGCGACAGACCGAGACTCTGTCAAAAAGAAAAAGGAAAAAGAAAATATCCAAATGCCTATGGTGGATTATAATTAAGTGATGTTTGTCTTGAGAGTTGTAAATAATATGAATAATTATAAATATAAAAAGCTGTAAGTTTTTTATAGTTAATTCATAAAATTTACTCTTGTTAACAGATGAAATAAATAAATAAAATTTTCTGTGGAACTCCAGCATTTGTAGAACCTACCATTTCACTCAAGGAAGGATGCCATAATTGCTACTAGGAATATCACTTTTTGAAGGGTAACACTCTTTATTTTTCTATGGCAGAAACAAATCATAGAACTTAAAAAAAATCTGGCTTCCTTTCACCCTTTCATTTTCTTTTCTTTTCTCGTTTCTTCCTTTCTTCTTTCTTGGTAACAAAGAAATAAGTAAATGCTGCAATGTAACCAACTTTTGTGAGAGAGAAGCAATTAATAACTACCATCTATTAAAGTTTTGCTTAAAGGCATTATTTAAAAACATAATAGACAATTTTTATTTTTTGCAGGAAAGGATAATTCAGGAAGTATGCAGTATTCACATATTTTATGTACTATATTTAAAGTAGAGCCCTTTCTAGCTATTTTTCATATAATCATAGAAGGATCGACTTGAAAGTAACCCGGGATAGCAAGTAAACTAAGTCCTTCCCCTTAGAGATAAAGAGGCTGAGAGCCTTGTGGCTAAGTATTATCACACACAGCCGGAATTGAAAGCCAAAATGGAAACCCAAGTCCTCTGAATCCCAAGTCAGCAGCTTTTGCAACTCTACCAAAAACCAACTTAAAAAAAATACAAAACAAAAACTCTCAGTTCCTAATTCTCAGCATAGGTTTAATTTAGAACTTAATGAGATTAAGTTTAAAAATAACCCTTTAATGTGGTGAAAAAGTTAACCAGAGCAGTAACATAGAGTTAAAGAGATCATTTTCTTGTTCATTTGCTTAAATTTCAACCACTGGTTTTGATACAGTATACATCATTTAACCCTTAATTACCACCATAATAAGGTAAAAGAGTGGTATTGGCCAAATATTGTTCTTGCTCAAAAAGATGAACTACAATCATGTAAGTTAGTTCTGATATTCACATTCATTGCCAAAAAATAGATTCGACTGGGATATTGAATGCTGTGTTATAAAGAACATTCTGTGAATAGTACACATATTTGGCATTAGAAAACTGAGTTCTAATCCTATTCAGCTACTTCCCAACTGGGTAACCTTGGGAAACATAAACTCTCTGAGCTTTGTCCTCATTATCTGCAAATTGGATGTATTAGCACCTATCTTAAAGGATTCCTCTGAGTACTAAATAGGATGAAGCAAACCACGTGCCTGGATCTGATGCTCACAAAGGTCTAATGCCTCATCCCTAAACTGTAACAACAGTTGACGAGTGACGGGATTGGTGAGCTCTCTGAAGCTATACCGAGCTAACTGGTTTTAAAGGGTGTTTGAAACTACTTGGGAAGATTGGACTCCATCAATGAATACACTCTTAAGTCTTGCTTCACATAAACCATTCCGTTCTAGGTTTACTGATCACTTGGAAAGCTTTTTTTTTAACTCACTGCAGTTTTATAGTTTCCAAGGTGAATTTAAATTCCCTTTATTGACTAGTCTGGTACATACAGGGTGTTGATTAAATCCTTGTTGAATAAATGTCATTGAACTTTCCTTCAGGCATGTGCTCGGTACATTTATTCACACACAGGAGCACGTATGAAAGTAAACACAGGGTCAGACGATTGGCTTGTTTTGTTCATACCTATATCCTCAGTGCTTATAGCAGCATTTGGTACATTATGAGTGTCCAAAAATATTTGTTGAATAATTTTTTTATTTTTTTGAGACAAAGTTTCGCTCTTGTTGCCCAGGCTGGAATGCAACAGCACAATCTCAGCTCACTGCAATCTCCGCCTCCCGAGTTCAAGTGATTCTCTTGCCTTGGCCTCCCAAGTAGCTGGGATTACAGGCGCCTACTAACGTGCCCGGCTAATTTTTTGCATTTTCAGTAGAGACAGGGTTTCACCATGTTGGCTAAGCTGGTCTCAAACTGCTGACCTCAGGTGATCCACCCGCCTTGGCTGCTCAAAGTGCTGAGATTACAGGCGTAAACCACCATGCCTGGCCTTGTTGAATAATTTAATGAAATCTTTGTAACTTCTCATCCTAGACACTGCAAGAAGCAAACTATGAATTGTTCCTGCTTTTTAAAAGCATTACTTACATCAGTGTATCCAATGAAAAACTGCAATAGGACAATTTTAAAACTACCTATATTTCCATTGTTCAACTTTTAATATTTAAGTTTTCACACTGTTTTCCACTACTTCCATTAAGAAAGGAAAAGTGAGATAGTTTTCAAAATCAACCAAATTTAAAAATTCTGTTCTTGAAAAGGCTTTCCTTGAAAGAAATTATACTGTTATTGCTGTCATATCAAAAAGATGGTTTTGCACGTTTTTAACCATTTCTAAGTTAATAAACAACCAAAAAGTATATGTTAATCAAGTTTTGTTTGGTTGACACATCTGCCTCCCCTGTTCAACTGCAAGCTTGTTCAAATTATGGATAGTGACTGGCTTATGTCTGTATCTGTAGCTTCTGACACTGTCTGACACATATATAGGTGCTCAATAAATGTTTGAAGAAAGAAGACGATGTTTGTTAAATGAAACTTACCTAAGTACTAAAACCCGTATTTGTAAACACAATTTTAATGCCTCCTTCACATTTCTGTTTCATGCCTGCTTGTCGAGATTCTTCTTTTTTTTTTTTTGTTTAATATATTACTTTGGGGCTGCATTTGGTCATTTTATGACAACTAAAACCGTTGGGTGCATGTAGACAGCTTCTGTGATATTAACAGGATTCTTTTAAGTGACCACAGTGTCAAATTGCCATCAAGTGTGCAGTTAGAAAGGACTGGCAGGCTCTCTTTCCAGTTCTTCTCTTATTCTGTGCCAACTGGGCCCTCAGTCTTATTGGTATCCAATAATCAGCCCGATTACAGCTAGCCCTGGGAGACATGACAGAAAGAGAGTCCTCATCTTGCATTAATTGCTCCTATTGAAACTATGCCACATCTCTCCAAGCTAGATGTTGCTTAGTATCCCTTTGATATGATAATGACATGCTTCTTAGCAGATGAATATGCAAATTAAAAGCAGTAATTTGGTGGCATGCACCTGCTGACACTGCACGGCTATGCTTATATGCTCTGCTGTAACACTGCAGCCACACAAAAGCATCACAGAGGTAAAATTAAATTCTAATGTCGTATATATTAAACAGATGCTTCCACTTTTCTTTGTATATCTACTTTTACAGATTTTGCCATTGGAATCTCAGTTGTCTCTTCACGCAATTAATGGACATTGATGTGTCATACACAGAAGCATACTCAGTGCCATTTAAAGGGGCTAATTTTAGAGAGGTGGCTTACATACATGCACATTAGAAGATGAACATTTCTTCTGCATCACATAGAAGCTGATGACTTTACTCTTGTGGCACAAAGATTCCTATTCATACATGGAATGCATCTTTGGGCTGCAAAGCTGAAAATCACTTTTCTATAGCAAAGATGTGTGCTGAAATATAGAGATACTTCATATCTCCTGAAAAAAGATTCCAAAATGACTTGAAGAGGCTAGAAAAATACCCAGAATCAATAAAGTAAATTTCTCTGCTTCATGAAGCTAGCTGCAATGAATAAGAAAGCCTAACTGGTGATTACTTAGGTGTGACCTATAATTACCCTGGGAACCTAAAAGTCTTTATCAATGTGTCATGTGGCTCAACCAGACAGAATTAAGCATTCTGAATGAAAGATATTATAAAGAGTGCTACTAATCTGTTTTTTTTTTCCCACCCTTAAGCCCAGGTAATACTCATATAGTTACATATATATGACAAGAGCTTAATTAATTGAGATTGAACTGTTTAATAAAATAAACAAACAGTTTAACCATATATATATACATTTGTATACAACGAGCATTTTGTACTATGCATTTAATGATTATATATTATTACATCAAGTGGACTGACTCTAATTTAATTAAATATTTCCCTATTGTTGAACATCTAGGTTTTTTACCAAATCCTAAGTTATATACATAATCCTTCAGTGAACATCTTTGAACATGTAGAACTTTCCTTCCTTTTATTTCCCTGCAGCAATCTTCTAGAAGTGAGATTATTAGGCTAAAGGATGAGGCCACTTGTAAGAAGAAAAACAAATCTCTGGCAAACTTTTTGCCTTACTCACAATGGTATGCTTTTCAGAAACTTAGCAAGAAGGACACTTTTATGGTTACACGATCGAAGACCTAATTTTTAACTTCCATATACAGGCATGTTACAAGTCTCTATCTATGCTGATTTAAACCTATTTACTAAGTTTCATAAAAATCCTCTAGTTAACTGAAGATGTTCTATGAATTTTCTTTCTTGTATAGTCTTGGGCCATTCTAAAAATATTTTACCAATTTTAGTTAGTTATAGTTTTACAGAACTATAAATGAGCCATAAAATTTGAGTTAATAAAAGCAAATTTCAATTCTCTTATTTTGGGCAAAAATCCTAATTTATTTATGTATGCATTAGAGAAAAACCTGTGTCTTCTTTTTTACATGGTGTGGGGGATTCTTATATGGATGGAATAGAAGGTTTATGTATGGCTAGAGTTATTAATTTTTAATTAATAATGCCACTAAACATTCAGGAAAAATACTACGGAGAAACACAATTCTCTTAACCTTTCAATCTTGCCCTGTATCTAGTTTGTATTAAACTAAAGAATAAGAAATCTAAGGTTACTTTTAATTGCTTTAGCAGTACTATTACTGATGAACTTTCTGAAAGTATCTGCTACATTTATACATAATTTAACATTTTACCTCAAGGAATAATATTTGCATTTTCAATTGTTTGCAGTCCTTGAAAAATACTAGAGAGAATGTGCAATAGGACCAAGGTCAAGATTTGTGGTAATTTTTAAAAATGTCATTTTCATTTACATTAACAAATAATGAGTTTTGTTAGATCATTTACAGATTTTTAAAGACTTCTAAGTTTTAATTATTTACCAGCCACACTATCAACAAACTTTAATTTTTTTACAGAATAAAAATAGTGTTTGCAGTAATGTAGGGGGACTTTAATCTTGAAAAGAAGGAGGAAGTCATTCCATCCTTTTCTGCCTCATTTCAGCCTTTGAAAATAGCTTTAAGAATACTGCTTTAGGAACAGGATGTGAATCCTGAAACCCAGGTTAACCCAATATTGGAATGTTCACTGTATTGAGAGCCAGGAAACTCAGGTTTTAGATTCAACTCTGACATCATAAGCCAGGCAAGGAATTTACTCAACTTCTCTGGGCCTCAAATTTTCACCAGAAATCATCATCCATTTAGCACATATTTGTTGAATGCCTACTGTGCGCTGGGCTCTGTTTGAGGTGATGGAGATACAGCGGGGAACGCAGTGTCCTCTTTCCTGGCATGTGAGAGACACATAATAACCAATACATTTAATGGCGGTGGTTGAAGGTCAGCCCGTTTCTAGCGCTGCTCATCTTCTATTTTGTCTGTCACCAGCAAGCCTTCTGAATGACTCCTCTGAGGCCAATCTCTGATTTTAAGTATATTTAAAATAAACACACTTATTGGAAGCCTGTTATTTCTCCTGTAATAGAAGATCCTCTCTCATCAAACTTCTGCCTGTAACTGCCAACTTATGCTCTCCTTTCCTTTTTCAAGATAAAGTCCTTGTAATAGTTTCTATCCTCACTGTCTCCAGCTCATCTTCTTCCATTATTTTTGGATATAAAATCAGTCCAGACAGGCTTTTGTTTCCATTATTTAACCCAAATTGCTCCTTATCAATGTCACAAGTTACCTACACACTCTGATATTCAATGGTCAAAGCTCAGTACTTTTCTTATTATTCCTAATACTCAGTATAATGACTGGTAATAGTAAGCATAACTGCTGTGTACTAGGCACTTACTATCCTCCAGGTACTACTCTAAGTATTAAACAAGTTTAGGCATTTATGCCTAACAAAAACCATGGGAAACGGGAGCCATTATAATCCTCAGATTATAGATGGAGAAAAAGACATGGAAAAGCGTAGGAACTTTTTCAGTCACAAAATAAATACATGGCAGAGTGGGGTTAGAGCCTGGCAGAACAGTTTACAACCTTTGTCTTGGCCACTATGTTATGCTGACTTATTGGCTGTATTTAACTCGCCTGATTGCCCCCTGCCGAAAACGCTTTTCAAACATGGCTTTCAGGACACCATGCTTCCCTGGATTTTTTCCTATCTTCTTGGATGTTCATTTTCAGCCTTCTTGACTGTTCCTTCCTGCTGGCTTTCCTAAATCCTGACATCAGACAGCCCCATAGCCAAGTCTCCTCTTTCTCTCTGTTCCCTCCTTTGGTGATCTCATTACAAATCTCACGGCATTAAGTAACTAAGTAATGCGAAGTCTGACGACTCCCAGGTGTTTACCTTCAAACCAACCTTTCTGTGAAATCTGGCCTTGAATATCTGAAGGCTCACTTGACCTCTCTACTTTGAGACATGGGCATCTCAAACTTAACAAATTCAAACTGAACCCCAGAGCTCTCCCCACTGTTACTCCAAACCAGCTTTCCTTCTCAGTTCAGGGCAACTCTATTCTTGAGGAGTTATTAGGCTTAAAACTTTAGTGTGTTTCTTGACTTTTCTCTCGTTCTTGTACCCCGTATCTTGTCCATTAGCACATCTTGTGGACTCTACCTTCAAAGTGTACGCAGAACTCAACTGATTTTCAAAATCCCCATGCCACTGTGCCAGTCCACCCCGCTGCCAATTCTCCCTGGATTATTGCATTAAGCCACTAACTTCTATCTCCCTGCTTCTCCCCTTGTCCCTTGACAGTCCAGCCACCTCAGCAACCAGTCACCTCGTTTAAATGAAACTCAGACCACATCACCTCTCTGAATCTTGTAATGGTTTCTCATTTCACACACAGCAAATACCAAAGCCATTATAATGGTCTATAAGGCTGTACACAATCTGACCCCCTATCATCTCTGACCTTATCTGCTATTACTCTGCTTCTTGCTCATTCTGATCCCACACCACAGAGCTCTCTGCTCTTCCTTGAACGTTCCAGGATACTCTGGCCTCTATATCAATTTCTTCCTTGTCCTGGAACGTTTTCCTCTCAAATGTCAGCATAGCTTTCTTCCTCCTTCCTTCAAGAATACACTCAAATGTCCACCTTTCAGGAGGCCTTCCCTGACTACCTGATTTTTATTATACCCCAATATTTTAAATCTCCTTTCTCTGCTTTATTATTTGTCAAATTATATATTTTACTTATTTTACTTACTTGCTCTTGTTTATTTTCATCTTCCCATAAAAATATTTCATGGGCAGTCAGTTTTGCCTGTTTTGTACATTGCTGTTCCCAGAACCCAGAACATTGTCTGGCACACTGTAGAAAAATTATCTGTCCCTAGAAGAGGAATTTCGGAGGTTAAAGAAGCTTCAGGCTGCATTCTTCCTTGCATATGCCTTGTGTGAGAAAGCACGGTTGGCATTTTGATGTTCTCATAAGGAGTAAAAAAACTTTTCGGAGAACTTCCAGCAAAGCTTTACTTGCTTTTCATTGTCCAGATTTCTGACCTATCACTGGAGGGAAAACAGGCTGAAATTGCCTTTAGTTCAGTCAGATTCATCCCTAGCACAGGGGGTGGGTCAGCTTCTCTTGAGGAATGCAGGATGTGTAGGAAGGAGCAACATTGAAGAAATCAGGGTTGTGGAGGGTGGAAACCCTGTGCAGGCAGCCAACAGTGTCCATTACAGACCTCTGGAAATGAGGGGCTGGGTGCAAGGTTAAAAGCACTCATTTCCTCACATCTTTATCAACACTGAACCTTTGCAATTAAAAAAAAAAGGGACGGATCTGACGACTGGAAAAATCATATAGCATTCTGTTTTAATTTTCATTGATCTGACCACTATTGAGGTAAAACACATTTTTATTTGTTAACTAACCATTTGTGTTTTCTCTTTTTTAAATTGCCTGGTCATATTCCTTGCCCTTTTGACCAATTTATCTCTGTTGGGTTAACTTTTTCTTGTTAATTATTAGGAGTTATTTATATATCCTATAAATAATCCTATGCAATCCTTTGTTTATATATAGCAAATATGTTATTCCAGTCCATTTCTTGTCATTTAGTTTTGTTTATTGATTTTTATTGTGTCATACTTAGATTTTTAATTTGAGGTTTTAAAATCGATTAATCCTTTGATTTTTAGCTTCTGGATTTTGCCTTAACAGGGCTCGTCCTACTCCAATATTGTAAAAACATTTTTCTATATTTAATGATTTAAAATACAATCTTTTTGATATTTTGAATTCAATTTTCTGGACTCTACATTCTGTTTCATTTATTTATGTGCTTATTTCTTTGCCCCCAACCAGGCAAACAAATACCAGCCCTTTTAATATGTTAGTATGCTCTGATATTTTAGGAGGTTTTAGAAGACATTTTACTCTCCTTTTTCTTTTCTTTATTGATTATTCTCACCTCCAGATATATTTCAGAATTAACTTTTAAGTTTTTATTTGGTATTGCATTGAATTGCAGATTAATTTGAGGAGAATTTCCAGCTTTACTCTATTGACTTACTCTATGTATGACTTGGGCAATGTTGTATTCTAGATTCTTCATATAGATGTAGGAATTAGTTAAATTAAAAACCACCTTAAACTACATATGGAACCAAAAAAGAGCCCACATAGCCAAGACAATCCTAAGTAAAAAAAAAAAAAAAAAACAAAGCTGGAGGCATCACGCTACCTGACTTCAAACTATATTACAAGGCTACTATAATCAAAACAGCATGGTACTGGTACCAAAACAGAAATAGACCAGTGGAACAGAGCAGAGGCCTCAGAAGGAATGCCACACAACTACAACCATCTGATCTTTGACAAATCTGACAAAAACAAGCAATGGGGAAAGGATTCCCTATTTAATAAATTGTGGAATGGTAAAAAGGTGCCATATGCAGAAAGCTGAAACTGGATCCCTTCCTTGCACCTTATACAAAAATTAACTTCAGATGTATTAAAGATTTAAACATAAGACCTAACACTATTAAAAACTCTAGAAGAAAACCCAGGCAATACCATCCAGGACATAGGCATGGGAAAGGACTTCATGACTAAAACACCAAAAGCCAAAATAGACAAGTGGGATCTAATTAAACTTAAGAGCTTCTGCACAGCAAAAGAAACTATCAATAGAGTGAACCGGCAACCAACAGAATGGGAAAAAATTTTTGTAATCTACCCATCAGACAAAGGGCTAATATCCAGAATCTACAGAGAACTTAAATTTTCAAGAAAAAGACAACCCCATGAAAAAGTGGGCAAAGGATATGAACAGACATTTTTCAAAAGAAGACATTTATGCAGCCAACAAACATATGAAAAAATGCTCATCATCACTGGTCATTAAATAAATGCAAATCAAAACCACATTTAGATACCACCTCATGCCAGTTAGAATGGTGATCATTAAAAAATCAGGAGACAACAGATGCTGGAGAGGATGTGGAGAAATGGGAATGCTTCTACACTGTTGGTGGGAGTGTAAATTAGTTCAACCATTGTGTAAGACAGTGTGGCAATTCCTCAAGGATCTAGAAATAGAAATACCATTTGACCCAGCAATCCCATTACTGGGTATATACCCAAAGGATTATAAATCATTCTATTATAAAGATGCATGCACATGTGTGTTTATTGAGGCACTGTCCATAATAGCAAAGACTTGGAACTAACCCAAATGCCCATCAGTGATAAACTGGATAAAGAAAATGTGGCACATATACACCATGGAATACTATGCAGCTATAAAAAAGCATGAGTTAATGTCCTTTGCAGGGACATGGATGAAGCTGGAAACCATCATTCTCAGCAAACTGACACAAGATCAGAAAACCAAACACCTTATGTTCTCACTCATAAGTGGGTGTTGAACAATGAGAACACATGGACACAGGGAGGGGAACATCACACACTGGGGCCTGGGGCGTGGGGGACTAGGGGAGGGATAGCAGGGGGTGGGGGGATGGGGAGGGGTAACATTAGGAGAAATATCTAATGTAGATGCCGGGGAGACGAATACAGCAAACCACTATCATGGCACGTGTATAACTATGTAACAAACCTGCATGATCTGCACATGTACCCCAGAACTTAAAGTATAATAAATACATTTTTTAAAAAGATGTAGGAATTAAATGATTTTTAAAACTTTGCCCGAGTAGTTAGATCGTATCAGCTATAAGTTTGTTATTGATTTCTAATTTTGTTGCATTAAAGGGTAACATGACTGTGTAATTTGTTTTTCTTTGATATTTATTGAGATTGTTCCCTGAAGCATACTTGTAAATTTAAAAAAATAAATAATCCATATGAATTTGATAAATGTGCACCTTCTATTTGTTAGGGGTGTGTGTGTGTATAATTGAAATCCTATTTATTCTTATTATTTTTTGGATACTTTAATTATCAAATTCTAGGAGATGTACTAAATTTTTCCAATAAGATTATGAATTTAACAATATCACTTGTATTTCTAATAGGTTTTTCTTACATATTCCAAAGCTCCATGGTTAGGTACATAAAATTTGTGATTTTTATATCTTAATGGATTGTTCTGTTTATGTCTTCCTCCTTGTCACACTTAACAATTTTTTGGCCCCAAAGTCTAATTTATGTCATATTAACATTTATTTAATGGGTAATTACAACAATCAGCATCTTTCTGAAACAATAAACAATAAACAATCTGTCTATACTGTGTTTTAATCATGCTGTGCCCTTTCATTTTGGAAGTGTCTCTTGGAAATAGTAAGCAGTTATACATATATATATATAAATATATATATATATATATTTTTTTTTTGAGATGGACTCTCACTCTGTTGCCCAGGCTGTAGTACAGTGGCACGATCTTGGCTCACTGCAACCCTGTCTCTGGGTTCAAGTAATTTTCTTGCTTCAGCCTCCTGAGTAGATGGGATTACATGTGTGCACCACCACACCCAGCTAATCTTTTGTATTTTCAGTAGAGACAGGGTTTCACCGTGTTGTCAAGGCTGGTCTCGACTGCCTGACCTTGTGATCCGTCTGCCTCACCTTCCCAAAGTGCTGGGATTACAGGTGTGAGCTGATAATCTCTGCCTCTTAATAGGAGAGTTAATGTTTTGCACTCATAGTGATTATTAATATGTTTGAACGTATTACCACTATTAAATATTTAATATTTATTCTCTTAAAAGTAAGTTTTCCCCCTATCTCTTTGGGGGGACCGACTGAGTTTTCTCTACTTTTCTCCCCTCCCCAGAGATTTAAAAATTACGTCTTTTATTTCTGTTCCTGTATTGGCTAGCTGTGAATTTAAAAAACTCATTTGTTTAAATGTATATACCTTTCCCTAGTAAAAGACAATAAACCTCAGCACCCCATTACTTTCTCCTTTACCAACACTGGCGTTACCTTCAAATCATATATTGAATTCATCTGGTTTCGTTCCACATTCTTAATATTTGTAAAAATTTACAGGACTGTAAGGATTTCTACTTAACCATAAGGTTCCCTGGTTTCTTTTTACCTTCTATTCCCAGTATTCAATTTTGTTTTCCCCAAAGCTTTTTTTTATTTGTTTTGAGTGCTTCCTTGAATATTTCTTTCTGAATGGCCTTCCTAACATGCCTTCATTTGGCTCTCACATGTGAATGCTCATTTGGCTGAATTTAGAATTACACAAAGATTGAGAAGGTAGCATTTGAGCAAAGACTTGAAGATGGTGAGGGAGGGAGCTGCAGAGATATCGGGGGAACAGCAGTCTAAGCAAAGGGAACAGCAAGTGCAAAAGCCGCCAGAGCAGGAGCATGCTGGGTTTGCTCTTGGAATACCTACAAGTGTAATAATTTAAGATGTCTTTCCAATCAGCCTGTAAACCTTAGGATGACTTATGATTTATTTTCAACTGTACATAGAGCACCTACCATAGCATTTAGCATATAACATGTATGAATCACCCAAAATTTAAACCAAAGTCCTAGATTATTCCATCTGAGTTTAGTATTAATCTATTGTAACAGCAATAGTAATGAACACAACTATCTCTTTCAGCATGGCGAGCTATACAAAGCAGTGAGCCAGGAAAATGTTTCTACTACTTACTTGTTTGCTGTGCATTCTTACATAAGTTGCTCACCCTTTTTAAATCATAAGTAGAGGCAATAGTACCCTGCTGCTTAGCCCACAGAACTATCATTTAAAAATCACGAATGTAAACAATTCTCAAACTATCATGATTAAAATGTCAGGCATTGTTATATATTTGTCAATAAATATTAATATGAAATACATTTTTTAAAACGAAAATAAAATCGGCTTTTGAGAAATTTTATTGTAATTTCCTTCTAGAGTTGAGAGTACTTTAGACATAGTATGTGCTCAGTAAAATTTGTTTAATAGCTGCTTAGTAAAATTTGTTGAAAGAACATTAGAGAATATTCCCACCATGAAAACATATAACTAGCTCCATTTTCCAGATTTTTAGGTTCCCTTTTTATATAAGTGAAAATTTTCTCACATTTATTTATCTGTGAAATCAAACATAACTTTATTTCACTTTCAAATTAACTTTATTTTTTAAATTGAATGGCAAAAAGAACACTCTACTGTCAACATGTAACCTACCTCCCACCCCACCTCCACACATCTGGAATTGTTCCTTAAAAATGCACCTCTTGGCCAGGTGCTGTGGCTCATGCCTGTAATCCCAGAACTCTGGGAGGCCGAGGTGGGCAGATCATGAGGTCAGGAGTTTGAGTCCAGCCTAGCCAATATGGTGAAAGCCTGTCTCTATAAAAAATACAAAAATCAGCTGGGCGTGGTGGTGCATACCTGTAGTCCCAGCTACTCATGAGGCTGAGGCAGAAGAATGACTTGAACCTGGGAGGCAGAGGTTGCGGTGAGCCAAGATTGTGCCACTGCACTCCAGCCTGGGCAATAGAGTGAGACTCCATCTCAAAAAATAATAATCATCATCAACTTTTCCCACTTTCCCAACTCCCATTTGATGCTTCTTACTGGAAATTACATTTGTGATCAACAAACTATAGTTTGCTTCCCTTTAACATAGTAATAACATTCTGTATAAATGAAAAAGACCTAAAATCATCCACAAGGAGAATGAGAACTCACTCTTCCTGCAGCAATTATTTTTCCAGATCATTTTAGAGGGTACAATACTGTTTAATGAAATACTCCTTAGAGTTTCACTTCACATATTAGAAGGTCTGAGTGGAGAGCTTTATGCGAGGAATGAAAACGTGGCAGGGATTTCAGATTGGCATCATCTGACAGGCACTTGATGGGCAAAAACAAAAACAAACACATCTTAAAGGAAACATGGAGAGTTGACAAATCATCGATATTCTTTCTAAAATCCATTTCTAAGCATTTATCATTCATCTCTCAAGTCTTCAATTTATATTACATGAAGTAGAGCTTGCTGGTACTTCACATAGCTTAAAATCCCAAGAACTGTAAAATTCTCCGTGGGGAGCAATTATACTAAATGGATGGCCCTGTGAAAAGAGCAGTTAGTTACTGCCTCATTGATTTCATATCTGACCACTAAAACCACCAGGCTGAGGTCTTCATCTTTCCCACGTACGAGTTCCCTCGTAGGCGTTTATAGTATTTTCTCTTTAAAAGCTAAAAGTGGAGAGAGATCCAAGATGGCTGATCACTAGCAGCTCGGGATTGTAGCTCCCAGTGAAAGCGCAGAGAACGAGAGGACGCCACACTTTCAGACGAGTTTTTGTTGCTCACGCACCAGGAGATTCCCAGCGGAGGAGCCTCATGGGTCGCCAGCGCGACTCTTGTGGCCGGCGAGGCGGTTTTGCCGCTGGCTTGGTGCGGTGGTTCTTGGTGCAGAGTCAGAAAAGCACCATCAATCTTAACGCCGCTGTTTTGGCTGGCGCAGTGGGTTGCTCAGATTTTAGCTCTGGGAATCAACAAGTTGGACGTCTACTCAGAAACCCAATTATAAAGACGGTAACTATAAAGACCACAGATGGATAAATTTATAATGAAGGGAAGAAAACAGCCTAAAAAGGCTGAGAATACCCAAAATCAGAACGTCTTTCCCTCTACAGGGGATCACAGTTCCTCATCAGCAACGGAACAAGGCCTGATGGAGAACGAGTGTGTTCCATTAACAGAAGCAGCCTTCAAAAGGTGGATGATAAGAAACTTCTGTGAGTTAAAAGAACTTGTTTTAACCCAATGCAAAGAAACTAAGAACTTTGAAAAAAGGTTTGATGAAATGTTAACAAAAATACACAATTTAGAGAGGAATATAAGTGATTAATATAAGTAATTAATGGAGCTGAAAAACACAACATGAGAACTTTGCAAACTATGCACAAGTTTTAACAGCCGAATCGGTCAAGCAGAAGAAAAGATATCAGAAGTTGAAGACCAACTTAATGAAATAAAACAAGATGACAAGATTAGAGAAAAAAGGATAAAAAGGAACGAGCAAAGTCTCCAAGAAATATGGGACTATGTGAAAAGACCTAATCTACGTTTGATAGGTGTACCTGAATGTGACTAACAGAATCAATCCAAGCTGGAAAATATGCTTCAGGATATTATTCAAGAAAACTTTCCCAACCTAGCAAGGCAGGACAATATTCAACTTCAGGTAATACAGAGAACACCACAAAGATATTCCTGAAGAAGACAAACCTCAAGGCACATAATCGCCAGATTCACCACAGTTGAAATGAAAGAGAAAATACTGAGGGCAGCCAGAGAGAAAGGTCAGGTTACCCATAAAGGGAAGCCCATCAGACTCACAGCAGATCTCTCAGCAGAAACCCTACAAGCTAGAAGAGAGTGGGGGCCAACATTCAACATCCTTAAAGAAAAGAACTTTCAACCCAGAATTTCACATCCAGCCAAACTAAGCTTCATAAGCGAAGGAAAAATAAAATCTTTTGTGAACAAGCAAGCACTCAGAGATTTTATCACCACCAGGCCTGCTTTACAAGAGCTTCTGAAAGAACCACTACACATAGAAAGGAACAACCAGTATCAGCCTTTCTAAAAAATACCAAAAAGTAAAGAGCATCAACATAATCAAGAATTTACATCAACTAATAGGCAAAACGGCTAGCTAACATTAAGTGGCAGTATTAAACGCACATATATTATTATTAATTCTAAATTTAAATCAACTAAATCCCCCAATCCAAAGACACAGACAGGCAAAAAAAAAGCCAAAACCCATCGGCATGCTGCATCCAGACCCATCTCACATGCAAGGATACACAAAGACTCAAAGGGATGGAGAAAGATTTACCAACCAAATGGAGAGCAAATAAATAAATAAAAAGCAGGCGTTGCTTTAAAGCAACAAAGCTCAAAAGAAGCAAAGAAGGATATTACATAATGATAAAAGGATCAATGCAACAAGAAGAGCTAAAGATCCTAAATATATACGCACCCAATACAGGAACACCCAGATATATAAGACTTATAAAGAGACTTAGACTCCCACACAATAATAGTGGGAGACTTCAACATCAATATTAGACAGATCAATGAGATAGAAAATTAACAACAACATCCAGGATTTGAACTCAGATCCGGAACAAGTAAACTTAATTAACATTTATAGAACTCTCCACTTTAAATACACAAAATATACACTCTTATCAGTACCACATCACATCTATTTACAGGTTTTAATGAAATATTGGTTGGCTCCTTGTTTGTTATTTTCTTCCCTCATTTTTTTTTTCATGTCTCTATTATTAAGCACAATTACAGGCATACCCATTTTTAGACTGTATTTTAGCCCAGGCAATAAAGCAACACCCCCGTTCTCTCTCCCTTTTCCTCTATCTCTTTCTTCCTCTCCTTCATTTTTTTTATTCTTTTTTTTTCTTTCTTTCTTTTTTTTTTTTTTTTAGGAAAAAAAAAATTGGCTGGGCATGGTGGTGGGTGCCTGTAATCCTGGTTACTCAGGAGGCTGAGGCAGGAGAATTGCTTGAACCCAGGAGGCAGAGGTTGTAGTGAGCCAAGATCATGTCACTGCACTCCAGCCTGGGTGACAGAGCGAGACTCTGTTTTAAAAATAAATAAATAAAATTTTAAAAAGGCTAAAAGTATTCCCAGATTTTGTAATTGCTACATTTCAATTAAAGACACAGGGCCTAATGGTGGAGGTAAACCTCTCAAAGGCAATACCAGTTGATGAGTGAATGTATGAACAAAAAGTACAGTATTAAGTGTCATAATACCATCAGTTTACCATGTCCCTGCCTGGAAATCCAGGAATGCTCTCTATGTTGGGTGTCTCTAAGACGATCCCACTTGTGAGACTGCCATGGTTCCACTGGGGGTCACAGGTGTAAGGACCCCAGCTAGACCAAACCCTAGAGTCTCAACTCTCAGAACCTGAGGTGGGCAGAGGAGGTGCTTCACGAGGAAAGGAAGCAAATCCAAAGGCGGGCAGGGGCCGAGGAGCAGAACCACTGTGGGCAGTAAGCCTGGCGCAAGGAAGACCTGCCCCTCCGGCCTGTTTTTATTTTCTCAGTTTTGACAGATACAAAGATACAAGAAACAGTTCGCTTTCCTCTTCACTCTAATTTTGGAAAAACGGTAGCAGGACTGCCATGAAGCGGCAGTTTACATTCAACCTGGGAGAGGAGATAGGTGTGCGGGATGCAGGTGATGGAGAGGCTTATGCTCCTCACCCCACCGGGAGGGCCAGGGCCAGTAGGCTGTTTCCAAGAGGCGGTGATGCCTGATCTTGTGATAAAAAAAAAAGAAGATCGTTGGAAATTCAGATTTTTAAAAAATATAAACTCATCGATGGGTATTTGGGTTGGTTCCAGGTCTTTGCTATTGTAAACAGTGCTGCAATGAACATATATACACCATGGAATGTTATGCAGTCACCAAAAACGATGAGTTTGTGTCCTTTGTAGGGACATGGATGAACCTGGAAACCATCATTCTCAGCAAACTGACAGAAGAGCAGAAGATCAAACACCGCATGTTGTCACTCATAGGCAGGTGTTGAACAATGAGAACACACGGACACAGGGTGGGGAGCATCACACACTGGGGTCACTTGGGGGGCAGTAGGGGAGGGACGGTGGGGGGTGGGGAGTTAGGGAGAGATAGCAAGGGGAGAGAAGCCAGATGTAGGTGATGGGGAGGAAGGCAGCAAATCACACTGCCACGTGTGTACCTATGCAACAATCTTGCATGTTCTTCACATGTACCCCAAAACCTAAAATGCAATAAAATAGATAAATGGAAAAATATATATATAAACTCTCCTGTTAAGTGATATTTTTTAACTCTCTGCAGGATGATAGTGCATGTGTCAAATGCACTTATTTTTGGACTAGATTCTGGACCTAGGCCACAAGTTTGCAACCTCTCTAAGGCTAGTAATTCCGTCATTTTAGGTAAGGTAAGTGCTACCTATCTCCAACAACAAAACTGTAACTGCAACACTATCTCCTTCTTCCTCCTCCATTAGCCAATACTTTCATATGTACTATTTTGAGCAGAAGACAGGAATACCCACTTAAAACAGAGACCTGAACTTCGAAGTACAGAAGGTAAAAAACCTAGGCTGTTGCATGAAAACATACGAAGAACATCTAGTACGATTCATCTCTGACTATTACTTTATCAATATAATTCTCCTTATTTCTTTGTCAAATAGGGTCACATTTGTTTTAAAGTGCTCAAATATGTCAGAGAGGGACTGTCAATACAGTGAGATAATTTCCCTCCCTTGCTCTGCTAGGTCAATTGTTAATCGCCTTATAAAACTCCCATCTTCATCTGTTAAATTCCTTGTTGCAGCAAAAACAAAATAAGACAAAATGAAATCCAAAACAAACAAAGCTTTAATACAAATGTAAAATCACACAGACCAATTATTTGGACAGTAGTATTTAGTAGCACTAGTATTTAGTGACTGCCAGTTACAAGAAAAGATTTTAAAACAGAAAACTATGCTAATGCTATGAAATATCAAGTAAATCTTCATTCAGAGGGCATCCACTGGGGTACTGTTAGTAACTCACTCGGAGGGTAAGCTGTAAATCCATAATCCTGCAGATTCTTTCCTTCTGAAGAAACAGAACCAGACAACTGACAGGAACATGTTTGTCCAACATTAAGTCAAATTCCGTTTTTCATCTTTTTTTCTTTCTCTCTCAGCACTCTTTGCTTTTGCCAAGTTGCCAAGACTTTTACTGACATGTCACAGCCTTATGATTTACTGCCAATTTTCTTAGCTTGTATTTTTTTTCCTTTTACCTCTTTTAAAGGGTTATAGTGACAAAGATGGTGGGCTGGACAGGAAGATGACACACATGCTTCCTGATGTAGCCCATCAAAACCTCACAGAGCCAACAATTTTTCAGCGTGTGGCTGCCTATGCACCAGCTCCACCTGACTGCTTTCTTACCTGGTGCGTGACCCTTCAGTTGAAAATTCCAGCAGCGTGCAACTTGTCTTTGGCAAATGAATTGTAAGTATGCCAGCTGCCAGATGTCTTCATTTTTAAAACACCTTCAAAACTGCTTCTGGCACAGTTCCATAAGCAAAACGTGCTAAGCTGTAACTGTAGTTTCCATGCTGTGAGCAAAAAAAAAAAAAAAAAAAAAAAAAACAAAAAAAAAGAGGGAGTGATGGCAGCAGATGGAAGCAAGGGAAGAATGTATTGCCTTCCCATCTTGAAAAAGAGCATAAAATGAAGGTAAAAACAGAATCTGGCTACCCTTATCAGTAAGTATTTGGATGAAGAGGTATGAGTGACCTATGATATGTTCAATCCGCACACTAATAGTCAGCTTCAACAATAAAATACTTTTAAATACTATACTTTTATGAGTCCAACAAAATAATGATGATATATTTTCCTGAAAATGAGAACTTTTGGCTCTGGAAATAATAAATAAATGTAAGGCTAGGAAGAGCTATCAAAAATTAAGGTATCTTTTTTACTTTCAGCAAAGCAAATTTTTCTTACTGAGAAAAGGAGAATTTTAAAGTGAGGGATTAAGGAAGGGGCTTTCCGATGCCAGGGGCTGGCCCTCAATGTCTATTCTGTTCAAAGACTTTCTAAAAACTTCTTAATGATTAAATGATTAAGCAATACACTAAAGGGGTCAAATTTAGAGAATAAGTACTTTATATATATTTAGATTGACTGACGTTCTTAAAAATCTGTGATGTTCACATAACATGGAGGTAACTAAAGCCCAGAGATGGATATAACTTAAATCAGATGATACAAGTCAATCAGAATTAGTGAAAAAATTGTGATCCTGAATTTGAACCTGACATCTATAAAATAAAAACAGATATTAACATTTGGGCCTAGAAAAAAGTCAGATATGGCAATCTAAGTTCAAGTCTAATTAATTCAAAAAGAATTACTTCAATCAGTATCTTTCAACAGCTTTCATGATAGAAATGGACACATCATGTGTGAACTACAAAATAGAAAAAAAGGTAAACTGAGGACCAAGGAAAAGAGAAAAAAACACATGCCAGCGAAAGACCTGGTACAGTGATTCTCAATCAGAAGGTCTGTGGAAAAGAAGCATGCTTTAAACATAGGGAGCAGCATGGGGCTTGGATATATGCCACCGGCAAAATCATAAAAAAGGAGAGTTTACTTTTCTAGGTTTCAATTCTATGGTCTTCATGGAAATCTTTCAATTTAATCATATGTTCTCTGTACATGGTTTTCATTTTCCCACCTCTGTGGATAACAGCATAAGCTGTTTTTCTTTTAAACCGTCTTTACCATTCATTCCTGTTTATTGAATTTCTGTTCATCTTTTAAGAGTTGGCTCAAATGCAATCACCTCCATGAACTTTTCCCAATATCTTCTACATTCATTGAAAGAAATCTCTTTCATAGGTAGTTCCCATAGCATTGCCTTTTACTGTCTGTGGTCTTATCTGTCTCCCTGTCTAGACTGTGAGCATCTTGAGGACTGAAATTGTGTCATGTAAGTTCTTAAAATTGCAAAATACCTAGTATACCATGCACATTTTTATCCCTTAGTAAACGTCAGAATACAGCTGGATGCCTGCTAGCTTTTGGTCTATCCACATTGCCCTCATTCTGTCCTCTTTCTGCAACAGATTACACAGTAGGCCTTTTCATTCATTAAGCCTAATTCCTCAAGTAGATTTTATTTTTATTTCACTTGTTCTGTTGGGTCCACTATTAATCTGTGGACACATGAACATTATAATAGATCATATGAAATGTAACTTCCAAGTAACACACATTAAATTTTAAAAGGAGTGAGGATCTCAATTTAAACAACAGTGGGGTAGGTTATAGGGATACGTTTTCTGGGTCTTTCAGTGCTCTCATTCATACCCTAGAATAAATACACATAGATCTATGTGTGAACATATGTAAAGAAAAGAAATATTGACAGAAAAGGAAGGAATAATAAAACAAACTACAAAAAATGAGCTAAAGATTAATTGTATACCAAAACAATTTGTAAACCAAGAAGTATTAAAAATCCAACCCCCATAAGTTTCCCCCAAACAGAGAAGAAAACTAGTTTCTTAAAACCAGTAGCCCCTTTTTAACAGTCAAGCCACACTTTAGTTTGGTTCCAAGTTTCCCAGAAGAGCCTGAGCACATCACCCAGAAACCTCTTAAAAATTGCCAAAAGGAATCTGGCCTGAGCTTTGTGAATGCTGCTCTAACTGATGGGACTGAAGGAGAACCTTGGCAGCAGTAGGAAGGAAAAAAGACACCCAGAAATTAAAATTGAAGTTAATTACAGTACTTACAGATCTCCCCCCAGACCTGATTCTTGGTGTTCGACAAAGAAAAAAAGCTCTCAATTCAACTTGAACATGACAATGCCATCACTACACCTAAGCCTGTTCTTGGGGGACTGGGAAGGGGAGGGGGAGACTTGAACTTGCTCATGTCATTATATCATTACAGCTGTTCAGGAGAACCAGGCTTGGTGAGAGTGTTTCTTCAACTACGGCGAGTGACGACAAATAAATCGAGAATGATGTTCCTCATGTCCAAGTGGACAGATTTTTTTTTTCAAATATTCAAAAACTTGACTTCAGTTTTATTCCTCCCAAATTTTTGGTGTGCTCTGTGCTTGGGATATTGATTCATGTGACTAGTAAATAAATAATGCTTGTCTTACAAACCTTTATCAGATTTTTTTCCCTTTAATTTTGTACAGCTCAGGGTCTGGTAATCCAGAATAGGGAGATAACTTTTATCTCCCTCCAGCTTTTACCTGGGGCAATTTGCCTGTTCTCTGTTCTATAAGTCTGTGCTTCCTCATCTATAGAATGAAGACAATTATACCTGCTTCATACTACTGCTATGCGACCCTCTAGAAATTTTCTTGGACTGGACACAGTGGTGCATCTCTGTGGGAGGCCAAGGTGGGAGGATTGTTTGAGCCTAGGAGTTCAAGATCAGGCTGGGCAACATAGCAAGACCCCGTCCCTATAAGAAATACAAAAAACATTGGCCAGGCACAGTCGCTTGTGTCTGTAATTTCAGCTATTTTGAGGGCTGAGGCAGGAGGATCACTGGAGCCCACGAGTTCAAGGTTGTAGTGGGATGTGATCACACTACTGCACTCCAGCTTGAGTGACAGAGTGACAGACTGTCTCAAAAAATTTTTTTTAAGTCAATATATTATCATTTATAAAATAGGCAAAGTGAACATATATTTATGATAGGGAACTTTAGCTATCTGTACATATATTTCACTAAGAGCAGAACATTTAATAAATTATTGGTTTGACTTATTTCCGATTATATCACTTGAAAAAGCTTAGGAAATAATATCATTTTTAACTTTATTCTGTCTCCTCAAAATGAACGGATTAAAAAAGTGTTATGAAGCAAAGTGATGTAAGCAATGGTGAACATACAATGCTCTAGATCTATGCAATAAGAAATACGGTCTGTAAATTTATTTAAGTTCTTTGTAGATTCTGGATATTAGCCCTTTGTCAGATGGATAGATTGAAAAACTTTTCTCCCGTTCTGTAGGTTGCCTGTTTGCTCTGATGATAGTTTCTTTTGCTGTACAGAAACTCTTTATTTATATCCCCTTTGTCAATTTTGGCTTTTGTTGCCGTTGCTTTGGGTGTTTTAGTCATCAAGTCTTTGCCCATGCCTATGTCCTGAATGGTATTGCCTAGGTTTTCTTGAAAGGATTTTATGGTTTTAGGTCTTATGTTTAAGGCTTTAATCCATCTTGAGTTAATTTTTTATAAGGTGTAAGGAAGCGGTCCAGTTTCAGTTTTCTGCATGTGGCTAGCCAGCTTTCCCAACATCATTTATTAAATAGGGAATCCTTTCCCCATTGCTTGTTTTTGTCTGGTTTGTCAATTTTTGCACATTGATTTTGTATCCTGAGACTTTGCTGGAGCTGCTTATCAGCTTAAGGAGATTTTGGGCTGAGACGATGGGGTTTTCTAAATATCCAATCACGTCATCGGCAAATAGAGACAATTTGACTTCCTCTCTTCCTATTTGAATACCCTTTATTTCTTTCTCTTGCCTCATTGCCCTGGCCAGAACTTCCAATACTACGTTGAATAGGAGTGGTGAGAGAGGGCATCCTTGTCTTGTGCTGGTTTTCAAAGGGAATGCTTCCAGCTTTTGCCTATTCAGTATGATATTGGCTGTGGGTTTGTCATAAATAGCTCTTATTATTTTGAGACACATTCCATCAATACCTAGTTTAATGAGAGTTTTTAGCATAAAGGTATGTTGAATTTTATCAGAGGCCTTTTCTGCACCTATTGAGATAATCATGTGGCTTTTGTCATTGGTTCTGTTTATGTGATGGATTACATTTATTGATTTGCATATGTTGAAACAGCCTTGCATCTCAGGGATGAAGCCAACTTGCTCATGGTGGATAAGCTTTTTGATGTGCTGCTGGATTCAGTTTGCCAGTATTTTATTGAGGATTTTCGCACTGATTTTCATCAGGGATATTGGCCTGGAATTTTCTTTTTTTGTTGTGCCTCTGCCAGGTTTTGGTATCAGGATGATGCTGGCCTCATAAATGAGTTAGGGAAAAGTCTCACTTTTTCTGTTGTTTGGAATAGTTTCAGAAGTAATGGTACCCGCTCCTCTTTGTACTTCTGGTAGAATTTGGCTGTGAATCCATCTGGTCCCGGGCTTCATTTGCTTGGTAGGTTATTAATTACTGCCTCAATTTCAGAACTTGTTATTGTTCTATTCAGGAATTTAACTTCATCCTGTTTAGTCTTGGGAGGATGTATGTGTCCAGGAATTTCTCCCTTTCTTCTAGATTTTCTAGTTTATTTGCATACAGGTGTTTATAGTATTCTCAATATAGTTATTGTATTTCTGTGGGATCAGGGGTGATATTCCCTTTATCATTTTTTATTGTGTCTATTTGAGTCTCTCTATTTTCTTCTTTATTAGTCTGGCTAATGGTCTATCTATTTTGCTGATCTTTAAAAAAATTCAGCTGTTTGATTCATTGATTTTTTTTAAGGGCTTTTTGTGTCTCCATCTCCTTTAGGTCTGCTCTGATCTTAGTTATTTCTTGTCTTCTGCTAGCTTTTGAATTTCTTTGCTCTTGCTTCTCCAGTTCTTTTCATTGTGATGTTAGGGTGTCAATTTTACATCTTTTCTGCTTTCTCCTGTGGGTATTTAGTGCTACAAATTTACCTCTACACACTGCTTTACCTGTGCCCCAAAGATTCTGGTATATTGTGTCTTTGTTCTCATTGGTTTCAAATAACTTCTTGATTTCTGCCTTGATTTAATTATTTACACCATTATTTGTCCATTCAGGAATTGATTGTTCAGTTTCCATGTAGTTGTGTGGTTTGGAGTGAGTTTCTTAATCCTGAGTCATAACTTGATTACACTGTGGTCTGAGAGACTGTTTGTTATGATTTCTGTTCTTTTGCATTTGCTGAGGAGTGTTTTACTTCCAATTATGTGGTCAATTTTAGAATAAGTGTGATGTGATGCTAAGAAGAAAGTATATTCTGTTGATTTGGGGTGGAGAGTTATGTAGACATCTATCAGTTCTGCTTGGTCCAAAGCTGAGTTCAAGTCCTGAATATTCTTGTTAATTTTCTATCTATTAATCTGTCTAATATTGACAGTGGGCTGTTGAAGTCTCCTGCTATTATTGTGTGGGAGTCTAAATCTCTTTGTAGGTCTCTAAGAACTTTTGAATTCATCGTTTTATGAATCTGAATGCTTCTGTATTGGGTGCATATATATTTAGGACAGTGAGCTCTTCTTGTTGCATTGATCCCTTTACCATTACGTAATGCTATTTTTTGCTTTTTTGATCTTTGTTTATTTAAAGTCAATTTTATCAGAGAGTAGGATTGCAACCCCTGTTTTTTTTTGCTTTCTATTTGCTTGGTATATGTTTCTCCATTCCTTTATTTTGAGCCTATGTGTGTTTTTGCATGTGAGATGGGTCTCCTGAATACGGCACACCCATGGGTCTTTATCCAATTTGCCAGTCTGTGTCTTTTAATTGGGGCATTTAGTACATTTACATTTAAGGTAAATATTGTTATGTGTGAATGTGATTATGATGGTAGCTAGTTATTTTGTCCATTAGTTGATGCAGTTTCTTTACTGTGTGGATGGTCTTTACAATTTGGTATGTTTTGCAGTGGCTGCTACTGGTTTTTCCTTTCCATATTTAGTGCTCACTTCAGGAGCTTTTTAAGGCAGGCCTGGTGTTGACAAAATCTCTCAGCATTTGCTTGTCTGTAAAGGATTTTATTTCTCCTTTGCTTTTGAGGCTTAGTTTGGCTGGATCTGAAATTCTGATTGAAAATTCTTTTAAGAATGTTGAATATTGGCCCCACTCTCTTCTGGCTTGTAGGGGTTTTGCAGAGAGATCTGCTGTTAGTTTGATGGGCTTCCCTTTGTGGGCAACTCGACCTTTCTCTCTGGTTGCTCTTAATATTTTTTCCTTCATTTCAACCTTGGTGAATCTGACAATTATGTTCCTTGGAGTTGCTCTTCTCAAGGAATATTTTTGTGGTCTTCTCTGTATTTTCTGAATTTCAGTGTTGACCTGTCTTGCTAGGTTGGGGAAGTTCTCCTGGATAATATCCTAAAGAGTGTTTTCTAACTTGGTCCCATTCTCCCCATCACTTTCAGATACACCAATCAAAGACAGGTTTGGTCTTTACAAATAGTCCCATATTTCTTGCAGACTTTCTTTGTTTCTTTTCATTCTTTTTTCTCTAATCTTGTCTTCATGCTTTATTTCATTAAGATTACAAGAAAAAAAAAACATCAAAAAGTGGGCAAAGGATACGAACAGACACTTCTCAGATGAAGACATTTATGTGGCCAAGAAACATATGGGAAAAGAGCTCATCATCACTGGTCATTAGAGAAATGCAAATCAAAACCACAATGAGATACCATTTCACACCAATGAGAATGGCAATCATAAGAAAGCCAGTAAACAACAGATGCTACAGATAATGCGGAGAAATATAAATGCTTTTACACTGTTGGTGGGAGCGTAAATTAATTCAATCATTGTGGAAGACAGTGTGGCAATTCCTTGAGGATCTGGAACTAGAAATAACATTTGACCCAGCAATCCCAATACTGAGTATATTCAATGGATTATAAATCATTCTACCATAAGACACATGCACATGTATGTTTACTGCAGCACTATTTACAATTGGGACCAACCCAAATGCCCATCAATGTTAGACTGGATAAAGAAAATGTGGAAAACATATACACTATGGAATACTATGCAGCCATAAAAAGGATGAGTTCATGTCCTTTACAGGGACATGGATGAAGCTGGAAACCATCATTCACAGCAAACTAACACAGGAACTGAAAACCAAAAGCCACCTGCTCTCACTCATAAGTGGGTGTTGAACAATGAGAACACATGGACACAGGGAGGGGCACATCACACACCGGGGCCTCTTGGGGGTTGGGGGGCCTAGAAGAAGGATAGCATTAAGAAAAATACCTAATGTAGATGACAGGTTGATGGGCGCAGCAAGCCACCATGGCATGTGTATACCTATGTAAAAAATCTGCACATTCTGCACATGAACCCCAGAACTTAAAGTATAATAATTGAAAAAAAAGTAAAAAGGAAATGTGTTCTAAGGAGTAGCAGCATTGTATAACCTGGGAGCTTGTTAGGAAAGCAAATTTCAGGCCCCACTCAGACCTACAGAATCATAATCTGCATCTCAGTAAGATCACCTGGTGATTTGCGTGTATCTTAATATTTGAGAAGCACTGTTTAGAATTCAGAAAAATGGATTTTTAAAAGTTAAAATACAAAATACAGATTATTCTGTAGACCATAAGTCTTAACAGGGAAGATTGATTTTAAAAAGAAAGAGAATCCCAGAGAGAGGCAGCCAAGATGGCTGATTGGAAGTAGCTGAGGTCCATGGCACTCATGGAGATGTATGAAAGGAGCATATGAATTTAGCACCTTCAACTGAGATACCCAGGTTCTGTCATTGGGACTGACTAGGTAAACAGCTTGGCCCACGGAGAGTGAAGAGAAGCAGGGTTGGGTGACAGCTCAGCTGGAGGCAGCATGGAGCCAAGGGAACCCCCAACCCCAGCCAAGAAAAGTGGTGAGTGATTGTGCCACCCTGTCTTGGAAACTACGCTTCTCTCACAGATCTTTAAAACCCATTGATCAGGAAATCTCCCCATGAGCCCACACCACCAGGGCTTACGTCTGTTACATGGAGCTGCATGGAGTTTTGGCAGAGCAGCCACTCAGGCACACACAGAGACCCAGGAGTTTTGCATACTCCGGCCCTGGGATCAGCAGTAAGGGGGAAGATCCATCTGTGCATGTCCCTATGAAGGGGTCTGAGTCCTGGGAGGCAAGCGGTGTCATTCTGAGGATCCCACTTCCACAGCACTGTGTAGGTTGAGACCCACTGGTTTGGAAGTCCACCTGGCTGATGGAGCAGCAGGCTCTGCCTGAGTCAGGATCAAGTTCCCGGGAGGAGGAGCCACCATCTCTGTGGCTCAGTAGACTCAGTTGTTTCAGCCTGTTGGCTTTGAGGAATACATGCAGTTTGGACAAGGAGGGGTCCCCCACAGTGCAGCACAGCTGCCTTGCCAGATCATAGCCAGACTGCTTCTTTAAGTGGGACACCAATCCATTATTCCTCACTGGGTAACACCTCCCTGAGGGAGCTTCAGCCACCCCAGCAAAGTCTAAAGTTACAGCTCTGATCTTACTCTGGGTCTAAGCTCCCAGGGGAAGGGGTGACCACCATCTCTGTGGTTTGGTCGACTCAGCCATTCCAGCCTCCTGGTTTTGGAGAATACAAAGTATCCAGACAAGGAAGACCCCCCAATCTGCCACTGCAGCACATCTGCTCTACAAAAAGGCAGCCAGACTGCTTCTTTGGGTGAGTCCCTGATCCCACTCCTCCTGACTGGGTCCCATCAGCGGTCTCCAGCCACATCCTACAAGGATGTTAAGGCTGGCAACAAGTCAGTATTCCCCTGGGATGGAGCTTCCAGAGGAATTAGCAGGCTGCCATCTTTGCTGTTTCAGAGCATTCACTGATGATATCTCCAGGTACAGGAAAAACTGAGGCAACTAGGATCTGGAGTGGACCACCATCAAACCACAGCAGTCCTATGAAAGAATGGCCCCACTGTTAAAAGAAAAACAAATAAGCAGAAAACAACAACAACAACAAAGACCCCATAAAAACCCCATTTGAAGGTCAGCAACTTCAAATATTGAAGGTAGACAAGCCCATAAAGCGGAGAAGGAATCAATGCAAAAACACTGAAAATTCGAAAAGCCAGAGTGCCTCTTCTCCTCCAAATGACCACAATACCTCTCCAGCAAGGGCACAAAATTGGGTGAAGGCTGAGGTGGCTGAATTGACAGAAGTAGGCTTCAGAAGATGGGTAATAATGAACTTCACTGAGCTAAAGGAGCATGTTGTAACCTAATTCAAAGAAGCTAGGAATCATGATAAAACAATACAGGAGCTGATAGGCAGAATAGCCAGTTTAGAGCATAACATAACTGAACTGAGGGAGCTGAAAAACACAAGAACTTCACAATGCAATCACAAGTATCAAAAGCAGAACAGACCAAGTGGAGCAAAGAATCTCAGAGCTTGAAGGTTTTCTGAAATAAGACAGCCAGAAAAGAATAGAAAGAAAGAATGAAAGGAATTTTAAAAAACCTCCAAGAAATATGGGATTATATAGAGACTGAATCTAAGACTAACTGGGGTACCTGAAAAAGACAGGGAGAAATGGAAACAAGTTGGAAAACATACTTCAGGATATCATCCAGGAGAACTTTCCCAACCTAGCAAGATAGGCAGGCATTCAAATTCAGGAAATGCAAAGTCCCACTAAGATCAATCCAAAGACACATATCATGAGATTCTCCAAGGTTGAAATGAAAGAAAAAATGTTAAGAACAGCTAGAGAGAAGGACAAGGTCACCTACAAAAGGAAGCACATCAGACTAACAGTGGATCTCTCAGTGGAAACTTTACAAGCCAGAAGAGATTGGGGGCCAATATTCAACATTATTAAATAAAGGAATTTCCAAACCAGAATGTTGTATCTGTCCAAACTAAGCTTCATAAGTGAAGGAGAAATAAGATCCTTTTTCAGACAAGCAAACGCTGGGGGAATTAGACACCACCAGGCCTGCCTTGCAAGGATGAGCAGCCACCATCTTTGTGGTTCAGTAGACTCAGTTTTTTCAGCCTGTTGGCTTTGAGGAATACAGGCAGTCTGGACAAAGAGGGGTCCCTCCCTGAAGAAAGCACTAATATGGAAAGGAAAAACCATTATCAGCCACTACAAAAACACCTTGAAGTACACAGACCAGTGTACTTCACAGTGACACTATGAAGCAACCACATAAAAAAGTCTGCAAAATAACTAGCCAGCATCATGATGACAGGACCAAATTCACACATAACAATATAAAACTTAAATGTAAATGGACTAACTGTCAAAATTAAAAGGCACAGAATGGCAAACTGGATAAAGAGCCAAAACTCATTGGTGTGCTGTCTTCAAGAGACCCATGTCACATGCAAAGACACATATAGGCTTAAAATAAAGGGATGGAGGAAAATTTAGCAAGCAAATGGAAAATAGAAAAAACCAGAGGTTGCAATCCTAGTTTCTGACAAAATAGACTGTAAACCAACAAAGATCAAAAAAGACAAAGAAGGGCATTACGTAATGGTAAAAGGGTTCAATTCAACAAGAAGAGCTAATGATCCTTACTATATATGCACCTAATAAAGGAACACCCAGATTCATAAAACAAGTTCCCAGAGACATACAAAGAGACTTAGACTCCCACACAATAGTAGTGGGAGGCTTCAAAACCCCACTGTCAATATTAGATCATTGAGACAAAAAATTAATAAATATATTCAGGATCTGAACTCAGCTCTGGATCAAGTGGACCTGATCGATATCTAGAGAACTCTTCACCCCAAAACAACAAAATATGTATTCTTCTCATTGCCACATAACACTCACTCTAAAATTGATCACATAGTCGGAAGTAAAACACTCCTCAGCAAATACAAAAGAACTGAAATCATAACAAACAGTCTCTCAGACTACAGTGCAGTCAAATTAGAACTCAAGATTAATAAATTCACTCAAAACCACACAACTACATGGAAATTGAACAACCTGTTCCTCAATGAATGACTCTTGGATAAATAATGAAATTAAGGCAGAAATCAAGAAGTTCTTTGAAACTAATGAGAACAAAGAGACAATGTACCAGAATCTCTGAGACATAGCTAAAGCAGTGTTGAGGGAAATTTGCAGCACTAAATTCCCACATTAAAAAGCTAGAAAGATCTCAAGTTAACAACCTAACATCTCAACTAAAAGAACTAGAGAACCAAGAACAAACAAACTCCAAAGCTAACAGAAGATAAGAAATAACCAAGATCAGAGCTAAACTGAAAAAGATAGAGACATGAAAAACCCTTCATAAAATCAATGATTCTAGAAGCTGGTTTTTTGAAAAAAATTAATAAAATACATAGACCACGAGGCTAGACTAAAAAAGTAAAAAAGAATCAAATAAACACAATCAGAAATGATAAGGAGGATATGACCACTGACTTGATAGAAATACAAACAACCATCATAGAATACTATAAGCACCTCTATGCAAATAAACTAGAAAATGTAAAAATGTAGAAGAAATGGACAAATTCCTGGATACATACACGCTCCCAAGACTGAATCAGGAAGAAATTGAATCCCTGAATAGATCAATACTAAGTTCCAAAATTGAGACAGTAATAAATCAACTACCAACCCAAAAAAGCCCAGGACCAGATGGATTCACAGCAGAATTCTAACAAAGGTACAAAGGAGAGCTAGTGCCATTTCTACTGAAACTATTCCAAAAAAATTAAAAGGAGGGACTCCTCCCTAACTCATTCTATGAGGCAAACATCCTGATACCAAAACCTGGCAGAGATACAAAAAAAACAGAAAACTTCAGGGCAATATCCTTGATGAACAACAGTGCAAAAATCCTCAATAAAATACTGGCAAACTGAATCCAGCAGCACATCAAAAAGCTTATCCACCACAATTAAACTGACTTCATCCCCAAGATGCAAGGTTGGTTCAACATACACAAATAAATCAAAACCACAGTAAGACAGCATCTCACACCATTTAGAATAACAATTATTAAAAAGTCAGGAAACAACAGATGCTGGTGAGGCTGGGGAGAAATAGGAATGCTTTTACACTGTTGGTGGAAGTATAAATTAGTTCAACCATTGTGGAAGACAGTGTGGTGATTCCTTAGGAATCTACAACTAGAAAGACCATTGACCCAGCAATCTCATTACTAGGTATATACCCAAAGGATTATAAATCATTCTATTATAAAGACACATGTACACATATATTTACCATGTTTACTGCTGCACTATTTACAATAGCAAAGATTTGAAACAAACTCAAATGCCCATCAATGTTAGACTGGATAAAGAAAATGTGGCACATACACACCCTGGAATATTATGCAGTCATAAAAAGAATGAGTTCACGTCCTTTGTTGGGACATGGATGATGCTGGGAGCCATTATTCTCGGCAAACTAACACAGGAACAGAAAACCAAATGCTGGATGTTCTTACTCATAAGTGGGAGTTGAACAATGAGAGCATGTGGACACAGGGAGGGGAACATCATACACTGGGGCCTGTCAGAGGGTGGGAGTCAAGGGGAGGGAGAACATTAGGACAAATACCTAATGCAGGCGGGACTTAAAACCTAGATGATGGGTTGATAGGTGCAGCAAACTACCATGGCATGTGTATACCTATATAACAAACCTGCATGTTCTGCATATGTATCCCAGAACTTAAAGTAAAATTCAAAAAAATGATATGCAAATCAATAAATGTGTTTCGTCACATAAACAGAACTAAAGACAAAAACCACATGATTATCTCAATAGATGCAGAAAAGACCTTCAATAAAATTCAACATCCCTTTATGTTAAAAACTCTCAATAAACTAGGTATTGAAGGAATGTACTTCAAAACAATTAGAGCCTTCTGTGACATACCCATAGCCAATATCATATTGAATGGGCAAAAACTGGAAGTATTCCCCTTGAAAACTGGTAAAAGGCAAGGAAGGATGCCCTCTCTCACCACTCCGAATCAACACATATTGGAAGTTCTGTCCCAGGCAATCAGGCAATGCAAAGAAATGAATGATATCAAAATAGAAAGAGAGGAAGTCAAATTATCTTTGTTTGCAGATGACATGATCCTATATCTAGAAAACCCTATCATCTCAGCCCCAAAGCTTCTTAAGTGATAAACAACTTCAGCAAATTCTCAGGATAGAAAATCAATATGCAAATATCTCTAGGATTCTTAAACACCCATAATAGGCAGAGAGCCAAATCATGAATGAACTCCCATTTACCATTGCTACAAAAAGAATAAAATACCTAGCAATACAGCTAACGGGGACATAAATGACGTCTGCAAGGAGAACCACAAACCACTATCAAAGAAATCAGAGAGGACATATACAAATGAAACAACATTCCATGCTCATGAATAGGAAAAATTAATATTGTGAAAATGGTCATACGGCTCAAAGTAATTTATGGATTCAGTGCTATTTCCATTAAACTACCACTGACGTTCTTCACAGAATTAGCAAAAAACTTTCTTAAAATTAATATGCAACCTAAAAAGAGCCCAAATAACTGAGACAATCCTATGTGAAAAGAACAAAGCTGAAGACATCATGCTACCCAACTTCAAACTATGCTACAAGGCTACAGTAACCAAAACAGCATGGTACTGGTACAAGAACAGACACGTGAAACAACGGAACAAAATAGGGAACTCAGAAATAAGACTACACACCTACAACCATCTGAGCTTTGACAAACTTAACAAAAACAAGCAATGGGAAAAAGATTCTCTATTTTATAAATGGTGCTGGGAGAACTGGCTAGCCATATGCAGAAAATTGAAGCTGTACTATTTCTTTACACCATATACAGAAATTAACTCAAGATTAATTAAAGACTTAAATGTGAAACCCAAAACTGAAAAAACTCTAGAAGAAATTCTAGGCATTAATAGACACTTCTCAAAGGGAGACATATATGTAGCCAAGAAACATATGAAATAAAGCTCAACATCACTGATCATTTGAGAAATGCAAATCAAAACCACAATGAGATATCATTTCATGCCAGTCAGAATGGCTATTACTAAGAAGTCAAAAAACAACAGATGCTGGCGAGGTTGTGAAGGAAAAGTAACACTTTAACACTTTTGGTGGGAATTTAAATTAGTTTAACCATTGTGGAAGACAGTGTGGTGATTCCTCAAAGACCTAGAGGCAGAAATATCATTTGGTCCAGCAATCCTATTACTAGGTATATACCCAAAGGAATATGAATCATTCTATTATAAAGATACATGCATGCATATGTACATTGCAACACTATTCACAATAGCAAAGACATGGAATTAACCCAAATGCCCAGTAATGTCAGACTGGATAAAGAAAAATGTGGTACATAAACAACATGGAATACTTTCCAGCCATAAAAAGGAATAAGATCATGTTCTTTGCAGGAACATGGATGAAGCTGGAAGCCGTTATCCTCAGCAAACTAACACAGGAACAGAAAACCAAACACCACATGTTCTCAGTTGGAAGTGGGAGCTGAATGATGGGAACACATGGACACGTTGGGAGGAACAATGCACACTGAGGCATGTTGGAGTGGGGAGTTGGGAGATAAAGAGCATCAGGAAGAATAGCTAATGGATGCTGGGCTTAAAACCTAGGTGATGGGATAATCTGAGCAAGAACCCACCGAGGCATATGTTTACCAACGTAACAAGCCGCACATCTGGCACATATACCTCAGAACTTAAAAGCTGAAGAAAAATAAAAGGGAAAGAGGATTTTACTTAAAAGTAAAATAAATTGTATCTCAATAAAATAAGTCAGCAGTTAAAAATTTGGAGAAGACAAAAAAAAAAAAAAAAGAAAAAAAACCCTAAAATTAGAACTACCATTCAATCCAGTAATTCCACTAATGGGTAGATACTCAAAGAGAAAGAAATCATTATATGAAAAAGATTCCTTACTTGTATGTTTATGACAGCACTATTCACAATAGCAAAGATGTGGAATCCACCTAAATTTCCATCAACAGAGGACTGGACAATGAAAATGTCATCTATCTATCTATCCATTCAATCATCCATCCATCCATCTATGGAATGCTATGCAGCCATGAAAAGGAATGAAATCATGTCTTTTGTAGCAACATGAATGGATATAGGGGCCATTATCCCAAATGGAATAACTCAGAAACAGAGTCAAATACAGAAACATACAGTCAAAAACATGCTGTATTTGAACATGTATCTGCAAATACATTTGAACATGTATTTTATTTCCCCTAAACAATGGAGGCTTAACAATGGGTACACATGGACACACAGAGTGTAATAATGAACACTGGAGACTACAAAATGGGACAGTGGTGTGGGAGCGAGGGTTAAGAAATTACCTGCTGGGTTCAGTGTTCACTATGTGGGTTGTGGGCATATGAAAAACCCAGGTTCCACAACTACACAATATACGAATGTAAGAAATCTGCACTTGTACCCCCTAAATATATGAAAATAAAAATCAATTTTAAAAATTAGGAGAAGAAACATATAGAAGTCTGGACTCTCTGATGACCTCAAATATATTTTTTTAAATTTATTTTATTGCATTTTAGGTATTGGGGTACATGTGAAGGACATGTAAGATTGTTGCATAGGTACACACATGGCAGCGTGATTTGCTGCCTTCCTCCCCATCACCCATATTTGGCATTTCTCCCCATGCTATCTCTCCCCAACTCCCCACCCCCCACTGTCCCTCCCCTATTTCCCCCCAACAGACCCCAGTGTGTAGTGCTCCCCTCCCTGTGTCCATGTGTTCTCATTGTTCAACACCCGCCTATGAGTGAGAACATGCAGTGTTTGATCTTCTGCTCTTCTGTCAGTTTGCTGAGAATGATGGTTTCCAGGTTCATCCATGTCCCTACAAAGGACCCAAACTCATCGTTTTTGATGGCTGCATAATATTCCATGGTGTATATGTGCCACATTTTCCCTATCCAGTCTATCGTCGATGGGCATTTGGGTTGGTTCCAGGTCTTTGCTATTGTAAACAGTGCTGCAATGAACATTCGTGTGCACGTGTCCTTATAGTAGAACGATTTATAATCCTTTGGATATATACCCAGTAATGGGATTGCTGGGTCAAAAGGAATTTCTATTTCTTGGTCCTTGAGGAATCGCCACACTGTCTTCCACAATGGTTGAACTAATTTACACTCCCACCAACAATGTAAAAGTGTTCCAATTTCTCCACATCCTCTCCAGCATCTGTTGTCTCTAGATTTTTTAATGATTGCCATTCTAACTGGCATGAGATGGTATCTCAATGTTGTTTTGATTTGCATTTCTCTGATGACCAGTGATGATGAGCATTTTTTCATATGTGTGTTGGCCTCATGTATGTCTTCTTTTGTAAAGTGTCTGTTCATATCCTTTGCCCACTTTTGAATGGGCTTTTTTCTTGTAAATCTGTTTTAGTTCTTTGTAAATTCTGGATATCAGCCCTTTGTCAGATGGGTAAACTGCAAAAATTTTTTCCCATTCTGTTGGTTGCTGATTCACTCTAATGACTGTTTCTTTTGCCGTGCAGAAGCTGTGGAGTTTGATGAGGTCCCATTTGTCTATTTTGGCTTCTGTTGCCAATGCTTTTGGTGTTTTGGTCAAGAAGTTCTTGCCTACGCCTATGTCCTGAATGGTTTTGCCTAGATTTTCTTCTAGAGTTTTTATGGTGTTAGGTCTTATGTTTAAGTCTTTAAACCATCTGAAGTTAATTTTAGTGTAAGGTGTCAGGAAGGGATCCAGTTTCTGCTTTCTGCACATGGCTAGCCAGTTTTCCCAACACCATTTATTAAACAGGGAATCCTTTCCCCATTGCTTGTTTTTGTCAGGTTTGTCAAAGATCAGATAGTTGTAGACATGTTGTGTTGCCTCTGAGGCCTCTGTTCTGTTCCATTGGTCTATATCTCTGTTTTGCTACCAGTACCATGCTGTTTTGATTACTGTAGACTTATAGTATAGTTTGAAGTCCGGTAGTGTGATGCCTCCTGCTTTGTTCGTTTTGCTTAGAATTGACTTGGCTATGCGGGCTCTCTTTTGGCTCCATATAAAGTTTAAGGTGTTTTCTTCCAGTTCTGTGAAGAAGGTCATTGGTAGCTTGATGGGGATAGCGTTGAATCTGTAGATTACTTTGGGCAGTATGGCCATTTTCACAATATTGATTCCTCCTAACTATGAACATGGAATGTTTCTCCATCTGTTTGTGTCCTCTCTTATTTCGTTGAGCAGTGGCTTGTAGTTCTCCTTGAAGAGGTCCTTTATGTTCCTTGTTAGTTGTATTCCTAGGTATTTCATTCTCTTTGTGGCAATTGTGAATGGCAGTTCATTCTTGATTTGGCTCTCTTTAAGTCTGTTATTGGTGTATAGGAATGCATGTGATTTTTGCACATTGATTTTGTATCCTGAGACTTTGCTGAAGTTGCTTATCAGTTTCAGGAGATTTTGGGCTGAGACGATGGGGTCTTCTAGATATACAATCATGTCGTCTGCAAATAGAAACAATTTGGCTTCCTCCTTTCCTATTTGAATACCCTTTATTTCTTTTTCTTGCCTGATTGCTCTGGCTAGAACTTCCAGTACTATATTGAATAGGAGTGGTGAGAGAGGGCATCCTTGTCTGGTGCCAGATTTCAAAGAGAATGCTTCCAGTTTTTGCCCATTCAGTATGATATTGGCTGTTGGTTTGTCGTAAATAGCTTTTATTATTTTGAGATACGTTCCATCGATACCTAGCTTATTGAGGGATTTTGGCAAAAAGAGCTGTTGAATTTTGTCAAAGGCCTTCTCTGCATCAATTGAGATAATCATGTGGTTTTTGTCTTTGGTTCTGTTTATGTGGTGAATTACGTTTATAGACTTGCGTATGTTGAACCAGCCTTGCATCCCTGGGATGAAGCCTACTTGATCATGGTGGATAAGCTTTTTGATGTGCTGTTGCAATCGGCTTGCCAGTATTTTACTGAAGATTTTTGCGTCTATGTTCATCATGGATATTGGCCTGAAGTTTTCTTTTCTTGTTGAGTCTCTGCCGGGTTTTGGTATCAGGATGATGTTGGTCTCATAAAATGATTTGGGAAGGATTCCCTCTTTTTGGACTATTTGGAATAGTTTCAGAAGGAATGGTACCAGCACCTCTTTGTATGTCTGGTAGAATTCGGCTGTGAACCCACCTGGACCTGGGCTTTTTTTGGGTAGTGGGCTCTTAATTGCTGCCTCAACTTCAGACCTTGTTATGGGTCTGTTCAGGGTTTTGGCTTCTTCCTGGTTTAGGCTTGGGAGGAGGCAAGTGTCCAGGAATTTATCCATTTCTTCCAGGTTTACTAGTTTATGTGCATAGAGTTGTTTGTAATAATCTCTGATGATGGTTTGAATTTCTGTGGAATCTGTGGTGATATCCCCTTTAACGTTTTTTATTGCATCAATTTGGTTATTCTCTCTTTTCTTTTTTATTAATCTGGCTAGTGGTCTGTCTATTTTATTGATCTTTTCGAAAAACCAGCTCCTGGATTTATTGATTTTTTGAAGGTTTTTTTGTGTCTCTATCTCCTTCAGTTCTGCTCTGATCTTAGCTATTTCTTGTCTTCTGCTAGGTTTTCAGTTTTTTTGATCTTGCTCCTCTAGCTCTTTCAATTTTGACAATAGGGTGTCAATTTTAAATCTCTCCTTTCTTCTCATGTGGGCACTTATTGCTATATATTTTCCTCTAGAGACTGCTTTAAATGTGTCCCAGAGATTCTGGTATGTTGTGTCTTCATTCTCATTGGTTTCGAAGAACATCTTTATTTCTGTCTTCATTTCATTGTTTATCCAGTCAACATTCAAGAGCCAGTTGTTCAGTTGCCATGAAGTTGTGCGGTTCTGAATTAGTTTTTGAATTCTGAGTTCTAACTTGATTGCACTGTGGTCTGAGAGACTGTTTGTTATGATTTCCGTTCTTTCGCATTTGCTGAGGAGTGATTTACTCCCAATTATGTGGTCAATTTTAGAGTAGGTGTGATGTGGTGCTGAGAAGAATGTATATTCTGTGGATTTGGGGTGGAGAGTTCTGTAAATGTCTATTAGGTTTGCTTGGTCCAGGTCTGAGTTCAAGTCCTCGATATCTTTGTTAATTTTCTGCCTCGTTGATCTGTCTAATATTGACAATAGGGTGTTAAAGTCTCCCACTATTATTGTGTCGGAGTCTAAGTCTCTTTGTAAGTCATTAAGAACTTGCCTTATGTATCTGGGTGCTCCTGTATTGGGTGCATATATATTTAGGATGGTTAGCTCTTCTTGTTGCATTGATCCTTTTACCATTATGTGATGTCCTTCTTTGTCTCTTTTGATCTTTATTGCTTTAAAGTCTATTTTATCAGAGATGAGAATCAACTCCTGTTTTGTTTTTTTTTTTTTGCTCTCCATTTGCTTGGTAAATCTTCCTCCATTCCTTTATTTTGAACCTTTGTATGTCCTTGCATGTCAGATGGGTTTCCTGGATACAGCACATTGATGGGTTTTGGCTTTTTATTCAATTTGCCAGTCTGTGTCTTTTGATTGGGGCATTTAGTTCATTTACATTTAGGGTTAATATTGTTATGTGTGAATTTGATACTGCCATTTTGGTGCTAGCTGGCTGTTTTGCCCATTAGCTGATGCAGATTCTTCATTGTGTTGATGCTCTTTACACTTTGGCATGTTTTTGGAGTGGCTGGTACTGGTTGTTCCTTTATATGTGTAGAGCCTCTTTCAGGAGCTCTTGTAAAGCAGGCCTGGTGGTGATGAAATCTCTGAGTACTTGCTTGTTTGCAAAGGATTTTATTTTTCCTTCACTTATGAAGCTTAGTTTGGCTGGAGATGAGATTCTGGGTAGAAAGTTCTTTTCTTTAAGGATGTTGAATATCGGCTCCCACTCTCTTCTGGCTTGTAGGGTTCTGCTGAGAGATCTGCTGTGAGTTTGATGGGCTTCCCTTTGTGGGTAACCCGACCTTTCTCTCTGGCTGCCCTTAGTATTTTCTCTTTCATTTCAACCCTGGTGAATCTGACGATTATGTGCCTTGCTCCTGATGAGGAATATCTTTGTGGTGTTCTCTGTATTTCCTGGACTTGAATATTGGCCTGCCTTGCTAGGTTGGGGAAGTTTTCCTGGATAATGCCCTGGAGAGTATTTTTCAGCTTGGATTCGTTCTCTTCGTCTCATTCAGGTACACCTATCAAACGTAGATTAGGTCTTTTCACATAGTCCCACATTTCTTGGAGACTTTGTTCATTCCTTTTTCCCCTTTTTTCTCTAATCCTGCCTTCTTGTTTTATTTCATTGAGTTGGTCTTTGACCTCTGATATCCTTTCTTCTGCTTGGTCAATTCAGCTGTTGAAACTTGTGCATGCTTCACAAAGTTCTCGTGTTGTGTTTTTCAGCTCCATCAATTCACTTATATTCCTTTCTAATTTGTCCATACTCGTTAGCATTTCATCAATCTTTTTTCATGGTTCTTAGTTTCTTTGCATTGGGTTAGAACATGTTCTTTTAGTTCACAGAAGTTTCTTACTACCCACTTTCTGAAGTCTGATTCTGTCATTTCATCACACTTGTTCTCCATCCAACCTCGTTCCCTTGCTGGTGAGGAGTTTGATCCCTTGTTAGAGGAGAGGTGTTCTGGTTTCGGGTGTTTTCATCCTTTTTGCACTGGATTCTTCCCATCTTTATGGATTTATCTACCTGTCGTCTTTGTAGTTGCTGACTTTCAGATTGGGTCTCTGAGTGGATGTTCTGTTTGTTGATGATGAAGTTATTTCTTTTTCTTAGTTTTCCTTCTAACAGTCTGGCCCCTCTGCTGTAGGACTGCTGAGGTCCACTCTAGGCCCTGCTTGCCTGGGGATCGCCTGCAGCAGCTGCTGAACAGTAAGGGTTGTTGCCAGTTTCTTCTTCTGCTATCTTTGTCCCAGAAGGATACCTGCCAAATGTCAGTCTGATCTCTCCTTTATGAGGTGACTCTTTGGATATACAGGGGTCAGGGAGCTGCTTGAGGAGACAGTCTGTCCTTTATAGGGGCTCAAGCGCTGAGCTGTGAGGTCCATTGTTCATTCAGAGCTGCTGGGCAGGTATGTTTAGGTCTGCTGCAGCAGAACTCATAAACCGCTTTTTGTTCCCAGGTGCTCTGTCTCAGGGAGTTAGGGCTTTATTTATGAGTTTCCGTTGTGCTGCTGCCTTTTTCTTTTCAGAGCTGCCCTGCCCAGCAAGGATGCAGTCTGTTCACTGTCTGCCTGCAGAGGCTTTGCTGAGCTGCTGTGGGCTCCGCCCAGCTGCCGTGTGAACTTCCCTGCAGTCTTGTTTATATGGGTGTAGTTAGAACTGTGTCGGCAATGGTGGCCCGCCTCTGTATCCGCAGACTCTCTCTGTAATGGCAGGTTGCCTTGGCAACAGTGGGTTGCCTTGGCAATGGCAGGTAGCCTCAGCAATGGTGGGTTCCTTGGCAACGGCAGGCTGCCTCAGCATTGGCTGACTACCTCCGTAGTATTGGAGTGCCTCGATAATGGCGGACGCCCCTGCCCCCCAGAGCTGGACCGTCCCAGGTTCCGCTGCGCTTGCTGTGAAACTCTCAATCCAGAGAGTTTCTGATTGCTGGATTTTTGTGGGGGTGGGACCAAGCCTGATCACCTGGCTCCCTGCCCCAGAGCCTTTTTTTCTTTTTTAGTTGAAGAGTTGACCCTATCCCAGTTGCCTGTTGAAAGGGCGCCACGGGATCTGTGTGATTTCCCGTGTGGCGACTCACCGCACTGGCTTAAACAGTGGCGCTGAGATTCGTGGCCCTTTTTTTTGCCCAGGAATCTCCTGGCCTGGCTCCCTGTTCAGTCCCCTCTTTAATCAGATGAATGGGCAACTCCCCAGGTCTCCAATCACCAGCCAAAAGGGCTCCCCGACCAGTGTATTTTGTATGGAGAACCATCGGCCAGGGAACCAACAAAGCAGCCGGATGGGGCAAAGCAGCCGCGCCGGCCAAAAGAACCGCACCGGCCACAACAGCCACGCTGGCAACCCGTGGGGCTCCTCCGCCTGGGAATCTCCCGGTCAGTGGGCAATAAAAATGTGGCATCCATTCATCTTCTGCACTTTCACTGGGAGCTGCAACTTCGGCTGTTCCTAAACGGCCATCTTGGATCTTCCCCCACCCCCCAGCTCAAATCTTAAATTTATGGAAGCTGGAAGGAGGGTGTGGCAGAGTAAAGATGGCCAGAGATTATCTTCTACTTTTATTGAGAGGGGAAATCTAATACTCTTCCCTTGGATCTGGGCTGAAGTTAGTCACTAAGTTTAATTGAGCTATTGTCTAAATATATTTTAAATTTGTTCTTTCATTTTCTCTCTTGGTGCTGACTTAGTTTGGGCCTCATTATCTTTCACCTATACTAAATAGAGAATCTCCTAACTGATCTTCCCACTTTTAGTCTTGTTGCTTTCGATTCATTCATTCTAAACAGAAGATCGGTTCAATACATGCAGAATGAATAGCTATTTATGAATTGAGTATGCTGCTTTGTGGAATAGTGACTTTCCTGATGTTGGAAATGCTGAAACTTGAATTTGTACATCTTCCTGCATTTTAAAAAAGTAACCAGTTTTAAAGTCTTAATTGATTTGATTCTATTGTTATATCATGAGAGTCCTCTCATTCCAAAATGAATTAACATAGTGCACTGCAGTTGGGCTTAAATTCAGAAAATGTCTTCCTAAAATTGTATGTATTAAGCAAAACATCTCTCCTTTTCTTCACATTCTAGGTGGAACTAATAAAAAATATGTACAGAAGCAACAGAAAAACTATACAAAGTAACAATATTTATATGTCTTTTTAGTTTTGTTATTTTTATAGTTTAATTTTGTTAGTGTTGGTCAAATAAAATATTACAAAAATGATAATACAAGGTCTACTTTGCATATGTGTGTATGTGTATTTACATATTCTTTTCTGGAATTTATTCATACAGAGCCAACCATTACACTTATTAATACTAGTGTATGTACAATTTCACATCTTGATTTTATAGATGTATGATACTTGCTTACTAACTTACATGGCTTTGAAAATAATCATTGACTTAATGTTTCACCTATTTGACCTACTACAATTTTACTCACCACTCTTCATTTACTGGACTTTAGGCTTCTTCCAATTTTTCTAGTACAAAAAATTACATTGCTGGGAACTTCCCAGTGTTTATAGCAACTTTCTTTTTCTGAATGATGTTCCCAGGCTAAATTTCTAGCTGCAAAATTATTGGGCCAAAATGTTTCAGTTTTTCAGTCTGTTCAGTCAACTGTGCTTTCAAAGGTTCTCCCTGTCCCCCACCCAAGTGAACACCCATTTCAAAAACAATCTCAATAACCTGAAGTGTTGCTATGCAAAGATATGCTTTGATAACTTGGACAGAAAAATGATGCTTCGTGACTGTTATTTTTTTCTAATTATTTTATTCTAATTTTCTCTTATTTTCTGTAACTACTTTTTTGTATGTGAACTGCCTGTTGATGTCCAGCTTACACTTTTCCATGTCAAGAGTGACAAGTATTAAGATTTTAAGCCTTAAAATCTATGGACAAAAAGTTATTGACCAGTCAATTGATGCTAGCTGTGGAAATCTGTGACTCACTGTGTGTTTTACAAAACTGGTAGATGCTTTTCCTTTTTGGAGTGACAAAGGTCACCACAGATCAGGACCTGTCCTGGTTACTAAGGATATCAGCCTTGACCACTGTTTGTTTCAAATTCCCATCTGTGACATAATAAGAAATATATATTTGGTCTCTTCCCCTGGCTTCTGGTGCAGAGCTCCTAGAACCCTCGTAATTTTCTGAGTGACAGGGCTGCGAGGAGCTTTTTCATCTAACATTTGGCTTTTGACCCCAATTCTTGACACAGAGCTCCTAAATCCCTTGGAATTTCCTGGGTAATAAGAGCATGTTTTGTTCCAATGATATGACTCTTCGAGAGGCTTCTGGATAAATCCAGAATGGGGGCTGGTCACCAGAAAGACTGAGCCATGATTAGAAGTTTGGAACTTTCAGCCCCATTCTTATCCTCCCAGAACAGGTGAGGGAATGAGAGTGAGTGAATATCCAATCGTGCCTCTGTGATGAAGCCTCCCTCAGTGACGGGGTTCGGAGAGCTTCTGTGCTCTCCATGTGCCAGCAGTGTGGTGCACCCCAGCTTCACGGGGACAGAAGCTGCTGTGCTCAGAAACCTTTGGATCTCATCCTATGCACCTCTTCAGCTGGCTGCCTTCATAGTAGCCTTTGTAATGAACTGGCAATTAGAAGTAAATGTTTCCCTGAGTTTTATGAGCACTTACAGCAAATCATCAAGGAGATTGGGAACCACCAATTTATAGGTGGTTGGTCAGAGTGCAGGTGACAACTTGAGACTTGTGATCGGTGTCTGAAGTGATGGGCAGTTGTGTAGGACATAGCTCTTAACCTGTGGGATCTACTCTAACTCCAGATAGAGTCAGAACTGAATTGTAGGACACCCAGTTGGTGTCCTGAGAGCTGGATAATTGCTTAACGTGAAGGAAAAACCCACATATTTGGTGTCAGAAGTGTTGTGCGTATTTTTTAAAAATGGTTTTTAATTTAGCATCCTATAAAGGACAGCTACCAGGCCACTAACTTACTTTCTTAAGGCTTAACACCCTGGTTCCTATTTTATTCTCCCCAGTCCTCAATCATACTGAATGGACCTGTCCTCTGGTGAAACGTTTTCCTGGGATATGAAACCTACAGAACTACACCTTTGATAAAAATCTAACAAAACAACACAAGGACAGACACAGCAAGGAAGAGAGATAGCAATATAGTAACCATGACCAATGAGATGGAGGCCTGAGAGGAAAAGGATGTGTCTAATTGTCCATCTCTTTGAAGTATCTAGCAGCTAGTGCAGAATTTCCCTGTTGGGCACCTCTTCACTGTGTAACTTAATCTCCTTGGGCCTCAGGAATTGGAATAGATAATTTCTACTTTCAATTCCAGCTCTAATACTCTTAACTCTATAAGCTGTACAGATGTAATGTAAGAGGGTATATTCATAAGAAATTATCTTATGTGTTGATGAGGTCAATTTCCAACAGTGAAATTTCTGGTTAAAATTATATGTGAATTTCAAATTTTGTTAAGGCATAATCAAATTGCCCTTCCAGAAGTTTGACCAATATGCACTTACACTACCAGTGTTAGCGAGTTCTTGCTTCTTGACATGCTTTTGAATCTTGAGTACTATCGAGCATTTTAATCTATGCAAGTAATACTATCACTGCTAGAAATTTGCGCCATTGATATTCTTCAAAAACCATGCAAAAATAAATGCACACACATGTTAATTGCAGCATTATTATTTTTTATTAATTGCAGCATTATTATTTTTTATTAATTGTAGCACTATTTTTAATAGGAAGAAGAGAGAAACAGCCCAAGTATCCCAGAAGAGGGGCTAGGTTAAATAAATTATGGTGAGGACAAAGAGAGATGTCAAGTGCTTTTGTTTAAAAAAGTGAAGTAAATCTGTAAATGCCAGTAAGATAAAAGTTCAAACATGGTGTTAAGTAGAAAAGGCAAGGTTCAGGACAGTGCGTATGGTATGATCCTATTTTGGAACTGATAAAAAGGATATAAGTACGAGATCATGTTCTTTGCAGCAATATGGACAGAGCTGGAGGCCACATTGTAAGTCAACTAATGCAGGAACGGAAAACCAAATACCCCATGTTCTCACCGATTAGTGGGAGCTAGACATTGAATACATACGGCACAAAGGAAGGACGAACAGACACTGAGACCTAAATGAGGGTGGATGTTGGGAGGAAAAAGATGAGCAAAAACTACTTATCGGGTACTATGTTTATTACCTGGGTGATGAAGTAATCTGTACAACAAACCTCCATGACATGCAATTTACCTGTAACATACCTGCACACATACCCCAGAACCAACAAAAAATAAAAAGCATATGTATATGTATGTGTGTGTGTGTATATATATATCTGCTATATAATAGACATTTTTCTTAGAAAAGATAAATACAGGATACTATTAATACAGTTACGTCTGGGGAGTGGCACTCCTTGTTGGGAGGAGGGATTTGAAGAAGGAGATTTTATTTTTAGTCTTTCTTTACTGCCTGAATATTTTTATCAAATGCATGATTCGCTTTATTTTACAAAATACTGTAATACATTGTATTTTTTATATTTTTAAAAAATTAAAATGTTTAATAGACAAACAAAATGTAATATATTCAGAGTGTACAGTGTGATAATTTGGTATACATTGACATTATGTAAAGACCACCACAACTAAATTAGTTAATGTTTATCACTAGTCATGCTGTACATTATTAGATCCCCAGAACCTGTTTATCTTCTGAAAGTTTGTACCCTTTGAGCAACATCTCCCTACTTCTCTTAGCTCCTCAGCCCCTGGCAACTACCAGTCTACTTTCTGCAAATCCAATTTTTAATGTAGTGATAGCCAATCCTTTCAAACGAATATTTTGTTTTAAATGTAAATTTTGCCAAGTAACAGTTCAGTATAAATAAACTAAAAATATTCTGCAGTGGCTATCTTACCAAGTGGAAAAAAGAACGGGGAAAGAAACAGTACTAATAGTACCATGGGAAGAACATTTTTTAAAATCTAAATATTTAGCTTTACCTTTCTTGTTGGTCATGAGTTTGCAAATAAAAAGAATGTAAACCTTGAAGAGTAAAATTCTGTTATCATATTTGGGTGGTTGTAAATTCTCCACAAAGTCCACATAAAAATTTGGATAACTTAGACTCATGATTTAGAGAGCAACTATTTATTCTTTCAAGAGGTTTCTTAGCGTAAAATAAAATTCATACCAGTTTTTCTTTAATAATAATCTCTTGTAGTATATTTACTAAGTGTTTGATTTGCAAAAAATATGTTTCTATGCTATTTGTAATAATTGTGTGGCATACTTATAACTAGTACATGAGAAAACATCCTCATATAATAATGTGCTAAGACGTTACTAACTTACCAAGTGGTACCAGATGTCTGGGAAAGAAGTTTACTCATTTGAATTTGTTTTAAGACTAGATCCAGGTGCTGTTATTACATAGTTCATACGATGCACTTTAAAAATTGTGAAAGGTACATTAGGAATGTAAAATCCTTATTTCCAGGGAGCTTCAGAAACCAGAGGCAATATATTTAATAGACAAAAGTGAATTTTAGACTAGTAGATGATGGCATCTTTGTAAAAAGATACAGTTATATCATCTACAACATATATTACATATTATACAAATTTATTTCCCCAGACATTTTAAATGTTTTAAAATTTAAAAATAATAACATATTTCCCACACAAAATATGGGGGAAAATATGGGGAAAATGCAAAAATATTCGTGAGGAATAGAACTGATATTGTAGGAATGAGGAGTAATTTTGGTTTACACTGTATACTTTATATGATTTTGTCTGAGTTATGTGCTTTTTTTTTTTTTTTTTTTGAGACGGAGTTTCACTCATGTTACCCAGGCTGGAGTGCAATGGCGCGATCTCGGCTCACCGCAACCTCCACCTCCTGGGTTCAGGCAATTCTCCTGCCTCAACCTCCTGAGTAGCTGGGATTACAGGCACGCGCCACCATGCCCAGCTAATGTTTTTGTATTTTTAGTAGAGACGGGGTTTCACCCTGTTGACCAGGATGGTCTCGATCTCTTCACCTCGTGATCCACCCGCCTCGGCCTCCCAAAGTGCTGGGATTACAGGCTTGAGCCACCGCGCCCGGCCAGAGTTGTGTGCTTTTTAAGTACATATTATGCTTTAATAATTAAGCAACAAATAAAGGCAAACTGAAAAATAGCAATGAGACAGAGACCAAGATGAAGATACTGAATTATTTACCTACATTTATAACAGAATAATTGAATTGGTTGAATTTACATCTTTCTTTTTTTTTTTTTAATTGTACTTTGGGCTCTGAGGTACATGTGCACATCCTGCATCCCTCAGGACTGTTGCGTTTAAGTATACACACACCACATCTCCACCCAATCCCATCACTGACATCAGGCATTTCTCCCAGTGTTATCCCTCCCCGTCCAAATTTACACCTTTCTAAAGAGAAGTAGAAACTTTTAAATAAGAATCCTTTTTGGCTACATAAGGTCTGGTATCACAAATACTTGGATTGCCTCTAATGCATGTGAGGACTTCCAAGAGCTAGCTTAAGCAACAGTGGTTTTAAAAAGGCAATGAATGCATCACCAGCGAATCCCACCACCTATTGATTGGATTTTGATATGTAAATAATAAGTATGTCATTGTCATATCCACTTTTTCTAATGGTGCTTTCTGGGGTAGCATGTATTCTTTAAAGAAGGGGCTGTGTGAATAAATATTCTGGAAAATGCTGAATGTAACAATAACAAACATCTTTTTACAGAGGGCCTTTTCAAGCATTCAAAAACAGGGATGGAGTATGCAGTATCCTGAACTATTTGGCAATATCTCAGGCCAGCCCAGTGCCTGCACGTTGTGGAAACTTCATCTAATGTTTGATGAATGGAGAGAGGGCAGGAGGGAGTTAGCAAGAAATGGGGATAGAGGAGAACAGACTATGGAATATACCCTCGTCATTTTCCTACCTCTGTGACGCTTTGTATTGTCTGTCTAAATCATTGTGATGAGCACTAATTTCAGAATCTATATTTTGAGCAAATGAAATTCATTTCTACCACAAATAACCTGGTGAGTTTGTAAAAGCAAAGCCAGATTCCCCAGGCTCTGACCCCAAAGAGTTTGATTCAGGCATTCTAAAGTGAGATCCAGGAAACGTGTTTTACAAGGAAGGAATTCTTATCTTTGTAATTGGAAGATCAGGTTGAGAAACAGTGATCCCTAATAATAAAATTTAGATATTTCCTCTATAGGATAATAATAAAACGGAACAAATTTACCTCCAAGTGATGAGCATTTTCAAAGTGGGACACACTAAGAGGAATCAATATAATTTTGTGAATGGTTTAAATGAGTACTTGATATAAATCCAAATGAAAAACTAAACTTCTTAAAGACTTTTTTTTTCCATTCTAGCCTCTCATTCTAGCCTCCTATGGCCTGCAAACCAAACTGGCCACAAAGATTTGGCCTATGCTTGTTTCTGCCCTGGTCTGGGATCATGTGAATCCAAAGCACATGTTAGTGAAAACCTGCACTAGCTTGAACTGAAGTGATCTAGAGTAGTTAAGAATCACATTTGGATGTGTCTCCTGGTTCTGCCACTTATTAGTTGTATGATATTGATAGAGTTACTAAATCTCTCTAGTTCTCAGGTTTCTCATCTGTAAAATGCAGTTATTATTTCTACTTATATCGAATAGCTGTTGTGAGGCGTAATTGAATGAGGTAATTTGAAGTGCCTAGTTGTAGCTCTTAGTTATCATATATGTATTAATTTAAGATCTTCCATGTGTGGGATTTTTTAACAGTGATTTTAGTGTTTGTCAAAAATTCTAATGAACATGTTCCTTGGTCCTGATACGCAACAGAGTTGAGAAATTGGTATCACACACTTTTATTTATTATATTGGTCTTTATTGTTAATAAATATTTTCCATTATAAAAATTATCAACAAGAATCTAACAAATGACTTAGACTCAAGCTTACTTTACTTTTGGAGTGATTCTAGAGGGCATTTTTTATTTCGAATGCTTTATTTGTTGCCCCCATAAGCTGTGAAAATGTCCTATGCAACCCAGTAATGTAACACATATGCAATACTGTCTACATTTCTCATCGCGTAGAAGTAGGGCAAACATTGTTCCTTAGACTTTTTGTCCTCATCTGAAAAATTCAGCCATTATATTCTTTGTCATCTTTGTATCATCAAAATATAAACACCAAGTGACTATTTCATGGCTCATGTTAGTTTTACATTGTAACTGTCTCCCAAATTCTTATCCTCAATAGAGCCCACTATACAAATGATTTTCTTCTCCAATCTTAAAAATAAGCAGTGAAAACTTATGAACAATGCAAACATTCAGTCCATGGAATAAGAATTATCTCAACTTCCTTGTCTTGAGAGTATTATGAGTAATTATCTGGAGTAATTATGAATATATACATTATTTCCTAATGTACATATTAGAAGACTCAAGATTCTGCATGCTGTGGCTAAAGGTCTTGACCATTCAGTATAAATTATACACTCAAATTTCAACCAAAATAAGCCCTCCTAAATCACTAGATTCTTCTAGCTATGTGGAAAAGTAAACTTTAAATGATGACGCATTATATAGAAATTATTCTATATTCCAGTCCATGTAACTCACTATTAAGCCAATTTCAAGCCCAGAATACTAGGTTACATTAGGTATCATTGATTTACAGTTGAAAAAGCATGTGAGGTGTTGAGTTGAATTCACGCTATTACAGGAAAAATCCTAAAACAGACGTGCTTTTTAATTCACACATTTAAAGAATACAAGATTAATCTATAGGTTTAATTAATTTAAACCAATAGTACTTGAACCAGAAACATACAGAATAGGTGTTCTTTGTCCTGTCCTTTTGAATATAAAACCTTAAAGCTGATCTAAACTAACAAATATTGAGCTATTAAAATATACATTCTCCTAGAAATCTGTGCCTGTCTCAATAAAACCTGAATTCAGTTTGATGAAATTTAAGCACTTTCATATATCCCAGCTAAACCCCAGTAGAGCCTTTAAAAAGAAAAAGAGGCACTTAAGTGTTATCCACCTTGATTGCACATTAAAATCATCTGGGGAGCTTTAAAAATACCTGATGCCTTGTGACCACCACGAGAAATTTAAATTTAAAAATGGTGTACCCTGGGCATAAGAATTTTAAAAAGCTTCCCAGCAGAGGTGTAGAGCCACTGTTTGATGCCCAAGGAAATAAAAAACAGTCCCCTATTCTTCCCTAAAGGGTCAGTGGGATGTGATAGTAATGACCATCAAAGATGTCTACAGCCTAATATTCAAAACATGTGAATATTACCTTGGGATTCTGCAGAAGTAATCAGGTTAAAGATCTCGAGATGGGGAATTTATCCTGGATTGCCTGGTTGGCCTGAGGTAATGACCAGGGTCCTTACGAGAGAGCAACGCAGGAGAAGTCAGAGTGAGACAGAAGCTGAGTGACAACAGAGGCTGAGAGATAAAGACATTTGAAGATGCTAAGCTGCCTGCTAGCTTTGGAGATGGGGAAAAGGGCCACAAACAAAAGGATTTATGTGGCCTCTGGAAGATGGAAATCTCAAGAAAATAGGTCTTCCCTAAAGCCTCCAAGAGAGAACACAGCCTTGCCATCCCATTTTGGACATCTGACTTCCAAAACTGTTAAATAATGGCTTTGTGTCATTTTAAGCCAGTAGGTTTGTGGTGACTTACTAGAGCAGCAGTGGGAAAACTATACAGAGGAGGAGGAACTCTGTCCAGACGCCACAGGAAATGATCTGATAGGAAGCACGGTGCCATTTCAAAACCCACACACCAGAAAATTCATCAAGAAAAGCCAAGTTCAAATAGCCATGATCCACATTTTTGTTAAATTTTAAATACATTTCTAATCCTTATTTTCTTCATATGCAACCATATTTTTGTTGTGTAGAATCTTCTTAAACACAAACTAATTTTCAAATATTATTACTGTCAACAAAAATCTCAGGTTAAAGCAAATAAATTAAGCTGCGGCCAAACATTTCTGAAAAGCTGCCCTTTACGGTGATACTGACTGGCTTTCCAGGTTTGCAGGTCTTGGCTTGACTATGACAACTTCAAAGTCCTTTTTTAGTAGATTCTTGAGTATAAACATTTAATATTACGAAAATGTCCTTTTGCAGGCTGAATATTATGCATTGTCTAGGTTGCCTTACCAGCCACCACCAGCAGTCCTGATAAACCAAAGGAGAACCCCTGCATTAAAGTATTGGTCCAGCTGGGCGCGGAGGCTCACACCTGTAATACCAGTGCTTTGGGAGTCCGAGGCGGGTGGATCACAAGGTCAGGAGTTTGAGACCAGGCTGACCAACATGGTGAAACCTTGTCTCCACTAAAAACACACCCACACAAAATTAGCCTGGCATGGTGGTGCGCACCTATAATCCCAGCTACTCAGAAGGCTGAGGCAGGAGAATGGCTTAAACCTGGGAGGCAGAGTTGCAGTGAGCCGAGATCATGCCACTACACTCCAGCCTAGGTGACAGACTGAAACTCCATCTAAACAAACAAACAAAGCAAGCACTGGTCATATTTTGATTTTTCTAGGTATTGCCTGGAGTGTCCTCTGACCATCTCTGGCTTAGCTTATAGAAATTTTCAAACACAGATTCCAATTAAATCTGAATATCAAAGGCCTAGAAAGCACAGCTTTTACCTTAGACTTCTATGGTGACTCTCTTTCAATTAGCTAAGACTATTAGCCTTGAAATTTACTTAGACCTAGGGAGGTGGTCCATTTATAACAGTTGTTCAATAAGTCCTAGTTCTCTTTACTGCAGATTGTACACAAAATAATTAAAAGATGGGAAGGCCTAGACTAAAAGCTAAATTAAACAATTACAATTTGTGTGTCTATGGACAACTTAACTTCTGTGAGTTTCATTTATTTCAGAAATATGTCCCGGACAACATAAAAATATATTCCTACAATTTTTTGGCAGCAAGCATATTTTCTAGTGTTACAAGTATTAGTGACATGACTACGAGCGATCACTCTGGACCTGTCAGCCAGTTTGAATGGAGGCACAATCTCCATTAATGACTAAACACTATGAGCACATCCCTACCCGAGCAACCACCTGCAAAACGCTGAGAGAGCTTTTCCAGTGTACTCCTCTAGGAAAATGTACACGCTGCTGAATAAAATCATCTCCCTGTGGATAGTTTTTATTTAAAAATGTTTAAATTCTGTTGACTAAATATAAAATAAGTATCATAAAAATCTCCTAATGTTCCTAAACCGTACCTTCAAATGAAGTTTTGGGTCTAACAGCAAAGATGAGTCAAAGACCTGGTGCCTAGTGATGGTGTCAGGGACAGTGGCAGGCCATGGAGCTCATGGTGAGTCTGAACTGACAAACCAGACCTGATGTGAGAACCTTTGGCTTATCAAGACCCCAAGGGTGTTACAAATGTATACGAAAACAAACAAGTGACATTTATTGATTTTCCCTAAATACATTTTCACATGAGTCCCAACATTCTGTAAAAGGGTATGATAAAAATCTAACATCGGAAGGTTGCAGCTCCGGTGTCTGATACGGGCAGACGATTTGGACAAAAACAAGCACACGTGTATCTTTCTAAAGGAGATGCACACTCACCATCCACCAGGAGAAGTTGAGCATCTCAAGACTAATCCAATCTGTTAAGTAACAGTTAGAAAAATACATATTTTGTTTGGTAACTTGTTTTCTTAAGCAATATGGGAAGTTGGGCTGCTTAGCTACTATTTGTTCCCATGCTTCTGTGGCTTGAAACCCTTTATCTCAACAGAGAAATTTTAGCCTGATAAATCTTCATTTTTTGTTGTTAAATGCTGTGTTTTCTTTCCAGCTGAGTTTTACCCCCAAAACATGAAAATTCAGTTACATCAGATTTTTTAGGTCCTCATATGTGGTTTGTATACCAAGCGAAGTCCAAGAGATTATTTTCACTATTAATCTTTGCAACCAATAAAGACGAATATAAACAAGCAGCCTTAAAACCAGAGGTGGGCATTTCACTGGTAATGCTTTTCCATAGCTCCTTGATGAAGATGATCAACTAAAGCAAAACTTCTGCATGATCTATTAATAGAGAATGAGGATTAATGAAGGATTATGTCATAATGAGTCTGCCTGCAGAGTAGCTTCAGTTCTGGTCCTCTGCTGCCAAAATACAGTTCTCATTTCCAACAAACAAAGTCTATCTGAGAGAAAGCACAGAGCCCCTTTAGAACTGGAAAGTCCTGTGCATAATAATGAATGTCTAACTCTTCTTTTGCCAAAGAGCTTCAGCACTTTCAATGTCATAGGTCAATGCAGTGATTCAGAGGGGGCCTGATCCTTATCTAAGCTTTTGCAACAAAATTAGAATGTGCTGTAGTCTTATTAAAGAAATGTTTGTTCCTCCATCAATGAGCTGAAAAGAAAGCAGCTCAATGTACTTTTGCAAATTACAGCAATAAACTGCTTGAATTAACTGCTTTATTACAAATATTTAATTATTCTGAGGGTTAAATATCCAACATTTTGGAAAGGCAAAAATTAGCAGTCCACTTGATAACCTACTTCATTTAAAATCTGCTACAACGGTGTATTTTTTTTTTATTTTTTTATTTTTAAACAATTCCGATTTTCAGTTGTCTTTATTGTGAATTCAGCCAGTTTTCATTGGGAATTAAAAAGTAAAATACATACAGCCCTTGAGTTTGAAGTAAGATGTCAACAAAATTAAATTCATAACTCATGAAGAAAATAAGAAGCAGACCTTGTTTTTATACCCTACTCACAAAAATGAAATATGACTCAAAATATCAAGTCTGGGTCAGTCAAATTTTGAGTAAAACCTATTTCAAGATTTTGATAAAATAACATTATAATCATTATCAAAATGTAAAATGGTTTGTTTAAATGTTGTTTAAAGTACACTCCCTTTTAAAGTAAGAGGGACTATGAATTAAAACTTTATGTTAAAAGAAGAACTCAGCAAATACATACTGAACTAAAAGCGAATGTTGTCAGAGGAAAGTTTTTTATTCCAACAAAATGAAACTCAATTCATCAATCCAAATCTTTTTTTTTTTTTTCATTTACTAAGTGGTACAAAAAGCAGATGAAAGTTTTTTTAAAAACAGATAACTTTTTCTGGGTTATATTCTTAAAAAATAAAGTAGAGAGCATGTTCATAGAGCAAAGAAAAATATTACAATAACAGAAAATGGATCAACCAGGATATGCCTCAACAGAGGGACATATCAAAGCATTATTATAGTCTCTCTCCACTTACTGTTTGGATTCACTAATCTACATCACTAAATTGACCATTCAGTGCCAGAAAATCTGCCGTGTAGGTCTCGACTTTTCATAGCAGCTCCTAAATGTGTATTCGGAAACTACAAAGTGCTGAATATATTTTCAGCCTTTTTGTACTACGATTTACAACTAATGACCTTAAGCAATGTCATGCATGTAAAACAAAATTATGAGACCACCCTGGTTTACAGCCGAATAAAAGTATAGAATCAAACTTCATTATCATTCAAATTTAATAGCGGAGAAGAACAACAATAAAAAAAATCCATAGTAATACAGATAAATCTGTTTTGCAGTTTTATTTTGTAAAAATGTCCTCCTTCGCCTGTAGTTTGCTATTACCAGCTCAGGGTAAGTAGACAATTATTTAAGCTTAAAACCAAAAGTAATGATGCACTGTACACATTCAAAATCCTGTTTCCCATCAGCCAATGCCTGTGGGGATAAAATATTGATCAGTTGTTCCTTACAGCAATAGCAAGTTTGAAAATTTGACTGCCCAGGCTGACTTTAGTGAAATCATAGTTTTAGCTTGATTCAGAATCCAACACAGGAAATCTTGATACATTGATGACTCCACTGGCAGCGTGCCTCCTGATGCCCACAGAACTGCGGGCTACTTTCTGTCCCACTACTTCCCATGAAAGAAGCCCTTTTACTTCCCTGCTGTAGTTGGCACACTGCCCTTTTCACGGACCCAACGAACCGTCATCTTGGATGTAACAAATTAGTACATTCTCAGAATAATAATAAGTGCAGGCATGAAAACACTATTGTTTTTATTTGGAAATGAAGTAACTCATTTTAGCTGGGTGACTTTTTCAGTGTAGCACCAGAGGCCAAAAAAGAAAAAAATCTTTTCTGAAAAGAATGGTCAGTTTCAGGAGAGACATGACATATCATTTGCTGTAAAAATCAGATAAAGGCGAAAGAATAGAAAAAAAAATTGGCATTTGTTGTAGAGTAGTTAAAAAGAAAATGGGAAGTTCAGGGGAAGTACAAATGTAAAACAAATAATGTATCCATTTCAAAGCACAATTAGAGAAACAAGATTGGAAATAAGTACTATATAGAGTTGATTTCTGGTATCAGATTAAAAATCTATTAGCTGATTTTTCTGCTTGTAACTGCAAAACATATTAACCAAGAGTTTTAAAAATGACCTTCAGGTATGTTAGAAAAATAGGTGTAGAGAATGTTAAAACCTAGAGAATAACAGAAACATGTTTTCACATGTTAATGATAATGTCAAAATTTACTTTCAGTTTTCAAAAATGTTTCTTTCACCACTATGTGTGTGTCAGTATATGTCTGTGCATTTCCAGCCTTAGGATGTTTTTTACTATGTTAATAGGAAAATAAAAAAGCTAATATTAACAAATTTGCATATAAGTCAAATGTACTTCAAAGCAGAGCCATAAAATTTATAGAAAATACTTTTTCTTATTATTCTGGAAGGGTCATCATCACTTTTCCATGCCAAGAACTCTGAAAAATACAACTATAAAAACTATTGTGATGATAGGCTTTATGACGGCTTCAACCGAGATTTGAATAGCAAGCATATTTTTAAGTAGACAATAAGATGAAATTAGAACTGCCAAGAAGTATGAAATAGTAAGTAAATAAGTATATTTTTCAATATTCCAGATATTGTTCAATGTAGATGTCAGCTCAAAATTATAATCTAAAAATCAAAACAATCATTCATCTACTTTCTCTTTGCTCTAGACCTGATCCTTTAAAATAAATTATGATATTTTATGTAAAAATGTACCACAAATTTACTAAACTTTCTGGTTCAAATGAGTTCAAGAATATCTCATTATAAATGGAGACAGTCCTGAAAGGCAGCCAAGCATGACTAAAAAGATCACTCTTTTACACAAAAAATAGCCTTCTTATTTTACCCTTTGTTGAAAAGACATTTGGCCAGCCACAGGGGAAATACTTAATCTACTTTTATATTCAAATAATTTATTTGAAAACTCTATGGCTACAATGATGCTAAAACAATTCTGGGTTGAATATACATATGACGTGGGTTTATGTGATCTTAATCACTGACTTGTTTTCATGTGTTGGTGATGATTTTGCCAATTCTTTTTAAAAGAGAAAAACATTCATATCTTTAAAAAATTACCATTAAATAAAATTATATCTGAAATGAAATAGACAGTATTAATGTGGCATAGTTCTGTAAATAATTTTATTCATACAGTCAAGTTTGAATATTGCAGTTCTTTTTATGCAGCCATCTATCAATTTAATCTAATATACATTCCAACACACAATCTCTCTGGTAACAACATGTCAAAAATTACGCCATCATAATTTGCCTTTTTATTAAGACAAGCAGCAAAACTTGAACACTTCAAGATTTTAAAAACCTCCCTCCACATAGATTTACTCCTTTCAATTCTGTGAATTTTTATTCCAGTGTTTTGACAATAAGGTTGATTTTATGAACTCTAAGCTATGGTGAACTTCACTGTGAGATATCTTCCCCACCCCCACCCTAAGAGCCAAAGACGCCAGCAGTAAATGATGTTTGTCCGTTCACTTTAAGTAAGACACTGTCTCTTTCATTCAGTTGCTCAATATCCAAGATTATGTAACAGCAGAGAATAGCACACACTGAAGAGGAAAAGCTTACAGCAATTAGTTTTCTCCTAAGTACTTTAGCCCTCCTTATTTAGGTTTTTAAAAACAGGCAATCATACAATGAATTTCCAGCAGCCATACAAAGCACTTTAAAAACTGTTTCTACAGTCTCATTGTACGCATAAAAAAGAGGAAGTAGCTATCACATTCATGTCCTAAAATTGATCACTCAAGATACTTGGGAAAGTTTTCTATGCTGTCCACCCATGATTTTTTTTCCCCTGATTTTTCGAGGTACAAATGAGATATTTCCAGCTCTGAAAAGAAGACCAAGACGTAAAATGTCGACTTGTCTTGCACATTCCGGGTGCCTCCCCAGACTCTGCCACTCTCCCAGCAGAGCGGAATGAATATCTGGGCTAACCACACATTTCAGGACAAAGGAACTAATTCACGGGGGAGGGAGACCACACACCGTTTATAAGGTTTGTTCAGTTTACAAGAAAACTATTGTCAATGCTTTGTTGATTCATTATGAAAGACCCTGCGTGACAAAAAAACAAGTGGCCACCTCCTTGCTGAGTTTCACCAGCATACTCCCTGCGTTCAAGGGCAGCCCAGGATTTCCTGGGCTACTTGTCATTTAAAGGAACTGCAGCTGTAGGTACATGAGATAGCTCTGATCATAGATAGAGCCCTCAGGCTGAAGATTTGATGAAACTGGCTCTGGTACCCAGAAGATCGCACACAATAGCACAGTGCTTGCTACTGCTGTCAAAACTCTGATGTGAAGAACCAAATTCCGCTAGAGGGAGTGAAAAGAGCCGGGAAGGATCATAGAGACGCTGACTCTATGCAGGGTCCCACCACTAGGACTTTTCAGTCACTACAGAATCTTCTTGTCTCCCACCTACAAAATCGGACTAAACTATAAAATACTTTTTAAAGGAAAATCACCTTAAAATCCTTTGTTGGAAAATGCTATACAGTGCGCAAGTATTATCTTCATCATCCATTGAACCTTTGTACTTTTTTCTCTATCCTGAGGGAAATAATAAATTGACATATTTTCTATCATCAGAGATCCTTTTAAGACCACAATGTGATTGCACTCCGGTATAGCTCACACTTATGCCCATTAAAAACACACAAAGGGGTGCAGGCAGGGAAAGAGGTAGGCATAAAGGGCAGCTCAGATACACTGTTGCACAACATGGACGCCCTCTTCTAACGCGCCCCAGCCTCTAAGATGGGGAATGAACCACCGCACAAAGAATCAGCCAACGGGCCCTGCACAGGCTCCCGTTTAAACTGGCCGCTCTGCGGGTAAAAGCACACGGGTTGCTCTCCCGAGTGGCCATTTGATTGCAGATCAGCTGCGTGTTCTCCTGCTGCTCCAGCAACCCTGAGGGGCACCCTGTATCTTTTTGAGTGTTTGGTTTAGTTGGAAACATGGGACAGAAATCTGTTCCTCTTTGTGACACCCACATAGTAGCATTGTAGGGTTTTTTTTCTTCTTTCTTCTATAAGGAATAAAGGCTCTTAAAAAATAAACCCAGGCCTCCATTAAGACAAGTTTCTGGGTGGCCCGGCGGAGGGGAGAATCCTTCCACTTCACGTTCCTGCTCCTTCAGTTTGATCAGCTATGAGATTTCTCGAGGCCACCAAGCAATCCCAAGAAGAGAACGAACGTGCTCCAAGGTGCTGGGGAAACGGGCACTCTTACATATTGCCGATGGAATGTTAGCCGGTGAAATTCTGTGGTAGGCAATTTGACAATCTCTCCCCAAGCCCTACTATCGGGGCTCTGCTCCTGCATGCATCAAGTGGTACATGTATAAGGTCATTTACTGCAGTACCGTTTGCAATTGCCAAAGATTGGAAGCACCTCAAATACTCATCAATATCCATCAGTAGAGCTGGTTATATTATGATGGAAGCATACAAGGAAGTAAGAATGAGGAACTGACATAAAATGATTTCCTAATATAATGTTAAGAGGAATAAAAAGAGTATGAGCTGTATGAGACTCCTTGTGTTAAAGAAGGGAAGGGAAAATTTACATACGTTGCTTGTGGGCCCTCATGAGATCAGGGCTCCCACTTATTTTGATTACTCTTCCGTCTTTAGGGACAGAAAATACTTTTGTTTCAGACAAGGAAAGGTCTTAAAATAAGTTTCAGTAAATGAAGGAGAGCAGGAAAGTCAAGAAAAGATTTTTTTAAAATGAATTTAAAAATCTATAGTCAAAGTTAAATACAGAACTTGATAGAAAATTTCATAAAGAAATACCAGAAAATGTTAACAATGGAATTGAGAGTGACTCCCCGCTGCTTCTTTATCTTTTTATCTATCAATTTTTCTATGAGGATGCATTTAACTAAGAATTTAACAACAAAACAAAACGCCACATTGAACTTAAATAGAATCAGTTGTACTTGGTGACTTTTTGAATGTTTGGTTTGGAAGAAGAGGGAATCAAGGATGGTTCTGAGATTTCCAGCTTGGAAATCTAAGTGGATGGTGTTGAGGTTAACCAAGATAGAGACTTGAGAAGGCTGATAAGGAGACCGGAATCAATCCCACTTTTCCTAAAGCCCTAGGATGATTTTTTTTTAAGCACATGGGTTGTTATATAAATTTGAAAATGATAGAATATACTCTTCATCTCTATTTCAAAGTCTCTGAGGGAGAAGCACAATAGAATTCCCTACTTCTCTGAATAATTTAATGGATACTCAGGATTTTGTCCAGTAGAGGGATTCCCAAAGAGTCTCTAGGACTTAATGGACTCCCCCCAAAAACAGAACTATTCAAATGGATTGGGAAATCTTGCCTTCTCTATTGCCCTCTTATAGGTCTACCGATAACACTGGCTGTTAAAGGCTTAGAAGAGTTCTACAATAAAAGCCTTGCTTAATTTTGTTTAAACCAGAGTTTTCTACTTTTAGTTTGCTATATTACCCTCCTTCTCCTTTTTAGACAGTTCCATTGTTATTTCAAGAAACTACTGACTTATGGAGGACAGTTTAATACTGATCTGATGATGAATTCCCTTAAAAACAACATGCTTTCTGTTATTGTCATTATTGTTGCTATTTACTGAGTACTTGAAATATGCCAAGCACTTTCTTAAGTGCTTAATGAAAATGATTTTATCTAATCCTCACTGTAACTCTGTGATGTAAGTACCACTGTAATCTTCACTTTGCAGATGAGGAAAATGAGGCCTTGAGAAATTAAGAAACCTTCCTAAAGTCAAACCACCTGTAAGTGGCAGAGTTGGCATTCAACCATTTCTGACTGACTCTGGAGACTTGAACTCGTCTTGTTGCCTGGGATTTAGAAAAGTCCTCCCTGATGATGTTTAAATCTATCTTTGGACCAGGCTTTTAAAGGGTAGAACAATCATATTGTGGAGGGCTGTGAGGAGCAAGGAGCAGAGGAAAAGGTAGCTCAGGGTGGAAAGTACAGGGGCCACTTGCACATTGCTTCTTCCCACCTGGCCCTTCTCTCTTAGGTATTGTATGGTCTCTTAAAATGAGCCTCAGTTTCCTCATCTGATTAATGGACATACTGATACATCTCAGGGTTGTGGTAAAGCTTGAAGTTAAAATCTGTGGCTGGGCAGAATGGCTCACGTCTGTAATCCCAGCACTTTGGGAGGCCGACGCGGGTGGATTACCTGAGGTCCCGAGTTTGAGACCAGCCTGGCCAACATGGCCAAACCTCGTCTGTACTAGAAATAAAAAATTAGCTGGGTGTGGTGGTGTGCACCTGTAATCCCAGCTACCCAGGAGGCTGAGGGAGGACAATCACTGGAACCCAGAGGGAAGAGGCTGTAGTGAGTCGAGATTGCACCACTGCACTCAGCCTGGGTGACAGAGCAAGACTCCGTCTCAAAATTAAATAAATAAATAACTGTGCAAGGTGCTTATAGCACATGCTTTAGCATGCTGATCTGAGGTACAAGTGCCTGTCACATGTACACATGAAGTAATGCTGATTATATGAGCATTGGACAAGTTTCTAAACCTCTCCATGTCTTTAGTTTCATCACAGGTATAATGGGGGTAATAATGTCACCTACATCATGGTGGTCACTGTGAATATATGACAAGTTAACGCTTAGAGCACATAGTAAGCACCGAACGGGTTTGCCATTTTTATTGTTTCCCTACACGTGGCTAACACTATGGAGCGGCTTCAAGAACACATCCAGAATCCTGTCACTAGAACAAAAGGCACCAGACTTTCCAACTCCAAAGATTCTATTGCCTGCAAGTACACTATCGCTCATTCAGCCACACAATTGTCATATGCTTCAAAAATAGAGCTAGACTATGGGTGCCAGTAACTCCTGAGCAAAGTTCCTTAAAATTTAAGGGAGAATAATTTTGTAAAGAATCCTTAATCCCTCTTTTCAGTGAATGTTGATTTGGCCTGACAACAGGCGGCCTGTGAAGTTGTATAAATGGCCTGTTACCACTGCTCCAGTTGGTTTCTACATGGCCCAACCAAAAGAGAACGAAGAAACAATCTTATCACTTCGCCATCTCCGCCCTCATCACAGGTAATTCCTAAGCCCATGACATACACACTGGTGTGCTATGATATGGCGCCACGTTGTGAATTGTCATCTGGGCGAGGGAGCACTATCAAGCTTCTCATCAACTGTCAACACTATCACTATCTTCCTAGATTTCCCCCAAAATAAAGGCACTTTGGAATGACGCTGAAGCATTTACAATGGACAACTGGAATCATTACATCTAATTGGGTGCACAAAAATTGCGTTTACTAATTAATTGCCTTGGTTATTAGAAAATCTTATTTGCTTTCACTCACAATGAAACATTTCTAAATATATTTTATTGCACTTATTTTATAAAATAAAATGTAACACTAACTCAAAGTGAAATATTTGTAAAACATGGAAAAATATAAAGAAAATTTAGAGAGTCTAAACATTGGCGTCTCTCCCAAATTCATATGTTGAAACCCAAGGTGACAGTATTAAGAGGTGGGGCCTTTTCGGAGGTGATTAGGTCCTAAGGGCTCTGCCCTTAAAAAGAAGTCCCAGAGAGCTAAGTGGCCCTTCCACCATGTGAGAAAACAGCTAGAACGTCCCATCTGTGAGGACTAGGCCCTCATGAGATACCAGATCTGCTGGTGCTTTGATCTTGGACTTTCCAGTCTCCGGAACTATGAGAAATAGGTGCTAAGTGTTTGATACCCACCCAGTCTATGGTATTTTGTTATAGCTGTCCAAACAGGCTAACTCAAAAATAAAACTCATGCATAAGCTTCCAACTTGCTGTAAAACCCTGCCAATGCTCCAGCCTTTTCAAGACACGTATGTAACCATATACCTTTATATACATTTCACAAAATTAGAATGCTAGTGCGTATACTGCTTGAAACCTGCTTTTAAAGTGTTGAAATTATATCATGAGCATTTTCCCATCATTAAACATTTTTCTAAAATATTTTAATGGCTAAATAATGTTCCATTATGTGCATACACAAAAATTTATTGCAAAACTTTCCTGTTGCTAGACTTTTATGTTATTACCAAAATGTTAGCATCACAAATAACTGTGATAAATTGCCTTGCACATATCTTCTAATACCTGTTTCTGTTTGTGAACTTAACATTCCAGGAGTGGAATTATTGGCTGATAAAGAATATGTGCATTATAAATAGAGTTGGCCTTATTTGGGGCTATAGTTTCACTGTATAATGAAAAGAAAAAAAAAGTAAGACTTATAAAATCCCCCAATACTCTAACATCCAAGTACGTTAATAAACCAGACCATGAGCTACCTTTTCAGCTTCATGTCTAAACGTTCTCACCATCCTTTCTCCTTTCCTCCTGCCTCTTTCCTCACACATTTCCCAGAGTGACTGGGGTCCCAGGCATGGGAGCACTTGCTATTCTTTCTAAAAGACTTTATTTCTAATGTGGAATAATAATTGTATGTACAATTATTGTAATATCATTTTAGTATTTATATTATATAATATAAATGTAATATTTATTTATAATTGTAATATTGTAATAAATATATAATAAATGCAATATCTATTCAATGATTATTTGGGAACAATATATGTTTACAATGTGGAATGATTAAATTTGGCTAATAAACAAATCCATATCCTCAAATATCTATCCTTTTTTGTGATGGAAACACTTAAACTCTACTCTTCTTAGCAATTTTGAAATACGTTATTATTTTCATAGTCACCATTCTGAGCAGTAGATCAGCAGAGCTTACTTCTCCTGTCTAACTGAAACTTTGGATTCTTTGATCAATCTTTCCTTTTTCCCACCCACTCCCCGCCCCGGCCTCTGATAACCATCATCCTACTCCCTACTTCTATGAGCTCAACGTTTTTAGATTCCACACATAGGTGAGATCATGTGGTATTGATCTTTCTGTGCTTGGCTTTAATGAATTGAAATGAGTATTTTGAAGAGATTTCTGCACTCCCATGTTTAATGAATACTATTCACAATAGTTAAGGCACAGAAGCAACCTAAGTGCCCAACATCAGATGAGTACATTTAAAAAATAGAGTACACACACACAAAGGAATACTATTCAGCCTTAAATGAGGTAAAATCTATCATCTGCAACAAGATGGATGAACCTGGAGGATATTATGCTGAGTGAAATAAGCCAGCCATTTGATATCTTGAATTATTGTTGAGTTTTAACAGAACTGAGCCTCTGTTCCATCTGCTCTCTCCACCTAGAGCCGCCTTTTCAGGCTGTCGAGTGCCTACCTTTTCTGCAAGCCCCATCTGCTTTTGAACGAATAACTTCATTTCTTTGTGCCTCAGTTTCCACACTCATCAAATGGACATACGGATGTTACTTGCCTTAGAATATTGTTTGAGTTTCAATAAGTTCATGTTTATAAGGGGCTTAAAATAAGACTTGCTCAAACTCTAAATATGCCCAACAAATGTTAGTTGTTTAATAATATTGTTACTTGACATACTATCTCATCTCTGTTGCTCAGTCAATTTATACATAATTCCATTTACTCTTTAGGAGAACTTCCAAGCTCTAGGATTTCATTAACTGATTGTGGTGGTAAAAATCTGTAAGAGACCTCGGAGATCATCTACAGCAGTGTTCACTGAAGTATAATCTGCTTGTATCAGAATCACCTGGGGAGCTTGTTAAAAATGCAAATGCTTGAGCCCAAACCCCATTCAACTGGTCCAGAATCACAGGTGGGGAACCTAGGAAAATGCACTTTTAACAAGCTCCCAGGTGATGATTAAGCACAATAAAGTTTGGGAATTCACAGTCTAAAACTCTAGGTCTTCAGATGAGAGAATAAGGCCATAAAAGGTTAGTTAATTCTACTTAGATGGAAGCGAGGAAAAAAAAAGTCCATCTAGTTTGTGAAATGAAAGAATTGCCATATCTCACATCACTAGTGAAACACAAATGATTTCAAGGATGCTTCAGTGTGATGCTGTGGTCCTGAGCTTTTGTGCTGAAATAAGGGAAGAACATGAGCTCAGATGAGGCTTAAAATGTGATTCCAGATCTGTTGGCAGGAAGATTGATCAAAGCTCGACCTAATTGTGTTCTCTCATTTATGGTCAAAATGTGAATCCCAATGAAGAATCGATCTCAGTCACTGGACAGTGAGTAACACTACCGTAAACACACATCTATACCCTGCAGGACAAAGCAGCTTGCTCCTAATAAAGACATTTCTATTTTGTCTTGCTCATTTAATTTGACATTTGTCTTTTGGCAGAAGATGCATGATTGAGACAAGAAACAGATGATACTTCTTTCCTTTTGGAACCACATGAAGAAATCTTATTTTATCTTAGGGGTGAGCGGATATGTTAGTCAAGGGAAGATTTCCTGTATACTTACTTCTGAGATACATGGTTCCAACTGAGGAAAAGCCATACGAACAATGAAGTCCATTTTAATTAATCAGACCATTCATCAAGGACTACATCTATTTTTAAAAATGAACATAGTTGATTCTGAAGTCAAACACAACAGTGGTCTTAGACTACCACACCCACTGATTAAATCGTGTTATTGGAACAGAGCTCCAATTATAGATAAACAAAATTAAGACCTCTAAAAAAGATAGTGACACTGTATTTCCTGGTAAAGCACATGATATACTTCCAAAATTGAAAAAGAAAAAAAAAATTATCCACCATTGTTATTGGGAAAAATAAGAAATTGTAGTGTCTCTAGGAAATTGCTGTTGCTATGGTTTGTTTGTTTTTGAGACAGGGTTTTGTTCTGTTACCCAGGCCGGAGTGCAGTGACACAATCATAGCTCACTGTAACCTCAACCTCCTGGGCTCAAGTGAGTCTCCTACCTCAGCTTCCCAAGTAGTTGGGACTACAAGCATGTGCCACCACGCCTCACTAATTTTTAAACATTTTTTCACAAAGACAGGATCTCACTATGTTGTCCCGGCTGGTCTCATAGTCCTGGGCTCAAGTGATCCTCCCAGCTTAGCCTCCCAAAGTGCTGGGATTATAGGCATGAGCCACCATGCCTGGCTGTTGCAATGTTTTTATTGTTACTGTAGTGCTATTCCTTAAGAGGAAAATAAATTATTCAAGTGTTCACAGTGCAAATGGGTCCACTGTCTCAGGATGGTTATGTTGTGTCTTGGCTAATATTGCCCCTGCATCTTAGTGGGACAGCTGCTTGAGAGGGTATGTTTTACACACAAACACAGCACAGGCTTGGTCAGGTGACTGCAATGCGGTGAGAACGTGCCCCAGAAATAGGACTTCATCCACTTTCCCTTTTACTCACTGGTTACAGGCAGAATCATATTGCCTTTTGGCAGTCTGTCCTCCAAACCAGAAGTTTACAAAAGCAAGATGGATCAAAAAAGAGTGGCCATTCAGGTAAAGGCAAATGATACTGGCAAAAAAAATAAAAATTAAAAAACCCAAAAGAGTGGCCACAATATTCACAATCACCCAAAGGATTGCATCTTGGGGTGCACAACATTGTGGGGACCACGAAGAACATGGCTTCACTTCCCCTTCTCCCTTCTTCCATCTCCACCCTCTTCATCACCCCCTCCTCAGCCACATCACCGCGTTCTCTCTAACAGACTCTGTAGGAACTGGTTTCTGTTGGCTTTGGCTTTGAAATGTTTAAGGGGCCAAAAGGCTGGAATAATCAAACATCTTGCCTCTGCTTCCTCAGAATTTCAAAACTCCCCCTTAATCTTGGAGATCTCAAGGATTTAGTGGCTGATACCCAGTTTTCACTCAGTTGCAAAATTCATCGCACCCACTTCCACAGGACGAGGCTGTTAGAGGATGGACTTCTGGCACGCTGGAAAATCTTCTCACAACAGACTGTACATTTCCTGCCTGGTGCACTTCTCAGGCAGCGTGTCCTTCGGTAGCTATAATCTATGGGGATAATTTCATCAAAGTGTGGACCATCGCCATTTCTTACATTCCTTGCACAATAATCACAAAGCTATTCCATTCCACATTTTCACCTAACCCAAAAACTGTATCCTAACTAGGATGAAACTGTTTATATTGGACCAGGACAAATAACCTGCAGATACTGAAGAGTTTTTTTTTTTTTTTTTTTTAACCCATGCAATGCATATATCTGTGAGCTATGATTTAAAAACAAAAATGGAAACTGGTTTTGTTATCACCAGTTCAGTCCCAACCAATGCTTAGGACGGTGAGATTTAGATTCCCATCTATGCATTTCAATATTAGATTTTATTTAGAAAAAAAGACCTAATATGAGTTCGCACACTTGGCTAGTTTTTCACAATGACTCGGTACTGTTTTTGCTGCACCGGAAATAGAACATTCTCATTTTTCCTTCCCATGTGAATAAAATTGCTTTGAATCTGTCAAGCTTCATTCTGTGAATATAATGCATTCTCTTAATTTATCAAAATAATTTTCAATTTTAATTTTTGCCAATCAATTTTTCTTGTTATCCAATATAACAAGCATGCTATTCTGGCATTAAAGTCATGTATACAGCGTAAAACTATTCTAGCACAAATTCTAGAAATACACTTAATATGCTAAAACTGGCAATGCACTGACAATAATTTTCTCTTTTAGTCATCCCAACCAGCCATGCCCTCTGCTTATTTTACTACTTTATGTCACCAAGTTACACAAGAAAGACAAATTGCCAAGATATGCGTCCTTTGCTTTTGACATTTGTATCAGATTATGCTTACTATAGGGGTAAATTAGATTAACCTGATTAAGAGTCAGTTGATATTTATTGGTGTTAGTCATTGATATGTCAATAACATCTGTGGCAATATTCTAAATGCTAATAAATTGATGCCTTGGTGGAAAGTACCTTCATTTAAAACCCCTAGGAAATGTATTTAATTGTCTGTGATATCATTGTCACATGACATATGGCCACGTTTTAAAAGTATTTTATATTTATTTAATGATTATATACTTAATTTGAGAACCTTAAAATTAAAATAATAAAAATGAAGAGAAAGGAGTGGTGTCTTATTAAAAAATAAGTGATATTAAAAAATATTGTGATATTAAAAAATAAGACATAAAATGTTCATGAGAAGTAAACACTTTAAATGACAATTCCAATCCTTTGAAATGTTATCTAATGTATTACATGTTAGAGAGCGTCTATTCTACTAAAAGAGCATCAATACTTAAATTATAAATAAAAAATTTAGAAATAATTCAATTTACTTTCAAATAATAAATAATCTTTGAAGAAAAAACTACAGCAATTTATTTTTTATGAAAGGAGTACTTGTAGTAACTTTATCATATACTTTTTTTCAGTAAAAGGGGAATTAAACTATTACCGGACACCTTGTTAAGTAATTATATAGCAACATCACTGTGCAATTAAATAGCCATCAGTCCCTGCAGCTGAGAAATTTCAGGTAATTATTCAAACATAATTTAATAGGAGAATTACTGTATTCAAGCAAGCATTAACTAGTAATCTACCTCAATTAAAGCATCCAATTAATTTCAGAACCTTGATAACAATTGCCTTTGGCAAAACTATCCTTTGCCCTCATTTGATCCTACATCTACTATATTCCTTAAACACTGTATAAAGTGAACTTGCTTCTCCTAAAAGTATAGTCTATTAATAATAGCATACTGAGAAATTAAACAAATGAAAATATAAAAAATATTGCCTTTTCCTTCCATCTCATTTGTACCTTTTACCCAGACTATTATGCAGAAATTGATCAAGGCTGATTTGGATTCTGGAGCATCAACTTTCTCAATTTTCATTGTAAACAGCAGAAAACATGTTAGTAATGGACATTTTCACAAGGGGCTTTTGTTTTCAGATTGATTTGTTCATTGGACAAACTCTCCTAGGGAAACATGCCCCTACGAATTTGGTGTGATGGTGGCGGAGCTAACGAGCGTGCAGAGGCTCTTCTGAACGGGATTTCTCTGCTCCTGTCTTCACCTGATCTTTGTGCACAATAGAAAAAGCCTCAGCTTTGGAGTCAGGTGGGTTTCGAAAATGCAGAGAAGAAATTGCTTTTTTGTTGTTCGGGGGACTGCTAATCTTGTTGAATCTTAGGTCTTACGAAGGATGTAATTTTCTTAAAATAAGTCAGCATTTTGAAAGCTGTTTGCTATTCGAAAACTGTCCAGCTTTCAAACTGTCCCTTAAGAGCCATCGTGGCCTTGACCCACTCACAGCTCTACTGGGTTCTTTGGTAGGTCACTCAGCCTTTTGGGGGGCGGACATGGAGGCTCTTCTAAGGCGCCATTTGCAACCCAATAGCAAGTGTCCTCCTCACTGAGGATCTCACACTCTGGGTCGTCCGCTCACGGTAGTAGCTTGAACTCACTTGCCTCAAGACTGAATTAAAGGTAGCATAAGGCTGACCACAAAAGGGAAAAGTACGTGGGTTTGGCTGTGTGTCTTGTCAGATGATTAGAAGTGCCAAAAACACCTACATGGTTTGTCTCTAGCCATCACTTCAAAGCTCCTGGAGCTCTCACAGCAGCTGTGGAAAATGGCTAAGAAAAGACTGTGCAGATGTCCACAGATGACTCAGAAATATTGCAGGCTTATCTCCCCTCCTCCTCATTCAGCAGCAGCCTTCACCTCTAAAGTTATGCCGTGGCTTCCTTTCTACCTTTAGCTCCATTTGGAAAATGACCCCATCTGGCTGTTTACTCTGGTTCTCACATGTCATTTTTTAAGGACTCTGTTTTCAGTACTTCCCTTGGTGGACAACATAGTACGGCTGTAGGCGATAAGTCCTCAGTCCAGCTCAGGACCCTGGGACTGCTCCTCAACCCAACACAAGCCTCCTTTGTAAGAGATGGGACACAGAAATGGTTGTCAGAGGTTATGGGACTGGAAAACTGTTATTCAGGACGTGGACTAGGGTGAGGTGTGTGAGGCTGAGCCTTGCAAGTGATGGGTCAAATCCTGTCTGTTTTACATATATTTATACATTGATAATGTTGCCTTAAGTGACTTTAGTTCTTGATCACCAGAATAGATAAATATGTGCAGTAATTCCACTCCTAATCTTTATTTCCTAAAATTTCTAATAAATCCATGGTTTATGTTTTCTCCACTACATGTGTAATCACCTTTCCACTTTGGTCAATTGATTTTCTTCCCTCCCTCCCTTCCTTCCTTCCTTCCTTTCTTTTTTCTTTCTCTCTCTTTCTTTCTGAACGTTCTGGGGTACCTGTGCAGAACGTGCAGGTTTGTTACACAGGTATACATGTGCCATGGTGGTTTACTGCACCTATCAACCCATCATCTAGGTTTTAAGCCCCACATGCATTAGGTATTTGTCCTAATGCTCTCCCTCCCCTTGACCCCCATCCCCTGACAGGCCCTAGTGTGTGATGTTCCCCTCCCTGTGTCCATGCATTCTCATTGTTCAACTTCCACTTATGAATGAGAACATGCGGTGCTTGGTTTTCTGTTCCTGTGTTAGTTTGCTGAGAATGATGGCTTCCAGCTTCATCCATGTCCCTGCAAAGGAGATTAACTCTTCCTTTATGGCTGCATAGTATTGCATGGTGTATATGCGCCACATTTTCTTTATCCAGTCTATCGCTGATGGGCATTTGGGTTGGTTCCAAGTCTTTCCCATTGTGAATAGTGCTGCAATATACATACGTGTGCATGTGTCTTTATGAATGATTTATAATCCTTTGGATATATACCCAGTAATGGGATTGCTGGGTCAAATAGAATTTCTATTTCTAGGTCCTCGTGGAATCGCCACACTGTCTTCCACAATGGTTAACTAATTTACACTCCACTAACAGTGTAAAAGTGTTCCTATTTCTCCACATCCTCTCCAGCATCAGTTGTTTCCTGACTTTTTAATAATCACCATTCTAACTGCTGTGAGATGGTATCTTATTGTGTTTTTTTTTCCAATTTTTTTTATTGCATTTTAGGTTTTGGGGTACATGTGAAGAATGTGCAAGATTGTTCCATAGGTACACACATGGCAGTGTGATGTGCTGCCTTCCTCCCCATCACCTATATCTGGCATTTCTCCCCATACTATCTCTCCCCAACTCCCCACTCCCCACCCCCCCACCCCCCCGGCCATCCCCTATTTCCCCCCTACAGACCAGTTTTGATTTGCATTTATCTAATGCTTTGGTCGATTTCCTAGCAGCTAAAGAGCAAGTCACTTTTCTACTGCAAATAATACTATCTGTGCTATAAATAGCAAACAGCTTTCAAAATCCTAACTTATTTTAAGGTAGCTGCATCATTCATGAGACTTAACATATTTTAATATAATTTTAGGTTTTGGAAATTCATATGAGAATTTTTTTTGGTCATTGACATGGTTTCTTCTTAATTTTAACTAACTTCAGACACAACTTGTAACTGGCAGCTTCCCAGTGAAGAGCAAGAGTTGAGTTTAGCAACTGTTTGGACTGGCCAAGTAACAGGTAAGATGACACACCCAGGGCTTCTGTGCCCTGATACATCTGGCACATAGTAGGCTCAAAGCATATCGATGGCACGAATGAATCCCCACCTTTTCCCAGTACCAGGCTCTTCCCTCTATGTTTCTTGGATAGTCTAATCCGTGTGCCATGATATCATTAACTCAAGAAAGTTGTATCAACCACTGGACCAATCCACTGTTTTCCTGTTACATTGATATTAACCAACAGAAGGGGTTAGCCTCTCTAAGGCATACAAACAGGCAAACAGAAATGCCAATTTCAGTGTTTTATATCTTAGTCCATTTGGACTCAAAAGAATTAAAGAACTGAAAAAATATCAGAGAGAAAATTAAATAAACTACCAAAGAGAAATTAATGATGTTCCCTCCCACAAAGGAATTTGTCAGCATAAATATATTGATGAGCTCCAAGACACAACTTGAAAGACACTTTAAGCTACACAGGAATCATCACTTAATAGGCAATATTTTCTATCTAGAGTTGTGATCCTGTTGACATTCAGAGTCGAATCACACCTCCATCAAACCCATAGTCACCAGCGCATTCCCAGCACACACAATCCACATGATTAAAGCAGGTGACGACTTCTCCAAAATAACCACAAAATCCCAAAGTCTTAAATTCATTCTATTTCACACCTCTTGCTATTCTAATTATCATTGCTTTTGGAGCAAGTTACCTGCATTTACCTGATTTAAGTTATCTGCAATTTTTTTTAGAATTAAAATGGTATACTTCGCTTTTCCTTGTCATGTCACAGAACTCTGTTACTAACCACATTTTGGAAAAATCCTTTAGAAGATTCAAGAAGAAATTTTAAAACCCTAGTGGATTTTATACTGCTGCAAACTCTCTGCATCCTCTAAATAAAGAAGCCCATAATTGATTAATAAAAAGCTAAGTAATTTTGGTATTAATATGATCCCCTGGGAGGCCTCCATAATCACAAGTAGCAGGCCAGTCACAGCATTGCTCAATTATACATACTGGCAAATAATCTGCAAATCAACAAACCCTATAAGGGGATTTTCCGCATTTCCAATTTGTTAATCCATGATAAATTCCTCTCAAAGGTCAGACAAAGCCCAGTTGCTTTCATATTTTGAGGATCCTGGTTTATTAAAAATGCTTTGAAACAGTTATCAAATCATTTTATATTTAAAATGATTATGCCTAACACATTAGTGCTATAAATATATACCCATAATACAATGCTATATGACTGTCCATATAAAAATATATTTATAAAACTTTCAATTTGCAGGGCAGTCCAAGTGCATGGCGTGGTATTGGGACACTGTCTTCTCTCTGACCTGTCGGGAGTATCTCTGTGACTCAACGTGCTGGCCCACTGGAGGCCCTGGGTGAGTGTGAGGCCTGCATCAGGGGCCCAGGGTCTTCCTTTCCCACTGGGCTCAGGTGTATTCAGTAAGCGTGGCACAAAATGAAAATCCCAGTCTCTGCTCCCCTTGGGTTGCTCTTGTTAAAAAATTTTAAGAAAAGATTCATTATAATTACCTAGAGGAACACAACTCAGTGCTTAGACCATTCATACCTTCAAAAGTGCTCTTTTCTAAATCACACTTTTTTTCTGTTAAATCTAAGTTCTCTCTTCAACCTGACCTCATCAAAGATTAGTGATTTTGCTTTTTAGAATTTTTAAAGTTTATTGTCACTCTCCATAACCCCACTTTCTTTGTTGTTAGGGAGCACTAATTTCTTTAAATTTCTTCAGTTAGACATGGGCTGTCTTTACCCTCTGAAATACTAAAATTGTCACATTCAGTGCTTCAAGCAAAAGTCAGTAAAGAGAAATAATGTAATCTGCATAATATTTTAAATGAAGAAATATATGATTGATTTAATCACAGGTAGTATAAAGCTCTCCTGTAAAGAAATATCACCATTTGCCTATCTCTTTATTAGATTTTGTGGAAGATACAAAGTATAACAAATGAGCCTTCATGTAATATTCTTAATATAAGAAGAGCTCTTATAAATCAATGAGAAAAAAATAAACATTGCAAAAGGAAAATGAACCAGGGGCAAGAATAGGAAATTTCTAAAGAATAATTATAAGTGATCAATAATTACATGAAAGGAGTTTATCTTCGGTAGTAATCAGTAAAATGCATATTCAAACAATAACAAGATATGATGTTCATCTATCAATATATATTTTAAAATGATAGTAGCGATGGTGAGGGGCTGGGAAGTGAGTATTCCTCTGTACTTCTGGTGCAAATATAAGTTGGTAATACCTTTCTTAAAAGGAATTTTGCAGTATGAATTAAAAGCCTTAACATTTCATACTTCTAACATAGTAATTTTAGGAATTTATCTCAAGGAAAGTCCTTATCCTAAGAATGTGCAGAGGTATGGACATGCTTATGACAACCATTTCATAATAGCAGGAACTGAAAACAACCTCAATATCTGATAATAAGGACACCAGTTTTGTATCATATAATATACCCAAATGAAGAAAACCATGTTCTATTAAAAATTACGTTGTAAAGAATATTTAATGGCATAAATGTTTTCTGAATGTATTAAGGTAAAAAATATAGGTAAAGACCACTAAATATGTTGCCATTTACAGTCTCCTTAAAATAATTGTTAATGATGACGCTGTACTCACTCTACCTTATAGATGCCACTTAGCTGACATAACTTCTTTCCTAATGTTTGATAGGAAAGTCTATATTTTATGATGAACATCCTGGAACACACACTCTTTACACATGTATCTGATGACCTCCAGTTTATTACTAACAGTTGATTAAAGGGTTAAAGGATAAAAATACTAATAAGAAATGTGACAGATGTTATCAACATTTGACACTATTTTTCAAAAAGATGGGCAACTCCTGGCCTTCCCTTTTGCGCAGTACTGGTTACCCATCTTTTTGCTTAGGGAAAAGAGGTAATATATGGTTTTTATTTATATTTACTTTATTACAGGCCAGAATGATCACACATACTATAATATTTTCATGTATTTTTTAACTATTTATATTTTGTCTGTAAAAGGTTCATACTGCCCTTTTTAAAATGGAAACATCTCAAATGGAAATTAGAACAGTCTCCTCAGTGACTTCACTGAAATATTTGCCAAGTAGATCATAACTCTAAGTCACAGTGAGATTGGTTTGCTGCTTCTGTGGGCCTGGATATAGGCTCTATCCTTGGAACTAAAGGATCTTTAGAGCGTAAACCTGGGACATCACTGCCAATTTACTTACTTCTTTAGATCAAACCATGTTTTATCTCATGACGAACTAAACAGAGACGCTTCATTTTACTTTTGGTACACAGGTCTTGGTATTTAGCGATCACGGAATACATGTAAATGAGCCAACACAGACCTATTTGAATTTAGTTCTTAAAGACATTTATTTATTTGCATTTGAGGATACTTTTCTTTTCTTGACTGCCCCAAAACTTTGACATAAAAAATGTAAACCTACTTTTTTCTCAACCAACCTTTGAGTGTCAATTGTCAATGTGGATTTGATGTGTTAAGAAAGTTTAAGTTAAAAAGAAATTTAGGCCTATAACCTTACTATAGCAATTTCTTCACCTTACCGAAATACAAGATTTTTTTTGAAAACATTCTGCAACTGTCAATATACTGGATGTATTCTGTCAACATATCAACTGGCAGAGCTATTGGGATGAAAGACTAAGTGAGAAGTTGATGTCTTACTAAAGTGCTGAACATTAAGTGGCTTTTGGGATGCTGAGAATTATCCTGGCTCAATAATATGTAGGAGAAGCTTAGGAAACCCAAATAACAGCAGAAGGTACAGGCAGAGAAGTGGAAGTCGTTTGGGTCAGTGATATAATATCTGTTTCTTTAGTGGTGTAATGAAAAGAGCAACTGGTACAGCTTAAGAAACCTGCATAAGTTTGAATTTTAGTTCCAATTACTACTTGTGAGACCTTAGGCAAGTCAATTTACTTTTCTAAGCCTCAGCTTCTCTTTTGTAAAACAGAGATTTAAAAAATTGCTAACAGAGTTGTTGAAAAGGTCAAAGTGCTTTTAGTATTAAAAGATCTATACCAGTGATCCTCAAGTGAGGGTGATTTTCATACCTGGCAATGTCTGGAGATTTTAGTTGTTACAACCAGGAGCAGGTACACTACTGGCATCTATTGGGTAAAGCCAGAGATGGTGTTGACCATTCAGCCCCTCACAACAAAGACTTATCTGCTCCAAAAAGTCAACAGCTCTGAGGCTGGGCTACCACTGCCTTTGGCTTCACTGTCGCATTCTTTGTTAACAGTTCAGAGTCTTATTAAGAGCTTCCTTGTTTAAGCAAACCTCAAGTAATGGAATCACAGTAACTGCTTCTCTAAGTGTATGGCTTTTTCTAGAGTGATAAACTCTAGAAAAATCACTCTTCTCTAACTAATATGTACAAATCACATCTCTATAAAGGAAGACCAGTAACTATGCCTTGAACATGCTAAACTCATGACACCTGACTTCTCAACAGGAGCTCTGTTTCACATGAAATTGTGCAGAGATGTAGGCACAATTGTGAGCAACCACCAACAGAATGAATAGGAGAACATTTCAGAAACTCATTGAAGTGAAACAGTTATTTGACTAGGCTGCTTGACTTAATATGGTTTTATTTTTTTCTATGTCTAAGTTTCTCCCTCTGAAAAGTGGGACTTGCCAAGAGCAGTCACGGTCCTGAAAGAAGACGGAAGCTCTGTGATACCAGCTCCAACCAATGCCGTTGCTACCAAGGGAACATCACACTACCCTTTCCCATCTAGGTGAAGAACCATGAAGGAAAATGAGAATACGTGTTTTCTTACATATCCCAAACATGCGACATCATTGCACATTTTCACAAATGAAACAGAAAATACACCATTTCCAAATTACCACTGGAAAGTCCAGTTAGTTTCATCAAGAGTGAAACAGTAATTTAATGTTAAAAAAATTATTTATACTAACTATGTGACTCGGACTGTGGGACTATGCCTAAACATATAAACTGGTTTGACTGGTTAAACCAGCCAAGAAGTTGGTGAATAGAAGCCATTGAAGGAGATGATGCCCTTTTGGCCCTCTGGAGACAACATCTTAACCAGACTTTAAGTGAACCACAAAATTAGGTATCTCTCTAAAAGTATTACAGGCAATTGTGAATGTTCAATTAATAAAAAGAGAAATGCCTTTATTCACTTAGTGTACAGGGATATGAAAAACAAGGAAAGGTGCACATGCTCTTCAATAGACATAGGATTAAATCCAGATAATTTAGTCAGAAATCCTATTTGAAGAGAAAGCTGTTTATCCAAATGAAATCACCCCCTGTATCTGGTTGATGCAGAAAGTGCCTTAATTTTCCCTGACATATGAAAGAGGTAGATCTTGATGCTCAAATATTTACAAAATGTAAGCATTTTTACAGATTGTTATCAGATAAGGACTTGGAGCACATCTTTAAAGGCTCTTGGGAGGGAACTGAACTTAGATTATTCATAGCTAACTTATCTAACACACTTCAAATACTTTAAAATAAAACTAATCCCTGCACTGGTGGGTTGAAAACTTTTTCTATCCCCAGGGCACTAAAATAATACCCTTTTGAACAGTAGGTGAAGTATTTTAGGCGACAGCTCTCTAGTTATAACAAGGCAAGTCAATTTTTAGGAATTAGGGATGCTAATCACAGTATCTCAAGATGTGCATTGCTGGAGAGTGAAAGACAAGCCCAGAAACTGACATGACTGCAGTGTGCTATGATCCCGACAAGAAGATATAAACAGGAGGGAGACTTGGCTTCATCTATCACAAAAGTCAAGATAATTGGCCACATACAGCAAAATCAACACCACTCGCTGTCCCCTAGCCTAGCGGATAAGCCTAGAAACTCAGCTTCCTGCCGAGCCAAGGGGTGGCAAGCCCAGGTGGAGGAGGAGAAGGTCTGAAAACATGCATGTAAGAATACAAGGCCCTGTAATGATGCCATCAAATTCAGCATTAGAAGTATTTTACAATCAACTGTGATACTGGAAGTTGCCCCCAAACACGTAAGAAATGCTTCTGGGGTTTTACCAGAAGACTACGTACTCTCATGTTTATGCTGCTCTGCTGTTTTCGGACTGCAAAAGCTCTCAGCATTATAGATGTACTTGCGTTAACAAATGAAACTGTAATAAATGCAATTTATGGCTTAATGCATTACTAAAACATGACTATCTGAGGATTCAACTTCTCTTAAATGTCCCGATTAATCTCATAATTCGAAGCTAGGGTAAGCACTGACAAAAACAAAGGCGTCAGAAAATTTGCATAAAGGTGAAATAGCTGAGTGACGAAAAGTAGACTGAGTTTGCTCATCTAGTGGGGCTTCTGCAGAAATTGTCAAAGGCATATATGTATTTAAACATGTGAAGTCCATGATGGTAACGTTCGTGTGTACACACAGTGGTGCGGGGGTTAACTGCATGGGTAGGTAATCTGTGCAGCTGAATAGGCCCCATATTTGATGCTTTGTTGTTGCTGTCTTGAAACTCTTAGCAACATTTTAACAAAGATACCTGCATTTGAATTTTGTCCAAGAACCCACAAATTATGCAGCCAATCCTAATTGTAGGAACAAGTTAATCCCCACAGGAGTGCTCCTGTTTTAGACTTTTAGGTGGGGCTCCTCATAAGAAATGCCATCGTCAAGGGAGAACTGACACGGAACAGGAGGTAGCTTCAATGAGAAGGGTAAGCATTCTGGGAAAGCTAAAAATGTAAAAGACAAAAAACAATTATAGATTTTGAAGAAATGATGGAGTCTTTCCACTCCCAGGAAGTTGAGTTAAAATCTTAATGTAGAAAAGTAGCTCTTTGATTGCTAACCAGAAGTCACTAGGGAGAAAATAAATCCAATGTCTGAACCACAGGACATTGAAAGGCAAATTAATTTGAGTTCTTTTCTGAAGTTCATTTAAAAGGGCTAACTGGAACCGTTTCAAAGAAAACAGTTAAAGGGCTGCTTACGTATGCTCAAGTTGGTCCTAATTAGCACTCAGAGTAGGTTTGTCATAGTGCTCCCAAGAGTAAGCAGAAGCATAAAACTATGCCCTAGTATTAGCAGTGATTAGAAGTACGTCAGTGGCTGGGGGTGGATGAGATTATTTACAAAATGGAAGAGCTAAGCATGGAAAGCGCGCTTGCAAGAGAAAAAGTGGGCATTTTTGAGGAAAGCATGGGAGAAATAACCAAAAACAGTATAAAAAGAGTATTATAGCACACAAAATGTTCGAAAGAGTGAGGACTTACTACAAGGGCACTAATGAGCACTAATAAGCTCTCCAGGATTTGAAGTCTAAGGCTATTAGTGTATTAAAAGTTCTCACACTTGTTCACAATCCTCTGTCTAGGAAGATAAATTGTCCTCAGATAGAGAATAATAACTGATGTATGTCTAGAGCATCATAATTTACATATATGATCCTTACATAAAAGATGTATTATGCTTATAACATCCCTGTAATGCACATAGTATAATGCCACTTGACAGATGAAATAATGAGGCTCAGCAAGTGAAAGTGAATTTCCTAAGAACACAAGACAGGAGGGAATCCTTGTCTGATTCCTAGACCTGTGCTTTTTCCACCATCAATGTGAATGACATGTAGTAAGTCCAGATGTTAAAACAGCATCAACAACAATAATAATGACCAGAGGGTCTCTTCTAAGCCCTGCTTACCTACCTTCCTTCCTTCCTCCCTTCTTCCTTTCCTTTCTTTTTCCCTTCCTTCTTTCAATTATTTCTTCTTCTCACACACCTGTTCAACATCTATCCATCCATCCATCCACCTATTCATACATCCATGCATTGCACAATCTTCTAGCTGAGCGCTAGTTTCAAAAAAAGTACAAGTGAACCCCTAAGTTTTTTCTACATCTGCCCTTCTCAACAATGTGTCCATTTATCAGATTGATCATTTTTCCACTTATGCTTACCAGTGGATGGCAGTCGGGATAATCGAGTGTGTGACAAAGTGGCTCTCATGTGACTTTCAATAGTTATAACTGCTGCATCGGTGACGCTGGCAGGCAACTGACATGAAGTAAAAACGGTTCAGTAAAAGACAGTCGTATTTTGTAGCCTTCTGCCTCTGGCTTTGCCCTTTCCTCCTCTGGTCTCTATTCCATCTCTTACTTGCTCTGATGAAACTTAACTTTTAATTGAGATGCTAACAACTTCCAAAGGCCTTGCATTTTAACAAGGAATTTTACAAAGGAAAACTAAATGGAGAATGCCTATGGCGAAAAGAAGGAATCCTAACAAGGGGAAAGTACTGGGATTTCCCTGTGAGAGAGTCTCTATACGGTAGGGAAATACTGGAGAACTGGAGAATTTTACTCTGCATTCGTAGTCTGGGGTTTCCAAGAACCTAGATTTACTACCAGTCTTCTCATTCCTTCACTTCCAGCACTGATAACAGAATGAGCGAACAAAGCCTTGGTACACTACATTAGAATCTAATGACTGCTCTAAACTGGAATGCAGTTGTCCCTCGGTATCTGTGGGGCAATGGTTCCAGGACCCCCATCAGATACCACAATCCACGGGTAATCATGTCTGTTGCATACAATGGCATAGTATTTGCATAGAGTCTATGCATATCCTCCGGTATACTTAAAATCATCTCTAAATTATTTACAATACCTAATACAATGTATATGCTATGTTAATGGTTATCTATTGTATTTTTTAAATTTTGTATTTTTTATTGTTGTAATATACACAATCTTCTAGCTGAATTCTAGTTTCAAAAAAATTGTAAGTGAACCCTCAAATATATACATATATACATGATTTAAGATATCTGGTTGGTTGAATTTATGAATGCAGAACCAATGGACATGGAGGGCGAACAACACTTGGCTGAGGTCAGAAACGTGATACTAAGAGTTGCTGTCAATATGTGCACAAAAAACATGTGCATAAAAAACAATGTTCTCCCTTCCTACACTGATTTTTGGTTGAAAATTTACATGAGAAATTTAGATAAGAAGACAAGAAATGCAATTTTTTTCATCACCTACTTTCTCATCAACCCACTGCATTCTCGTTTTTGACCTAGTCACTGAAATCAGCCTTACCAAGGTCACTAACAGTCTTATTTCTGAAGCTACTAATCACTCCTCCCTTCTTGGAATACGTCTGTCCTTTGACGGTCCCGACACTCGGCTTCTGACTGTCCGCTTATCTCCTTGGCTACCCATCTCCTTTGCAGACTTTTCTTCCTTTGCCTGTCCCATACAGGTTGGCATTCCATAGGGATTTCTCCTGGCCTTTGATCTTCCTCTTTATTCTCTCCCCCGTGTCCTCACACATTACCACTGTTTCAGTTACTTTCTACATGCTGACAATTCCAAGAATTCCATCTGAGCCCGATTTTTTACCTGAGCCACAGACCTGTAGATATATGCCTGCTGCTATGGTGTGAAAGTCTGTCCCCTCCAAATCTCATGTTGAAATGTGACCTCTAATATTGGAAGTGGGGCCCAGTGGGAAGTATTGGGTCATGGGAGCACACCCCTAATGAATGGCTTTGTGCCATCCCCTTGGCAATGAATGAGTTCTCACTCTAAGTTCATGCAAAATCTGGTTGTTCAGAGTGTGGCACTTCCCCCCTCACCCTCTTGCCATGTGACATCGCTTGCTCTCTCTTTGCCTTTCACCGTGATTGTATGCTTCCTGAGACCCTCGCCAGAAGGAGATGCTGGAGCCATGCTTACATAGTCTGCAGAACCAGGAACCAATGAAACCTCGTTCCTTCATAAATTACCCAGCATCAGGTACTCCTTTATAGCAATGTACAGTGGTCTAACACCTGCCAAGTGGAAACTGATACTAGTTTATCTGAAACATCTCTCAGTACAACATGCCTAAATCTGAACTGTTCTTCCCAAACGATTCGATCGCCTCTCTTCCCCGATCAAACGAGTGGGAACACTACCAAGTCAGAAACTTGGGCTCTGCTCCCCACCCCTATCCCTGAATCTTGAAAATTCTACGTTCTAAATCTCCCTCCAGTCGTCTGCTTCCTTCCATCCCTACTGCTAAAGTTTTGGTTCAGACCGCTCTCATCTCTTACCTGGATTACGGCATCACTGTCTTTCACCAAGCCTCTCTGCCTCTTGTCCTATGTACTCCTTCCTCCACATGACAGCCACTGTGATGGCTCTTAGGTGTATTTCTGATCACGCTTTTTTCAGCTGTTCACTGGCTCTCCAATGTGCTCACAGGGCTCTGGATAATTTCACTTCTGCTTACTTCCCCAGCCTAATCTCTCTGACTAACCCTGATCCTGAGAGTTCAGCCATTCAGCTACATTGAATTCTTGCACAGTCTTCTCTTTGCCACTCTCCCAGACACCGACATTCTAGTACTTTTTATTAAAAAAAAAGTTTATTCCCTGAACAATTTTTTGTTACTCTTCCTCTCTCCGTTTAGACAGTACTTTCTCCTGGAAGTCTTTCTGACTCACTCACTCAGCCCTCATCTCAGGTGGAGACATCTTTTCTCAGTGCTCAATTAGTCCCCTTATTACCTACATTGCCAAGACATGTCATCTTGAAATGCAGCCTTACATTTACTAGTCTACAGCCCCACCAGACACTGGTATATGAGGAAGAAGCTTTGTCTATTACGGTCCACTGTTGTGTCTTCAGTAGTTAATGGAGAGCCTGCAACAAAGTAGGTACTTACTAAATAGTTGTTGAAGGAGTAAATAAGCTTGGTGGTTAAACCTATTTTTTAAAGATTTATATTGTAAAGATAATATATTTTTTCAGTGGAATGTACTCAGTGAAAGTAGACCAACAAATAAATCCTTTGATTCAGTCAGCCTTGGTTCTAAGGAACACTCGCCCGCAAGCCTGAAGGTTTGCATTTATTGATCATAAATTAAAAACAGTGCTAATGTGGTTTGTGATATCTTCCTAAGAATTCTAACTACAGGTCAATAGGCCCCTTAGAAACCATCAAGAGTGAGGAGTGCAGAAAAAGGCACAGAGGGGACCAAGCATTCTGTAGGGCCATGCATGGCTGAAGCTTCTATTTCTGTGGATATGTTTTGGGTTACTTAATCCCTTACCACCAATTTCACCATTGTTTCTTCACTTTTACAGCAGATTTAGGATGTCATGTAGACTCAGCCTCTTCTCTTTGTACCATCTTGCTCAAACTTCCTGTATCCTAACACTGGAGCTCAAAACACAGTTCAGCCTTATGACAGGTGGAGTGGCAGGGTATGTTCAACTTGAGACTGCTGAGAATTGTGTGCTCTAACATGGGTGGTGCTAGCCACATGGAACTATGGTGAATTTGAAATATGACTAGGAACAGAGAAGCTGAGTTTATTAATTTGAATTTAAATTTAAATTCAGGAACTAGATTCAATTAAAAAACTTTTAAGTATCCTTGAAATAACTTGGATGTGTGTTTGTTTAACTGTAAATTTTATGTAATCTAAACCAACTCTTCCTAATCAAAACTCAGCTCCCAAATTCAGATGTGCTGTAAGTATAAAATACACACCAGATTTTGAAGCCTTAGTAAGAAAAGGGGAATGTCCAATACTTTATTACATTTTTTATGTTGAATACATGTTAAAATGATACCATTCTTGGATATACAGGGTTAAAGAAAGTATATTATTAAAATTAATTTTATGGGTTTTTTTTACCTTTTTTAATGCTACTACTAAAATATTTTAAGTTATACATGTGGCTCTTATATTTCTTTTGGATTACACTGGCTTAGGGGCCAGGCAGGGCCTAAAGATGGATGTACAAGGTGAATTAGGAGGCTTTCATCCTTCCTACTTTATCACTTTGGAAGATAGCAAGACTAAGGTTAATTACAACTCTACAATATTAGCTAACGTTTATTGAATACCTACTAAGTGCCAGGTACTGTTCTAAATTCTTGACAGGCAAACAATTTTCATAACAACTCTTTGATGGCATGATTTTTATTTTCATTTTAAAGATGAAGAAGTGAGGTATAGAGCTGAAGAAGTTTGTAATTGGTAGAGCCAGGATTTAAACCCAGATATATCTGATTTAGTAGTATTCACAACCAGTGAAACAGAAAAATTATATTCGAAGTATGCTACTTAGTAGAAGAAACTGGGGTGGTGCTTTTCTGTGCCCTATTTAAGGAGTCATTAATGAATTATACACCATTTATGGTCCCTGAATGAGTGAGTCAGCTGGTTGACCTACCTAATACCAAAAAATAATGAAGCTTGCTCTTCACATGCACAAATACAGAGCTCTGTTTGTCAGGTATTGTTAAAATCTGACAAAGGTTAAGTAAACTTATGGAGTTATTTTAAATAAAATCAAGGTTATTTATTTGTTGCAAACACAAATGCCAAGAAATCCTAACTTCCCTGTGGAAGAAGCGAAATTCATTTTCTTTACAATCAACCTGCCCGCAAAACACTTTACACTAACATGCTTTTAGTATGTTTCTATCTGTACATTCGAATGTACTTCCTCTCATTCATAAATTCATTCATTCATCTTGAATTATTAACTGAGCGTCAATATGTTGTAAGGACTGGGTATGAAACGGACATACGAACGATCTGGACAAAAAATGGGGACTTATGGTTCCATATACCCAATCTTCCCGTGAATTACAGAGTGTTTTTATTTGTATTGTGCTAAATTTTTAAAGGCTGTATGTATAAAATAGATATTTTCATTTTCTTAAAGTTTCTGTTTGTATGACAGGAATACTCAAAACACACATTCTCGGTTTTGGTTGGACATTTTAAAATTGGCATAACAGAGGATTCAAAACTTGGTCTCAGCTGTTAGGGAAATAAGGCAGCTGCTGAGTGAAAACGGATGCCAGGAAGAACCATGCTGAGGATAAAGCAAGGACATTGTGGGAAGCACAACTTTATAATAACTTGAGGCATCCCATCTAATGACATTATAATTTGGCTCTCACTTATCAGGTAATGCACCAGACAGCTCCAGCGATCATTTGTCTAGCATCCATTAAGTACTGTCTTCCTGATAATACTTAGCTTTGTGTGTTGGACAATAATGAGGTGAGGGGAGCCATCAAAGGCATATGAGAAATAAACCTTAATGACAACAAACAATTTGTCAGACAATCTTCTCCTTCAGCTTTAACATTTGGGCGCCATATAGTGAATTAAATGATCTCACCCATCTCATTCATCATTGGAACCACAGAACAAACTGTAAAAGTCAAGCGTCTCTGGAAGATCACCTGACAGGTGATATATGAAGCCATCGAGGACTTGTATGATGAAGGGACATTCAAGATGACAAGTGACATGTCAGGTTTCGAGGCCAATTATTCTCATTGTGTAACAGGAGCACATACGTTCCTGGCTAACTGGTGTGGGCTAACTTAACTGAGTTTGACTTGATCTGGACTATGGACTTACATCCACACTTTTAAGGGACCACAGCACAAATACATAGAACACAATTACTAATGTCACTTTCTGTAGCATTTATTCCTTCAGTGAACCTATACTGAGTATTTACTTTAGGTCAGCACTATTCAAGGGGCAAGCTTTTTCTTTTGGAGACTGAGAAAGTTAATAGGTCCTGTTCCGGATCACTAAACTAGGCAGCAGCAGACCAGGGGCTCAGGCAGAGTTCTCCTGACTTCAAGCTTAGTAGTGAGAACAGCAGAACATGCTGCTTCTCAGCACCCTGTGATGAGCAGTAACTTCCACAGCACTTCCAGCCACCTCCTCCCGCAGTGAAAGCTGCTCCAGCATCGCAAGACCTGGCTGAATGTGTCTACATAGATAGAGAATTTGGTACAAAGTAACCTATATCTGAGCTGTAAGTCTGACTTTTAATTCTTTCAAGTTGAAGAAAGAAAAGAGAAGGTCGAGTAGATGAATAAATTGTTTTACGCATTTTACAAAAGTGAAGATTCCAAGCTTTGATTTTCAAGGTTCAATTCTGCAGATTAAACTAATTTAGTGCTACTATTAGACTCATTGGGTTGCTTTTCATTTCTTTCTTTCTCCCTTTCTTCCTCATCCTCCCTCCCTCCCTCCCTCCCTCCCTCCCTCCCTTCCTTCCTGCCTTCCTATTTTTAGATGGAGTCTCACTCTGTCACCCAGGCTGGAATGCAGTGGCATGATCTTGGCTCACTGCAACCGCCGCCTCCGGGATTCAAGTGAATCTCCTGTCTCAGCCTTTTGAGTAGCTGGGATTACAGTTGTGCACCACCATACCCAGCTAATTTTTGTATTTTTAGTAAAGAGAGGGTTTCACCATGTTGGCCAGGCTGATCTCAAACTCCTGACCTCAAGTGATTCACCTACCTCGGCCTCCAAAGTGCTGGGATTACAGTCATGAGCCACGGTGCCCAGACACTTTTGTATTTAAATATTTGCTTCCAGACTTGGGGACATACCAAGAGCCTTGTGGTGCCAAGGAATAAGTATCTTCCTGCAAAGGGGCAAACCTCAGACCTAAAGTAAGGCAAGTAGATGATAAAAGGGTGGAGGAAATGAGTGTTTCCTTAATGCCTGCTGGTTTAGATTTTGTGCTAGTCCCTTTTACATAGATTATTTTATCTATTACGAAAAGTCAATGGAATTTTATTTTCTTCATTTTATTAAAGAAAAAACTGAGATTTAGTAAGTTTAACTAACTTGCCCTAAGTCACCAGCTAGTAAGTGGTAGAACTGAGGGTAAGGCATAAATTCATTTAAAATCAAAGCTCATTCTGCACAGCACACTGCCTCATGCCTACGAGTTGTCTCTAAGTTCGCTACCTCATCAATTACCTTGCAGGGAGATGGAAACAGAGCTTCTCATCTCTCACTCAAGCCCTTCTCTTGCTCAGTGTTTTTTTCTTTCTTTCTTTTTTTAATCAAAATGAGGTTGTGCCTGCTGGTCTCTGAAGCTAACATTCTTGGAATAATGTTTAACTCTTTACATCCTTTGGTGGTGAAGGCTTCCCAGTCCTTCCTGTTTGCTATGTTTCATATGAATAGAACCCCCTTCTTTCTAGACTTGCTTTAGGGTAAGCAGATCTAACTAATTGTAACTTTTAAAAGATTATTTAGAAGTTACCTTATATACAGAGGTTACCAACTTTTAAAGGATTAGAATACAATGAAATATACTCTGTTCTATAATTATAGTTTGTACCATGTAATCTTTCATATCTGTATGCTGAAATACTGACCACCATTTAAGGATACCTTACCTGCCATTTCTTCCAAAAGGTTTTCCTTGAGTTTGCTGTAGATCTTTAGGCCCTCCCTTCTCTTGTGGCACATGTCACTTCATTCATATTTGCAGAACATGAACTAGATGCCAGCCACACCATGGTAAGTGAAATATCATCATTGCCCTTGTGAAGCTTAAAACCTTGCAAGAAGGACAGACACTAACTCCATAACCGTACATCTAGTAAAGGCATAATTGCAGCTATAACTGTCATGAAAGAAAAACTTCCAGCTATTATGCATTGGATAGAGAAAAATAAAAATGCAGTAAGTGATTATGTATTTTTTCTGTTTATATTACTCTAGGTAATGTGTTCCCCTATCTTGTAACTCAACATCTTTCTCATATTTACTATGATATGCAAAGAACCCAACTTGCAAAAGGAAAGTTTATCTTTCTTAAAAGTTTACTATGCTTCTATATTGGTGAAGCAAAGATGCCTGGAGACAAAACTTGAAAAAAATGCTGATTTCACTGAGACCATGAAACCTCTCTGATCCTCAGGCCGAGAAACCACTTAAGGATCTACAGTTCAAATGAATTCTCAAATAATAGAATGTTAAATTGAGGAAAATCTTTAGAATTAATGAATCCATAATGTTCTGACTTTTAGATTTCACAAAGCAGCACAACTTTCATGGAGGAAGATGGAGGGTGGCCAGGTTTTCATTTTGCCAAGTGAGGGTGTCACATAAAGCCCATCATCCATTCACCTATGATTTCATAAATGACAAGATGTTTGGAAAGCAAAAAAAAAAAAAAAAAAAAAAAAAAAAAAAGCGGTAAAGCATCATCTTAGTAGAAAGAACAGCCTTTCTTCAGGAAGGACTGGCATAAGTTTATAGCAATACAGATGGAGGTACAAATATAAAATAGATTAAAATGCTATAGCTACATAAATATTGTCTTTATTTGCCTCATTTTATCTTAGACTGGTTAAAACCTGAAGGTTTTAGAAACCCCTGATCTTCTCCACACCCTTCAAATGGGCAATGACTGACCAAGATTACCGATGAGAGACTGTGGGGGCTGGAACCTATACCCAGGTCCTGGGAGCCCCTTGCACTGTCCCTCCTAATCACCCTCCTGCTTGGACCCTGGGAGCATGACAAAGAGTCAGGTGGGAAAGGTGAATTCTGCTCCATATGTAGGATGAGGGTGCTTCTGAGGTCAGGGAGATAGGTAGAGGGGATGGAATAAAAACAGGTGAAATATTCTGAGGGAAGATGAATGTATTTTTGGTTCATAAAACATTCTCCTCTTTCTACCCTTTTCCCCTCCCCAGATCAACAATGTATAGGAAAAAAATTATGCAAACTATTCACAACAGTAAATCCATCAAAAAAGTAAAGCTTGACCACAATTCTATTTATCTTCTTCACTTTACAGATAAGAAAACCAAGGCTGAAGATCACACCATCAGTAAAGAAATCAAATGTTATATACTGGCCCTAAAGTTGGGATAAAGGAGCTAGAAGAAAGTATAATTTATATTAAATTTTAAGGTCTCCAAAAGCAAATCAATAAGCCATACTCTAGTAACATTAAGATTTTTCACAAGTGCTAGCTTAATTCATAAACAATTACCATTTTCGGAGGTCAAAAGTAATCAAATATCATGATTATATACGGCTTGACCTAATACATATCATTAATAAGTTCTACTAATCCAGAGTTTTCTGCCTCTACTTAACCACCACAATAAACTAAGGACTTCTAAGCTAGTAAGAATAGTGACAGAGATAATAATTAGAAAAGTATTCATAACAATATTATCAACAAACACTTCCACCATTTTTTGAACAACTCTTCTGTGTATTTTCTATTGCAGTAAAAAAACTCTAACAAAAAATTATCATCTTAATCATTTTTAAGTGTACAGTTCAGTAGTGCTAAGTATATTTACATGATTATGAAACAGATCTCTAGAACATTTTATCTTGCAAATTTAAAACTCTGTACTCCTTAAACATGAGGAGCACCATGAGAAACCACGTGGCTGGTGGTGTTGGATTCTGGGCTTTTTCAAGAGAAGTCAATCTGGAATTCTGTGTAAAATTTTCCAAACTTTAATGTTAGCTTAAAAAATAGCTTTATCAAGATATAATTCAAATACCATAAATCTATCCATTAAAATGTATATGTTAACAGTTTTTAATCACCCCCAAAGGAGACCTTACACTGTAAGCCATCACTCCTCATTCTCCCTCCTGCCAGACGCTAGTGGCCACCATTCTGCTTTCTGTTTCTATGAATTGACGACTTCAGTAGCAGTAGCCCATCATTTTTGAGAATGTAAACCTGCAAGGTGCATCACACACTTTAATCCTGACAAAACTACAAATTAAGTGCTATTATTCTAACTTTATAAAATAAAAAATTAGGTAGATATAAAATTACATCTGAAAGTAATTGCTACATAATTTCAAATCTGTTATATTCAAGTTAGACACCAATGAGAATAATTTCTACTATGGAGAAGATTTTTTATGTATTGGATTATTGTTAAGTGGTAATACTGCTGGTGGATTTCCAAATATCCAAATAATGGAGCCGAATAAATACTTGTTGAATGACCAAGTGAATGGTGTGATAGAATACCTTCTTAAATAAAAGAGGTCCAAGACAATATGAAGGAGAAATAGAAGTGAGAAGAAATTGAAGGAGAATATGAAAAGCTCATGGTAACACGCCATGTAGAGATGGATTTTGCCTGGTTCTCCTATCAGCAGCAAAAAATTACAGCGACCACATACTATGAACCACAGTGTATTTAAAAAAATAGATACACTTCTTGTATGAACACAAGATATCCAAAATCATAAGAAAAAAGAACTTAATTGTAAGAACAACAATATTCTATTTTGGAATACTATTGACAAATTTAACTGAACCCTGGAGAAACAGGACATTTTAAAATAGGTTAAAATGTTAAATAGAACATTATTTAGTGTATTATAGTTAGCACATAAACAAGTAAGAGAAACTGAGTATGGAAGAATAAATGAAGCCCTTGTCAGCACGTACAAAAGGATGGACAACCGTTGGTTAGAGGAAAACACAAGCTTTGTGCTTACACTTCAACTTTTTTTTTTTTTTTTTAACAAAAAGACAAAGTTGGAGAAGGCCGTTGTACTAGAGACTTGATTATTCATAATATGAATGAAACAGAGTGGAAATACTGATTGGCAAATATTTGTATAAAAGAGCATCCCTATTTTTATATTATCCAAATACTTTCAAATTGAGGTCTCCTTTTACTTTCTAAATTTAAAGAAAAATTACATAATAAATAATTCTTTCTTGAATAAAAAAATTTAATAAAAAGTGAACTTATGAAAAGGATAGTTGTATATAAAATATATATTTATATTTGCATTCCTACACTAATGAAATGACTTTTAAAAAATAAATACAATAACTTTAGATTTCTAAAGGATAACAAAAATTACATGCATTTTCATCTATAAATAAACGCCTTTCTTGCTACTTTTCTTTTTACATTAAAACTCCCCCTACAAAAACTTTTCTTCCAATGCACAAAAATTTTCAGAAACTTAATAGATCTAGGTTCCAATACACCTAGTTTTTAAAGATGTTTTGCTTAAACTTAAGTTTGAAGGCAACTGGATTTTTGCCATGTGCAATCTGTGGGAATGCAAATGTCCAAATCTGATTTCAATGAGCTTTGACCTTCTGAGATTTGTCAGCCACCCAGATGTCAAATCTTTCTTTTTCCTTTTTGAAAAAGAAATTTATTCAATTCAATTCAATGCAAATTATTCTGTCATCTTTCAAGGACAAAAGACTGAATGAATTATGGATCTTAATTTTGACCTATCCAAATTACTTTTAACTATCCAAAGTAATGTTCTAGAAAACATGGAGAATCACAGAATTTCTGTGCTGGGTGGACGGCTGAAGATAATCAAATCAATTCCCTTTTTTTCACAGAGAAAGAGGCTAGATGGCTTCCCTAGATGTGACATAGTCAGAATTGTAGGCAGAATTCAAACACAGCTTTCTAGTAAGCACCTAAGGCCCAAACTGTTAACTTACTCATGCTCTTGTCCAGATCCTAGAAGATATATGGTCCCAAATAAATAAATTCAATGGGACTATTTTTTGAGAAAGAAAATGCCAGAATATTGATGTGAAATAATAGTGATTTCTATACCTTAAAGCATCATTACACATAAAAGGGGACTGCCAGCGTCTCCACGTTGACACAGAGGTAAGAGCGCTAGAGTGCTTCATCCCAAACATCCCATTGAAAGCTGGCTGAATCATTTAATTTCTCTGTATCTCAGTCTGCAAAATGGCACTAATATACCTTCCACGTAGCTGAGAAGATAGAAGCAGATAAGTGGTGTGGAGGGACTCCAAGGCTACGACACTGCATGACACGGGCCGAGCCATAATTTATGCACAGACCTGCTTTGGTAGGTATGCTCTACTTGCACCAACAATAAAGGACCTTGAGACACAGATTAAGGGACCATCTAGCGCAAACCCAAGAAAACCCAGAATAAAATAAAAGGCAAACCCACTATAAGGCATGGAATAAAAGGAAGAAACACACCCTGGCATATTTGATGCTAAGAAGAAATAAGGTCATTTTGAAATTACAGGTACATGTGTTACCCTTCTCCCACCCCCTCATACTCTTTTCTAACACATTTTGGGGAGCTATGGAAAATGAATAGAAGAGACAAAAAAGTACTTTGCCCGGCAGGAATACAAAATTGTAAAAGCACAGACAGCACTACAGAGGCGCGCTGCCATTCACTCACAAAGAATTTTGTGCATGTAGATGGCTGATTAATTGCCGGCCTGCCTAGACGAAGCTGCAACAAGCCAGATACTGTCAGCATGCCATCGGTTACCATGGAAATGCACAAGGTTCCTGTTTCTGACAAACCCTTGAATACTGGATAGATTGTGCCATATGTAAATAAGGCAAATTAGTTTTCCTATATCTTCCAGACAAGGTTAGACGAAAAGAAAATATATCTGTTTAAACATACTCTCTAACCTCTTAGATGTGACGAATGAGAAAGAGGGGCCTCTTTCTTAGGAAACTAAACTCAGATTGTTACAACTGAAAGGCACTTGGGGAAAATGACCAAAAAATGCAAAATGCATTGCCCATTTATAAGGAAGGACTTCAAAGTCAGCCATGCAAAGGTACATTTATTGGACTTTTGTTTTGTAAGCAGAAGATGTGTTTTGTGGCCTTTTCTTTACAGAATTATACGATGTCAAACAGTTATTTCTATAACATTAGAATTTTTATGTTTTATGACGTGGTTTTTACTTATCGCACAGCAGTCTCTAGGCTCCATAGGCTGAAAACTGAGTCCCAAACCAGCATGATAAAACAAATCAGCATAATTTACAATGTTTAACTCCATTACTATGGACACTCACTTTGGCATTACATTGACTAGGGCTTTTTAAAATTAAGAAACAGTTTTTACCAGCACCAGGCGACTTTATAACTTCTTTTCATGTTGCAAAAATAATCTATAATTAATTAAATCTGATGTTATTTCAAAAAAAATTCTCGTAATTATCATTAGGACACCTTCAAGTACATAGTGACTCAAATCTCTTATTGAATTTACGACCCAGGACTACTTTTCTGATGGTCATGTGCAGTTATATATTTTAAAAATTGAATCTGTTTACCTAAACAGTGAAAATACCAAAAAGGGCTGGAGTGTATTTCATAATATAGCATCTCTGAATAATTTTTAAGTGTGCCTCTCTCAAAATAAAATGTCCTAATATCTCTATTATCTCCTTAATTTTAAATATATACTTTATCTGTGTTTTCAGTCAGATTGTTTCTATGGACACTTGGTTATTAAATTTTGATACTGAAACCCACATATTCATGTTACTCAAGTAAGCCACAACACATGAACACCAAAGATAAATACAATTATCCAAATTAACATTTCTCTAAGTTTAAATTAATGATCTCTTTCTTTCCTTTCTGGGTAAAGGCAGAAAAATATTTTATTTTTTATAAATAATCCACTTACTAGATATGCCCAGAATACCAATTTGGCATAATATACTATATGTTATTCCATGTTTTCAGAATTCAGCAATGAATTCTACCTAATGGCCCTCAAACTTTAACATACTGAATATGTGTAATTGAATATTAGCCAAGAAAAAAAAAGGGAAGCCACTATCTGCATATTTTCATTTTTATGTAAATAACATACTACATAAAACTATTAAAAAGACCGACTTTTAGTATTGTCCTGCTCGACTTTTGTTTTTGCAAAAAAGTACTCTTTATACTCTTCAGTGGGAATGTAATATGTAAAGTGCATTGTTTTTATACCAATTTCTAAACAAATTTTAAAAGTACATTCTATTTACACAATAGTAAAGAAGGACTGAAAGAAAATTGGTGTTTAAATAACTCTGTCTAGAACAAGCATCTATGCCTGAAATTAACATGATCTTTCTTTCTGTTCTTCATTATGTTTTACACAAGACCCAAACAGGTTGTCACACTTTAAAACTGATTCTAGTCTTTTTGCACTGAAATAAATACATGACCTATAGATGACATTTCATTTTGCTCTTTTTTCTTCCTTTAAACCAGGCAGATCATAATTAAACACATTGAGATTTCTTGGTTAGTCATTTAATGATGTCCACTTTTCTTAGTAGAAATTTTTCCAAGTTTTTACATTGTGAGCATGTGTATTTGAGGATTAAAATTGTAACCTCTACCCTAGAAGTGAAGCATTTCACAGTGGAAACTGGCCAGATTTCTTTTTCATGTGTTATTATGAAAAAACATGCTATCTTCCAAGTCACATATTAAAAATATGCATGTTATATGTGCTGGGGGTATGTTAGAAACAGTGTGATTAGTTCCAGTCATGTTTTTAACTCTACACTTTAGATTGCATAATTTGCAAAATATACACTTTAAGATGAAAGGTACATATGAGAATATTTTACCTATTGTTTAAATATGCTTAACTATAGTAAAATAAGAATAGTAGCCACTGGCATATCACTAGAATGTATTAAACACAGGATAGTCAATGAGTGAACAGATAATTGTGAGGAGGATAAATCCTTGCTGGGAGGAACACACACATTTACCACTTTTAAGAGGTAGTGTTACAGTATGGAAAGAACGGTCATTTGTTCGTTCACTGGGAATTTTTTGTGTGCCAAGCACTTTATCAGGCCTGGGAAGATGACAGTGAATAAGCAAGGTCCCTGCTTTCATGGACCTTATACTCTAGAGGGGTAGAGATAAGCTGCGGGAAATCAGACCTGAGTTCTAATCTTTGCTCTTTCTCTCAAATCCTGTAGCTCCTTTTACTTGAATCACCCTTGTGCTACGCCATGTTCTCTTCATACTTTAGTTACTTCTGCATGTTTTTCTACTCTACTATCTCATGCATTCCTTATGAGTAGCAAATATGGTGTGGATCTTTTTCACTTTGGGATCTTTCACCATATTTAACCTATGGTAGGTTTTCCAACAATATTTGTTGAATAAATGAATTGATAACTCCTTCTAGTCACTTGCACTATAATTTTTAGGTAAAGTACCTAACTCTAGGGGTTTAGGGCTTTTTAATCTACAAATGAGGGTATTGAAATGAGTCACCTTTAAGACTAAAGTTTATATTTCCATACTATTCCGTAATGCCCTGTGTCAGTAAGCAAATTTACTCTTGCTGTTCTACTGACTCGGAACATTTTCGTCCTGAAAATGTCATTACTTAAAATATTTGTTTTTGCCTTTCTGGCTATCTTTTTTCAAGAGTGATTTTAAAATATAATCATTTTATTTTTCATGGAAAGTTATGCCAGATATGATATTAAAGCTTACTTTAAAACATTAATATTTGCTTTTCAGATTTATGAAACAGGAAGAAAAATCACAAAGAGGAAAAAAAGTCAGTTTTAAGTGTGAAATCAAGTGAATGAAGTAAGACAGAAGCAATAATTTCTACAACAAAAGATGAGAACTTCCTTCCTTCAAATCCCATAGACACAGGGCTATTTGTTCTAAGCTTCTGTGGATCACGGCTAATTTACAAACAGTGGATGATGTGCTATAAAGAAAAGGACTCAATGGCCCATCTGTAATTTAAATATGTGACAAAATGTTTAAATGTTTAAACAAGGGTTAATTATTACAGACTTAACAGCTTGGAAACAAGTGTGGAGTTTTTTTTTTTCCTAGTTTTTTTGGCTTTATTTTACACCAGTCCAAATGGACATCAGGTGTTTTAACTCTTCCTGAGAGGCAGTATATAATCTTTCATTGCACATCTTGTTGGAAAAGGAGGAAGGTAACCATTTTTTGGAGAATAGCCTGGCCAACATTTATGTACTGAATGCTAATATGTGTAACTGAAAAAATAGAAAATTCAAGGTCTCATTCAAGATTTTCATCTACCATGAGAAATCTTTCATTTTCTTAGCATAAAGATAGCCCTAATCTCTATACACGAATATTTAAAAATAAAACTTCAAATTATTTTCATATTGACGTTTATGTAACCTTTATCTTTGTTGACACAAAAAGAAGAGATTTTATTGCACGATAGTTATAATAAGGCCCTTTCCTCTAATCTCCAGTTAAGCACATATTATTTAACTGATCTTTTCAAAAGACAAACAAAATGAAAGAATGAATGTTAGTTGCTTTTTAATTTGCTCAAAACAAAGGTTGAGCAGTGAAAAAGTGCATCCAGTTAACTGACTGTTAAGCTCATATAACATCAACCAAGAAGTCCCTTAACAGACAGAAAGGGTTTTAGAGGGAAGCAGGGGTTGATCTCTAACATACAGAATCTAAATAAAACTAGTCATGTGGTCAAGGTGAAAGAGAATAAAACAATAACTAAAATAAAAACAAGAAAATAAAATTTTAAGTAAAAGTCGATGCTATTTTTCTTCTTTAAAAGGAAACTCATTTTCGAATGCACATGCTGATCTCAAATAAGTATGTTTTGCCAGTATGTTTAGTTCAGTTCTGAAAAGTACTTCAGATTGAAATGTATGTTGAAACCTAAAACTGATTTGTTCCATGTAAATCACATTTAAAACTTCTTTAGCTAAAGGTATTACCAGTAAAGCTATTAACTTGAGTATGAGCTTTCTTTAGATCTCCAAACCTGCAAAATGTAATTGATAATATTACATTTTGCTTTCTCTTTATGCAAAATTGAAAAAAAAATTGACTTTTTTCATTTTAAAGGAAACAAGTCCAATTCAGAGGTTTTAAAAAAGTTATTCATCTGAACCTTTTAAAAGAAACTTTCCTTCCTTCCTCTGCTTGCTTTTGAACAATGTCCTAGGAGCAGTTGATTGAGAAGCAGATTTTCTTCAATAGTTTCTCAATTAGACATTTTCTATAGATTCTAAATATATTTGGCTATATGTAATGGCAAATGAACCTAGTAATATGTTGACATTTTTTGACACTTGGCCCTGGAAATAAAAAAATCAAATGTTTTCTCTTCTTTTTTTTTTTAAAACTATCTTTATCTATCTGTATATATATATAATAAGATTATACCTTAAAGTTAATCCACAGGGCGAGCTTGGTTTAGCTTGCTAAATAAACATTGTTACTTAATGACTGACATGACATTTGGACTATCAGAATCTGTACCATTATTCATTTCTATTTTTTCTCATGTCTGGGGAAACTAAAAACATCTTCAGTTTTAAAAGCTTCTCATGGGGTAGGCCTGCAGCCCTGGCAATTCTCATTTTGGGCCCACTCACTTCTGAACAGCTGAGCTATCCATTCAGCATATGATACCTACTTGGAACCTGAAAAACATTGAGAAGAATTCATCTTTTTGCCCAGAGTGTAATATGAATGCATAATTAGCAGAATTTATAGTCTGATATATAGTGAAAACATTACAGCTTTTCTAGAACATTCATACCCCAGTACTCTCTTTTCCATGCCCTTTATCAATGGTGTATGCAAAACCAAAATAACAATACCTGCTTAGAGAGCAATGTTTGTTACACAGTAGGCACTTCATTAAAGATGCCTCCCTTTTTGCCTTAACCTTATGGATATTATGAACTTTGTACCTTACCAATTCTGTCAACAAGTGAATTTTATAATATTTAAATATTCTGACTCCATTAGAGTTCACCTTGCAAGCAAATTATAGCTATCAACATATTCGAAGGAGGAGGAGAACCCTATCAAACAAATTCTCATTATAATATAGGGGACTAAGTAGACATTTCAATAGTTTTCTTATTTGTATAATACAACCTTCAGTAATGCATCTGTATCTGAACGCTGCTGATGGAGATACACTGCTGGGCAGTTAGGCTGGGTCACTTATTCATGGCAAAGTTCAACTTTGTAGAGGAAGCTTCACACTCAGTGATTTATTTACCTCTCAGGACATGCTGGAGAGGTAATTAAAAATTACTAGAGTCTCTTGGAACACATTAATTCCGTGACTATCATAAAAATTATATAGAATCAGGAAAAACTGCATTTTCCATGAAGTTTCATGCAGACATTTCTAGATATAACATAGTATATATTAAAGTAGGAGATTTCTGAACAAAACAATTTAATAATAAACCTCATTTTCTAATACCAATATGTTTATTATTTCAACAGCTTTATTCTAAATCTCCTAACTACAAAGTGCTGGTGTTCATCCTAGTTTGGTTTCAACTAATGTCATGTTCTCCAGCGCCATGCCTGTGCTGATGTTCCCTTGCAAATAGCTTAGTCTCCATTAGCTGATACTGGGTTGGATGACATTCTTAACTGTGATATAGTGTTTCTTCTTTGAACAAAGGTGTCATGTGGTCTGAAAAGCATACAAATGAGTCTCAACAGGAAAATATAAGCAAACAGTTAGACATTCACCAGTCATTGGTTTTCCCATGCACAGAAAGAACTGGGCCCATTAATTTATTATTTTTTCTTTCATTTCATCTCTTCATTTCTCCCTTTCTTCCTCCTTTCCTGCCTCCCCACATCTCTCTGTTACTAATCAAATCACTCTCTCGCAAAGGCCATCAGTGTATCTTCAACTGTGAAGAGCAATTGCCCTCGCCATCTGCGCTATCAATACCTAAACACATACCCATACCCCACACCATTTAAAGGAATCAGAAAACAGATTCCTTCCCAGACTCCACCCTTAGTTGTTGTGTGACTTTGGGTAAATCACTTACTTGAGCCTTGTAAGCCTCAGAATTCTCCTCTGTAAAATGGAGGTAATGATATTTGTCTCATTTAATTCATAAAATTTTTTAGAAAGAATTGAAAAAAATGTATATAAAGGTTTGTTTTAAAACTGTACCCATACAAATATAACACAAAAACATAATGAGGCAAAAAAGTTATTCTGAAGGTGAAGAACTAAGAGTAGCATTTAGGTCACACTATATTTAAAAGAGATTATTTTATATTTCATAAAGCATTTTCTTTTGTTAGTAAAAGTCTACCTATATTTCACTTCACCTGGCTTATATACATAGGTGTTGTACGTATACATATTTAACCAATATTTATCTATTGATTAAAATAATACCTTTAACAAAAAGTTAAAATACTTAGTAGTTTTAAATTAGATAAATCAGAAAATAATGATAGAATCGTATTTCCAGTATCTGCTGAGTCATTATTACAGGATTATTTACTACCCTCAGCGCAAAATTACACCCGTGATATATAAATCTCAAGAAAGGTGATTCACTAGTTGTACTGTAGGTTTTCCAAATAGATATTCTGTTCTCTCAGAATATCTATTTGAATGCTAATCTTATTTATTAATGATCTAGTTTTTAACGAGTATATTGAGTGTACTGATATGCCCATTTAAATGATACAGAATTTTAAAAAATTAATCCTAGTGCTATGTTTGAGATCTAAAAATAAGTTCTTTGCATCGACCTTCATCTTACTGGCCACTTCTTGCTCATCAGGAACAACTAATGTTAACGTAAATGACAATCAAAATGCCCAATCTGCAATTTTGCTTCTCTCTTTGACATCCATGACTTCCGCTGACCCTACACTCAGACAATGGCAGTATCTTTATTTATTATTAGCAATTTTTCCTCCATAACAAACTACTTAATTACCAAATTGACACTCAGAACACTTCTACCCAGTAGCAATGAAGCGGTTTGGAACAACCAAGGCAAAGGCATCAGTCACTGTTTTCAACAAAAGCAGGACATTTTAGATAATTTCAGGGATTTGATCCTGTTTGCCCTCACTAGGCGTGAGTGCCTTGCATGGCTCAGCCTGGTCCGTGTGTGAGTCTGTGCTTTGCACGTGGGCTACTGAAACATGCACTGCAACATACAGCTCCAACACTCATGCAGGAGCAGCACTTCCATGATCCCTTCAGAGTCAAGTGCAGGATTTGACCTACGGGTCACTGACCAGCCAAAGAACACTCCGTGTTACCTAACTGGTAACACATAATGACATGTATCCAAAAAAATCTGTAGCTTCCTTTTTGTTGAGTGGAAACACGCTGTATTTGTTAAAGTAAGACTTTTGTTTCTTTATTAAAACTAATTTTTACATTATGAGAACATATCACATTGTTTAGCCTCCATTCCTGTGAGCTTGGAAAAAGGTAAAAAATATACTTTTCATTACAAGCTATAACTGAAAAATAAATCTATTTGACCACTTTTCCAGCTTTTGCTTATATGCCACTATGCTCAATATTTTTTCTTTAAGAATCAATGATCCAGTTGAGTCTTGATTTCAACGTACGGCCATCCATTAGAGAGAGTTAAGAGCCTGAAAAGGGTCAGCCTTTTCTGTCTCTATTAGTCTAGGTAGCTTTCGTCTCTAATGGAATCCTTTCGATAATTATTTCATACTTCTGGCAAATCTTGATGGACTCCACTCACCTCAATGCTACCTCCGCAGATCGTTCAAAAGCTTCTATTAGGACATCTTAGAGAAACCTCCTTCTTGCTTTATACTCAAATAAAAGAAGTAAAAAACCAAACTTCAAGAGGGGCCATGCTTTTCAGTGTAATCACAATACTTTCCAGTCTGAACAAGAGGCATCAGCTATTCTTTCTCTTTTGAAAGCATTTTGACCAGGTGGAAGGATTTTAAGCATATATACCAGAACATACATATCTTGATCCCATTCAAGAGCCAGAGAAAATATCTTCATACTTATTTGCATATGTGTTTTCCCACTATTAATGTTTAGGAAATATAAGTTTCATGTCTTTTTTTCAACGATAGTACTTTTCAATGGAAGAAAAACATGTCTGATCAATAACTGTAACAATTATAAATAATTGCTAAAATTGATTTTTTAAAATTCAGGTTACAATCTGGGATAACTACTTATTTTTGGAATGTATCACATACCTCCTTTGAAACACAGAGTTCCTTCCTAATTGTATTTTGCTTAGTTACTTGCAAACATCAACTTTAATTTCCTAAGCAAAACCCAGCTGGATGATAGGTGAAAGTTGGTTGAAGATTAAGAATTTGCCGTGGGCTCTACACAGAGCAGCTAATAGTCACTTGAGGAATCAAGTGCTGAATGTATTAAGTGATTCTGCCTGCCAGTTCTTTATTAGATCTTCTTTAAATGGAACTCTGCTTGAAGCAGAGTGGGCTCTCTTAAGCTCTGAAAGATCTGGCTGCTACAGAAACAGGGAAGGGTCCTCTTTGGTGCCCAGTCATGGTGGAGACTGAGGGAACCCATCAACACTTGCTCAGTACCCTCCACCCCAACACCTTCCACAAGACATGTAAGATGGCTTCCAAGCAAACATATAAGTGAGAGGTACAACATCTATGGTAGCTAATCACTACCATTTTGAATATTTCAGTTATTTTTGAATTTTTGCCAACACAAGTCACCTTATAATGAACATCCTTGCAGCTTAATCCTTAAATGCATTAATGGTACATTTAAAGATTAAGAAAGGTATAGCACAAGAAAAATAAAGATTGAACCGTAATAAGGCCAAGGGTGAGCTTCACACACAGAAATACATAACCTAGTATACCAGAGTCAACAGAGGTGCTCTTTCAGGCCACAAGCTAAGGAGGAAGCATGGTGAGGTACAAGATTCATCATATCCATAAGGTTAAGGGGAAAAAGGAGAGCTTCTTTAATAAAGTGCCTACTGTGTAACAAATATTGCTATATATGCAAGTTATAGACATCAAATTAAAATTATTTATACATAGTTGTAGTATACATATTGTTTAATAGACTTCTAAAACTTTGAAATAATCATAAACTACAAGGAACTGCAAATATATCTGTGTGCAGGTGAGTGGATTAAAAATAATAAAAAATAAATTGCAAAAATAGTACAAAGCATCCAAAATATCCTTCACCTTGCTTCCCCAATTGTCAACATTTTATTTTATTCTATTTTTATTCTGAGACAAAGTCTCGCTCTGTCACCCATGCTGGGTGCATGGCCCTGATCTCAGGTTACTGCAACCTCCAGCTTCCGGGCTTAAGCGATTCTCACGCCTCCGCCTCCTGAATAGTTGGGATTACAGGCATGTACCACCACACCTGGCTAATTTTTGTATTTTCAGTGGAGACAGGGTTTTGCCATGTTGACCAGGCTGGTCTCAAACTCCTGATCTCAAATGATCCAGCTGCCTCAACCTCTCAAAGTGCTGTGATTACAGGCATGAGCCACTGCCCATCTGGCTACATGTTATGTAAATGTACAGTATCAAGAGCAGAAAACTGACATCTGCACAGTACCTTTAACTACATTACAGGCTTTGTTCAGAATGCACAGTTTACCTCTGTGTATGTGTTTGTCTCTGTGTGTAGTTTCATGAGATTTTTTAGAAAATATATACTTTAAGTTCTGGGATACATGTGCAGAACACGCAGGTTTGCTACTTAGGTATACACGTGCCATGGTGGTTTGCTGCACTCATCAACCTGTCATCCACATTAGGTATTTCTCCTAATGCTAACCCTCTCCTAGCCCCCCAGCCCCCAGCAGGCCCCGGTGTGTGATGTTCCCCTCCCTATGTCCATGTGTTCTCACTGACAACTCCCACTTATGAGTGAGAACATATGGTATTTGGTTTTCTGTTCCTGTGTTAGTTTGCTGAGAATGATGGTTTCCAGCTTCATCCATGTCCCTGCATGGGACATGAACTCATTCTTATTTTTTTCCCATGAGGCATTTTATTTGTAAATACATGTATTACATCACTAGAAAAGGAATCCCAGGATTTTCTCTTCTGTGTGTTTTCATTTTGCTTCTTCATGGTCCATGATGCCAGCTGAGGTTGTCAGTACAATGAAACCAAACTGGCAGGATAGAAGCAGATTACTGTATTCTGCCATTTTTTCAGATCTTTGAGTTGCACATCAAATCTAGGGCTGATCACTCCACACTTGTTTAGCATGCCTGTGAGATTCACAACAATTTTCCCAGCTCTGATCAATGATTTTAAATTCGTCAATGTAACCATGCTTCATCATCACATTGGGAAGCCGGATGATGACTTTGGAGCACAGCCTAATAAGCACCTGATGTTTGCCTCTCTTTTTGGCATTGTTGATACTCTTGAGAGCATCAGCCAAGACATTCATGTGCACCATTGTGGTGGTGTGGAAAAATGATGGAACGAATGAACTCATTCTTTTTCATGGCTGCATAGTATTCCATGGTGTATATGTGCCATATTTTCTTTATCCGGTCTATCATTAATGAGTATTTGGGTTGCTTCCAAGTCTTTGCTATTGTGAATAGTGCGGCAATACCCCATCAAAAAGTGGGCAAAGAATATGAACAGACACTTCTCAAAAGAATACATTTATGCAGCCAACAAACATATGAAAAAAAGCTTATCATCAATGGTCATTAGAGAGATGCAATTTTATACTATATATAAATTTATGTAACCACTACAACAATTAAAATACCCAGCTATTATATCACCCACAAAGTCACCTCTTTATAGTCACACCCATTTCCCTTCCTTCTTCGATCCCATCTTTAAATCCTGGCAATCGTTAAACTGCTTTCCACCTCTATAAGGTTGTCATTGTGTGAATGTTATATAAGTGGAATCATGCACGTGTAACCTTTTGAGATTGGCTTTTTTCGCTCACTATAATTTTCCTGAGAGTCATCTAAGTTGCTATGTGTATCCGTAGTTCATTCCTTTATATCGTTGAGAAGTACTTCATAGTACAGACAAATGACACTTTGTTTAACCACTCATTGCCAAAGGATATTTGGATTGATTCCAGTTTTTGACTATTACAAACAAAGCTGTTATGAAAAACCATGTACAGGTTTTTGGGTGTACATAAGTTTGTTTGTCTGTTCTTTGAAATAGGGTCTTGCTCCATGACCTAAGTTGTATTTCTCTGGGATAAATGCCTAGGGATGCAATTGCTAGATTGTATGGTAAGTGCATATCAAAATGCTTTTATTATAAGAAACTGCCAAACTGTTTTCCAGAGTGACTGTACCATTTTTTATTTCTAACAGCAATGTACGAGTAATTCAATGTCTCCGTGTCCTCGCCAACATTTGCTACTATCATCAGTTTTCGTTTTAGCTGTGCTGATAGGTGGACAGTAACATCTCATTATGGCTTTAACTTGTATTTCCTAATGGCTAATAAAGTTGAACATCTTTTTGTGTATTTATTTACCATACCCATCTCCTCTTTAATAAAACATCTATTCATGTCTTTTGCCCATTTTCCAATTAGATTTTTGTTTTTATAATGTTTTATTTCTTGCGGAGTTTTGAGAATTCTTTATCTATTCTAGATTCAAGTCCTTTGTAAGATATGTGGGTGGCACTTTTTCCTAGTCTGTAGGTTGTCTTTTTATTCTCCTCTCAGAGACTTTTGTAGAGCACAAAGTTTTAATTTTGACACAGCCTAAAATGTCAATTTTTCTTCTCTTATCCACAAAATTTCATATATAAGAACTCTTCACTCATTTATAAGGACTCTTGACTCTGTCACTAGTCCCCAAAGATTTTCTTCTACACGTTTTCTAACTTTATGTCTTACATTTAAATCTATGATCCTTTATGAAGTAGTTATTGTGTAAAATAATTTTGCACAATAATTTTAACAATTTATTTATTATTAGTTAAATAATTTTATTTATTTCATTCTTTGCCTATGGATGCCCAATTGCTGCAGCACCATATGTTGAAAAGACTATTCTTTCATTAAATTGTTTTGGTGCCTTTGTAAAAATAATCAGTTGGACATATTTGTGTGGGCCTATTTATATTTTTTCTATTCTTTCATACAATTTTTGTTCAATTAAAAATATACCATGAACTTGATTCCACCAACATTTTCAATATAGTTTTGACTGGTGAAAAGCACGTCATGGGTTGGGACATAATCATGATGTAGTTAATCATTACCATTTTGAATATTTTGGTTATTTTCGAATTTTTGCTAACATAGGTCACCTTATAATGAACATCCTTGTAGCTTAATCCTTGAATGTATTAATGATAATTTCTTGGGATTTCTAAAAGTAAACTTACATAAAGAATATACAGCTTTGTAGAAAATAAGCTATTTTGGACAATACTCAAGGGTCAACCTACTTTTTTTTTCCCACCTCCCAGGTTCAAGTGATTCCCCTGCCTCAGCCTCCCAAATAGCTGAGATTACAGTTGCATGCCACCACACCAAGCTAATTTTTGTAGTTTTAGTAGAGACAGGGTTTCCCCATATTCACGACCTCAGGTGATCCGCCTGCCTTGGCCTCCCAAAGTGCTGGGATTATAGGCGTGAGTCACCATGCCCAGCCTAAAATGTGTTTTTAAAAACATCTATATGTAAAATGAACGTAGGTGTAAAGGCAAAATAGATGAATAAAGTATTATAGCCAGAAAGCTATTCATTGCTATAGACGTAAGATTGTTTCTCATGTCTGTTAAAAAATCATTGACTAAGCCAGGCTTCTCAGAGCAGTCTGCTGCAGAATGAAAAGGTGCTTCTATCATCCCTGCAACATACTGTTAATAAATGCCCAGATACTCCATAGAGAAAGCTGAATAAATGTGCTTCAGGAAGTTAAACTTGAAAGTAGATTAGTGTTCATTATCTACAGTCAATATTTTTTATTCAAAGAACATTTAAGTAGCCTAGTACAGGGCACATGCCCAATATTAATATAAGGCAGGGTGTGGTAAGTCCTATGAATGAGTCAGAGTTCAACAGGAAAAGAGGGCAGAGAAAGATGAATCTTGACTTTGTACATGTAAAAAAGTCTCTTGAGAATAGTGCCTCTTTGCGGGGCCTGAAGGTGGCTCAGGCAGACAGAATATGGGAAATGGCATTCTAGAAAGAGACAAAGGTGTGGCAGCTGAGAAGTGAGCACGAGGCTGTGTCTCTCCATGAGTGTGCATGTACTGCGGGGTGGGGAAAAAGACGTTTGGAGTCAGTATTGGAAAGGCAGGCTTGAGACAAGACCTGCCTCAAGCAGGAAACTAGAATTTCAAGTGGAAGCAGGTAATTTTTATTCAAATAAGAAAGCTATTGAAATTTTGACATGGGAACAGGCGACCAGAGCTGCCCTTTAAAAAGATAATTCTGGCTACAGTATTTGAACAGCTTGGAATGGGAACAAGACCACAGGCTGCAATTCTGCTGTGCAAGCAACTGCCTAAATTTAGGGAGGAGAAGTTCAGCTGTGAACTCTGACAGGGGAGGTGGGGGCAGATGAAGCCTTGTGAACTTCTATTTCTAGAGGCAGGTGCATCATTGCTTGAAGCACACACTTTAGTTCCCCCTTGATTTGGAGAGGTAAAAGGGAAAGCTGGAGTCTGTGGCAGTCAAGAGCAAGGACTCTGGATCCAAAATGCCCAGCTTCTGGTCCAGGAGCTGTACCTCTGGACTGTATAACCCCTGGTAAGTGACTTTATCCTCACTGCGTCTTGGTATCTTCAATGGTAGAAAGGGGATGAAAGTATTCATTTCATCTTGTTGGGGGACTAAATAAATTCATACATGCCAAGTGTGTAAAACAGTGTGTGCCACATATTGTTCATCATTACTCTTTTTGTGATTATTTTTGAGCTGTTTCAGGAGAAGAGGCTTGTGGTCATATTTGCCTGACAAAGTCCTCTTGTCTGAGGGGAAGAAAGGAAGGAGTCAGAAGAGCAAAGGAAGAGGAATATCTAGCAAGGATGCTTCTTCCATTCTCATGTGCACGCACATCACCTGGGTATGATGCTAAGTGCAGACTCTGATTCCGTAGGCCTGGGGTAAGACCTGAGATTCTGCATTTCTAACAAGGTCCCAGTGACATGCAAGAATCTGGGAGCTCCTTCACCGCCCTACTTACCTCTCCTACCCTCTTCTCTCCAGGTTCATTTTGAACTCTGGATACTAAGGGGATTACAGTCCTTATTGTCATAACATTGCCCTTATGGAAACTTGTTTTTGCAACAATAATTATAAAATGACTCTTACTGTATATTACAGGTCCTTTACATCCTTTATCTCAAGTCCTCATAACAACCCTTGGGCCAGGCGTGGTGGCTCATGCCTGCAATCCCAGCACTGTAGAAGGCCCAGGCAGGCAGATCACTTGAGGTCAGGAGTTTGAGACCAGCCTAGCCATCTCAACTAAAAATACAAAAAAATAAATAAATAAATAAATAAATTGCCAGGCTTGGTAGTGCATTCCTGTAATCCTGGCTACTTGGGAGCTGAGGCGGGAGAATCGCTTGAACCCAGGAGACGGAGGTTACAGTGAGCCAAGATTACGCCACTGCACTTCTGCACTCCAGCCTGGGTGACACAGTGAGACTGTCTAAAAAAAAAAAAGGCTTGTAAGGATAAGGTGCTATGAGTCTCATTTTACCGACGAAAAAACTTGGGAGAGGTAAAGTAACATGCTCAAGGTTAGATAGCTCACAAGTGGCAAAGCCAGAATTTAAACCCAGGATTTTCTCAAGGCTATATTAGTTTCCAGCGTGATCTGCCTTCCATAAAGACTCCAGAGAGGGCATAACAAGAAGCAGATGCGGGAGAAGAAAGAGCGGAGGGTGTGTGCCCCACCTCAGGCTGTGAGGTTGCTCCAGCTCTAGCCTGGCTCTTTATGCAAATCTCTTGTAGACCTATAAATCCAGAGTTCCCAGGATTTACAGCTAGCCACCCCCATTTCCCCACAGAGTCCTGTTTAGCTAGGTCTTGGTTATTCTGAAGCAGAATCTTTTTTGGTAAGATAATTCCCAAGAGTTTTATATCATTTTTCGGAACACTTTATGAAAAAGGGAAAGAGTTGTGATGACTAATTAAGAGAACCAAGGTTGTCAATCTAGGAAGGTAAAAGAAGGCAAGGCTGAAGTACATATACATTTCTATTTTATCTGCTATAGCCATAAAAAACAATACCTTTTCCTCAGATCTTCGCTTTGGGAAGAAGAAGTAGTTCACACAAGCATTACCTGTGCAGGGCTGATAAAGCAAGGGAATCCTTCCTTCTTAGGGCTACATGAGGTGGTTTTTGAGGAGACAAGGTACATACCTAAGATGTGGGCGATCATGGGAGCAGTACACAAGCCAATTCACCTTTGCTTCTCCAGCACAAACAGCTGATGCGTCTGCTGGCCTCTGACAAATGTCTCTAACTCTATCAGAGTCCCTGCCGAGTTACATGGCCATTTATCTATTTCCAAGTCTTTTTTTCCTGAAGCAACTTTCTAAATTTCAGGGTTTTAAAATATTTTATTAACATTTTTCCTCAAATCTATGAATGATTGGGAGCTGTTTTGGAGGATGTGAGGACCGAAGGGCAGACACCAGTGTTTATTTCTCTATTTTCAACATTTTCTAACTTTCTGCTTTCCATTTAATGTTGAATTAGTGAAGTATAAATGTGCTCCATTGACGTTACAATGGATAGGCAATGTTTTTGGCTAGGGTCATAAGTGATGATTTTTATGAGAAATAAAACATTTGAGCTGGATCTCTGATTTTGAGAAGCAATTGGACAAATGGCAAAGAGATTTAAGAGTATTCCAAGTGTCCCTGACCTGGTACAGAAGTGAGAAAATGTGTGGCAAGTTCAGAGAAGACTTGAATGTATTGATTTTACAGAGGCATATTTAATAGCTGTAAATGAGCCTGCTCTCCCAGGGATAGGCATGTCTGTCTCCTGAGCAGTGACTAATAGTGGGAATTCCAGCCTAGGGGAAGATATGTGGATCTATATTTTTGGGTGGAGGATTTCAGCATCCCTCGAATCACATTACTAGAACTCTGCCTCAAGCAAGGCTCACAAAGGAGCTTCTTGTGATAGCTGTCAAATGAAAACAGCCTAAACCAATGAACTGGACACTTAGGAAGACATGGGCATGCATTCTGAAATCCTACCATGGAATGTATTCCCAAGATGTTCTTAAAAATACAATTTCTCTTTTTTTTTTTTTTTTTTTTTGAGACAGAGTCTCACTCTGTTGCCAGGTGGCAGGCTGGAGTGCAGTGGCACAATCTTGGCTCACTGCAACCTCCGCCTCCCAGGTTCAAGCAATTCTCCTGCCTCAGCCTCCCAAGTAGCTGGGACTACAGGCACATGCCACCATGTCCAGCTAATTTTTGTATTTTTAGTAGAGGTGGGGTTTCACCATGTTGGCCAGGATGGTCTCGATCTCTTGACCTCGTGTTCCGCCTGCCTCGGCCTCCCAAAGTGCTGGGATTACAGGCATGAGCCACCACACCCAGCCAAAATACAATTTCTGATTGGATCCAAATATTTATGTTAACCACAGAAGATATTCTTCCCATTAGAAGAAAAACAATTTGAAGGCTTTCTCCAAACACACTTTACTGATCATTTGCCCTGCACGTTGGCCAAGCTGCTGCTTAGGATATGGCCATCTAGAAGATTTGTGATAATAAAACATGCAATAAATAGATGGAATAAATGTTCTTTTATCATAACTGTGTTCTTAAAGGCATTCACATATAGAACAATGCTGCAATCCTATGGTCACCCGCGTTATCCCTTGCATGAAGCAACTTTCTAAACCATTGAAGGTGCAACACACAAGTTTTGGTTTCCTCCATGTCTAATTGATACAGACAATGAGACAAAGGCCTTGGGTGCCTTCAGCATAGTGTGGGACAGTCAAAAGGTCTGTTATTATAATGGATAATGCATAATAATGATAGAGGGTAGGGTAGAAATTTGGTTTAGATGAGGATTTCTCAAAAAATAAAACATAGAAGGCACAGCTGAGAAGAAAAAAAAAAGAAATGTTACTAGAAAAAAATTAAACCAGGGAGATGTATTTGATTAAAACACAGGAGCTATTCACTGAAAAAGGAATGCAGAGAAAGAAACCTTCCATGCTGCAAGAGGGCCAGAATGTCTGGAACAGTGAGCCTTGGATGCCTCTAATTCCTCTAATTCAGTGATAATGTCCCCTTTTGCACACGCGATTGCAGAAGGAGCCCGGGTACCCAACGAGTCAAGTGTTTGCAGATGCATCAGAATTAGCTGCCATTTAAGAAACCTACCATCTTTCAGAATGAATTTCCTACATGTCACAATAAGTTCAATTGAAAAGAAAAGAAAGAAATTTTATGTTATTTCTTTGCTATACACATCCTCCCACCTGTATGTTGGATGTTTCAAGCTCCCAAATGCTGAGGGAATTTACCAAGGCATATTATTAATGCCACCCCACCACCACAGGACAAAAAAAGGCAAGATTTGGAGCCCTTCAAAACTGACTGAATAATTTAAAATTTCTTGAGTGTAATCAATATTTATTTGCTTTTTCTAAGAGATGAAGAAAGCATAGTATAGTGCTGATTTCATCATTTATATGTTAAGAATGCGTACAAAGGCAGTGTAGTGGTTCCATTGATAGGCTTGGAGGCAGAAATATCTGGATTATGAATACTTACCAACTATAGTGTTGGGCAAGTTAGCCAATAGCTAAGTCACAGTTTCATCAGCTATGATTCACAGAGTATACTGTGAGTATATGTAAAATAGCACAGTTCATAACGAATGGTGAAAGCCTAGTAAGTATCATTGTTACTATTACTGCCTTAAAATTTCTCTCCTTCAATCTTTTTCTTTCCCTTAGTGTGGAACAGGGGCTGTGTTACTGTCTAAAGCCAGTGTTGTAAACCCTGAAGCCTAATGGGGCCAAGAAGGTAATTTAATCAAGAAAGGTAATTTAATCAGAATTTTTAAAATTTTGTACATCAGTAATAAATGGTGACTATTACTTATGTCAGTGATCATTCCTGTGGCACATAGGACAGTGTCTGCCCTATTTACAGGGAGTAGAATAATGAGGCCACTATTGCTGAGTTTCCAGAAAAACATCAATTCTTTTAAAATGATGCATCTATCAATTTTTATATGTTGGCAATGCATTCAATATGACATAGGTTTATTTCTCTGTTTATTTAACAGTAGACAGACATAACGAGAGCAAATGAAACAGATGTTTAGGTTGAACTTAGTCCATAGGCAATTAGTTGGTAATCTCTGGACTAAAGGATATTAAAATAAAATAAACCCAAGATATCTCTGAAAAGTCACTCCAAAATATGCTTGGACCCTGCTGACAGCACAGTAAGTTGTTACACTTTTCCTTGCTACCTCTGGGTTTTGGTCAGTATTTATTCTCTTTTTATTATCCATCCATCATTGATTCTTCCATCCATCTATCCATCCATCCATCCATCCATCCATCCATCATCCATGCATCCTCTATCATTATCAAGCCTCAATAGTGAATTACTGGGTGGTTTAAATGATCCAAAGATGTACATGACAGAATCCTTCACCTCAAAGAACTTTCAGTGTCTAAGGGGTGTTGCAGTGGTGGTACCTATGAGTAACCTACAGAGATGAGTAGAGAGTAGGGATGAAGTAGGTATGTCATGACAGCAGGAGTGGCATTAAAGAAGTACAACAAACCCTTCCGGCATGGATGCCTGGCTCTGCTTCTTCCCTTTCCTCCAATTCTTCCAGGTGTCTGATCCCGCTTGCTTTCCCTACATCAGTCATTACTAATACCCTCTTCTTCCCAACAGAATCCAAGCTCAAGAGTGCTCGCTGTTCTTTGCAGAAGAAAGAACATAGCAATGGTGCTAAATCCCAGCATTCATTATTTCTAGCTCTTCCACTGTCTTTAGGTAAACTTTTCATCAATTTTCTTAACTAGGTCACTAAGTTTTTGGTTAATTTAAAAACTAGTAATATTTAAATTTGCATTTGTCTTTCATTTATGGGATCTTAATATGAAGAATCAGCAAAACTGATTGGAAGAAAACCTGAAAACTTCCATACAGATGTGACTTCAGCAGCCGCATCTCTTTGTGACCCCATGTGGCGTGATAAAAAAATACATATTTGCTCTTCGTATAGGTTCCTGACGTACAGGTCCTAAGACCATTGGAGTCTCTGAATGAGATGACTGGTGTCTGGGAGGCCTAGGTAACTTTAGGATGGGGGCCAGCCACCAGAAAAACCAAAGCATAATTAAAAGATTAGAACTTTCAGCCCTCCTTCCCCCTAACTTCATGAAGAGAAAAGGAACTGGAGATTGAGTTAATATCTAATGAGCAATGATTCAATCAATAACGACTACGTAATGAAACCTCCATTAAAACCCCTAAATCATGGGGTTCAGAGAGCTTCTGGGTGGGTAAATGCATTCGTATGCCAGGAGGGTGATTCATCCTAACTTCAGGGAAGCGGAAGTTTCTGTTCTTGGGACACTTCCAGGCATCACCCTATGTACCTCTTCATCTAACTGGCTGTTCGTTTTTATTCCTTACAATAGCCTTCATATAAACTAGTAATAGTTAGTAAAGCAATTTCCTGTTCTGTGAGCCATCCTAGCAAATCATTGAGTCTGAGGAGTGGAGTCATGGGAACCCCCAATGTATAGTCAGTTAGTCAGAAATATAGGCAGTAACCTGGGGCTCAAGGCTGCTGTCTGATGTGAGAACAGCCTTGTGGGACTAAATGCTTAAACCTGTGGAGTCTGACACTAATCCTGAGTAGTTAATGTCAGAATTTAACTGGCTTTTAGGACACCCATTTGGTGTCCAGAAAACTGGAAAACTGATTGTTGGCATAGAACACCCCATCTACACACATATTTGATGTTAGAAGTATTGTGAGTAAAAACAGTTCCTATTCTGGTATAACTTTAATTGAAGGTAGGTGTGGTATTGATGGAAACAATCTTTAAAACCTTTTCGAATTCTAAAAGCACATAGCACAATGTTCCATAACTCATTGGATAAATATACGAAGGTTTACCCACTTCAGCAGGTTGTATGATAGTAGATTGAGCACTACTTATCCACATGGCAATGCAAGCACCTGAGAAGAAGAAGAAATGAATGAAACCCCTGTCATCCAAGTGCTCATGCTGAGGTTGCTACCTTGCATTCTTGTAGCCTGCCCACTCTACAAGGCATTTTCTCATGCACTATGCCATTTGATCATTTAATTGCAAAGGAAACCAAGGCTCAAAAAGGTAAAGAGAATTTGTTCAAGGCTTCTCAGTGTGTATGTGATGTCAGCAAGATGATGCAATGGGAGGTCCCCAGCTCACATCCTCCCACACAAACAATAATCTGGCAGTCGTTGATGGAAAAAAGTGCCATTGTGGGAGCCTTGGAACCTAGGTAAGAGGATGTAAAGCCCTGATGAAGCCCAAAACTGAGGAGAGCCACTTTGAGAAGGCAGGCCTGCACCCTGGTGGAAGGCTTGCCAAATGTGATTCCAGCTGCTGACTGAAAACCACTTCATCCTCCTATAGACTTAGATTTAGCCCCATTTGGCTGCAATCTGTCCTGAAATAAGCCCCATCTGCCAATGGACCCACAAGGAGCCAGATTTGTCTATGCCCCCAGTTATAGGTCCACCAGACTTGGACTTAACTGTGGATCCCGAAGTGGCCTCATGACTCAGCTCCAGCCCCACTCTACTGCAGCCACAAAGTCAGTCCTGCCCACTCATGGAACCAGAGAGAGGCACACCTTTCCATACCCTCAGTAATAGGCCTGACAACCTCTGTCCTGACTGTGGATCCTGAAGCAGCCCTGTGATTCAACTCCAGCCCCACTCTACTGCAGTCAGTCAGTCCTGACCCAGAGGTACAGCAAGTCTCCTCCCCTAAGTCCTAGATTAGACCCCAAAGCAGCCTTGTGACTTGGTTCAATCCAAGCCTTGCTCTGCTGTTGTTCAGGGGCAACTGTGCCTACTCAAAGACCTAGCAGGAAACATACCCAGCTATGACCCCAGTAGCATGCTTCCCAAATTGGACCAAACTGTAGATCCTAAAGCAGCCCTGTGACATTGCCCAGACATGCTTTACCACAGTCTGGAGACAGTTCTGCTTGCCCAGGGACACAATGAGAGCCATGCCTGTCAGCACCCCGGTAACAAGCCCACCAATCTCGTGCCCAACTGTGGACTCTAAAGCAGTCCTGTGGGCTGGTTCCAGACTCATTTTGTCATGGTGCAGAGGTAGGTCTCCTTGCCTAGGCACCCAGCAAGAGCCCACTTAGGGCTGCTGGCAGCCATACCTACCCATGCTTCTGCTAACAAGCCTGCCATTTGCAGACTTGACTGCAGAATCAGAAGCAGCCTCATGTCCTGGCTTTAGTCCTGCTCAACCATTGTCCAGAAAGCAGTCCTATTCCCCTGGGGATCAGACAGAAATCATGGCTGCTTGTACCCTTGTAACAGGTCTGGCAACTAGGGACCCTACTAAAGAGCCACATGATCCAGCTTCAGTCAAGCTTGACTGCAATCCCAGAAGTGGTCCTATCGGTTGTGAACCTAGCAGGAGAAGATATAGACCTACCAAAAACAGTTGTAGAGTCAGGAGATGTTTGCTCCTTCAAGTGCACAGATACTAATGCAAAACCACACAGATCATAAAGACTCAGACAAATACGATATCGCCAAAAAAAAAAAAAAAAACTAATAAAGCTCCAGTAATGACCCCAAAGAAATGGAGATCTATGAAATGCCTGAAAAAGAATTCAAAATAATTGCTTTAAGGAAACTCTCAGCAAGCTGTAAGAGACACAGATAGACAACTCAATGAAATGAGGAAATCTACATAGAAGCTCAATAAGAAAGAATCTATGAATGCAAAGACAGGTCATGTGAAATTATCACTCAGGGAAGAGAAAAAGAATAAGGGAGAGTGAAGAATATTTATAGGACTTATGGGACACCACCAACCAAACCAGTATACACATAGAGTTTCAGAATAAGAAGAGAGAGAGAAAGGAAAATAAACATTATTTAAATAAATAATGACAGGAAAATTTTTGAAACTTTTGGAAGTATATGCATATCTAGATGCCTGAAACATAGAGGTTCCCCAGCAGGATCAATCCAAAGAAGATGATACCAAGACACATTATAATTAAAAATCAAAAGTCAAATAAATAAAGAATTTTGAAAGCAGCAAGAAAAAGGCAACTCATCACATTCAAGGGAACCTCCATAAAGCTACCAGTAAACTTGTCAGGAAAACTTTGCAGGCCATGAAAGAGTAGGACAATATATTCAAAGTGAAGAAACCACCCTCAGGCTCTATCAACCAAAAATACTATACCCAGCAAAGGTATTCTTAGGGAATTAAGGAGAAACGAAGACTTTCTCAGGCAAACAGAAGCTAAGGAATTTTGTCACAACTCAAAATGCCTTATAAAAAATGCTAATGCTAGTTTTTAAAATTCAAACAAAAGGATGCTAATTAGTAACATAAAATACATAAAAATGTAAAACTCAATTGGTAAGGATAAGCATATAGTAAAATTCAGAATACTCTAATACTGTAATGACAGTGTGTAAATCATTTTAAACTCTAGTATAAAAGCTAAAAGACAAAAGTTTTTTAAAAACTATAGATACAATAACTTACCAATGAATATACAGTATAAAAAGATGTAAATTGTGACACAAATAACAAAATGTGACAAGGTAAAGAAGTAAAAGTGTAGTTTTTACATGTGATTAAAGTGTTTATCAGCTTAAAATTGACTGTTAAGAAATTTTAAGTGTAAGCCTCATAGGTAGAACAAGGGAAAAATCTTCAGTAGATTCACAAAAGATAAAGAAATCAAAATACACAACTCCAAAAAAAATCATCAAATCACAAAGAAAGACAGCAATAGAGGAAGAAAGGAACAAAGAAACTACAGACTTTGCTCCCTGTTTTCTGGCAGTGAGCAAAATGACAAGAATAAGTTCTTATCTATCAACAGTTATATTAAATGTGAATGGATTAAATTCGCCAATATAAAGACAGAGTGGCTGAATGTATTTTAAAAAAACAAGATCCAACAATATGTTGCCTATGAGTCTCACTTTAGCTTAAAGGACACACAGAGGCTGAAAGTGAAGGGATAGAAGATATTTCATACAAACGGTAACAAAAAGAGAGAAAAGGTGGCTACAGTTATATCAAATGAAATAGACTTCATATCAAAAACTATCACAAGAGATAAAGAAGATCATTATATAATGATAAAAGGTCAATTCAACAGGAAAATATAACAATTTAAAAGTACGTGCACCCAACATCAAAGCAAACATAAACAGAAATAAAATGAGAAACAGACAGCAATACAATAGTAGGAAACTTCAATACCCCACTTTCTATTATAGATAATTCTGACAGAAAACCAGTAAGGAAGTAGCAGAACTAAACAATAAACAAAATGGACATCACAGACATGTATGGAACTTTCTACTCAAGAGCAGAAAAATACACATTATTCTCAAGCATAGATGAAACACTCCTCAGAATAGATCACATTAGGTCACAAAAGAAGTCTTAGGAAATTCAAGAAGATAAAAATCATTTTATTTACTTTTTCTGACCAAAATGGAATAAAACTAGAAATCAATACTAGTTAGAAAACTGGAAATTTTACAAATATATGGAAGCTAAAAAAACACACTCCTATACAACAATTGGATTGAAGAGGAAATCAAAAGACAACTTTAAAACTATTTCAAGACAAATGAAAACAAAAACTCAACATATCAAAACTTACAGGATGCAACAAAAGCAATATGAAGAAGAAAATTTGTAGCAATAAATAGCTACATTAAAAAAATGGAAAGACTCGAATAAGCAATCTAAGTTCATACCTCAAGGAACTAAAAAATAAAAGAATAAACAAAGCCCGAGGTTAGCAGGAAAAAAAGCAGAAGTAAATTAAAGAATAGGAAAACAATAGAAAAAGTGTTTGGTTTAAAAAAAATAAACAAACCTTAGTTAGACTAACTGCTATGGTTTGGATATTTGAAATTTAATCCCCGGTGTTGGAGAGAGGGCCTAATGGGAGATGTTTGGTTTATGGGGCAGATCCCTCAGCTTTATGAATTGCTTGGTGACATCCTTGAAGTAATGAGCTCTCATTGCATTAGTTCCAGAGATTGTTACCCTGAGAGCTAGTTGTTAAAGAGAATCTGACACCTTCCCCGACTCTCTCACTTCCTCTCTTGTCATGTCATCAACCCATGCAGGCTCCCCTTCACCTTCTACCATGAGTGGAAGCAGCTTGAGCCCCTCACCAGAAGCAAATAGAGATCCCATGCTTTTTGGGCAGCCTGCAGAACTATGAGTCAAATAAATCTCTTTTCTTCATAAATTACCCAGCCTCAGGTATTTCTCCATAGCATCACAAATGGAATAATACACTAACCTAGAATAAAAGAGAGAAGAATCAAATAAATAAAATCAGGAACAAAAGAGGAGATGCGACAGTGAATGCCTCAGAAACAAAAAGGAGCATACAAATCTATTACGAATAATTATATGACAACAAGTTGGATAATACAGAAAGAATGATAAATTCCTAGAAATACATAACCTACCAGAATTAAATCAAGAAGAAATAGAAAGCTTGAACAGACCAATCACAAATGAGACTGAATCAGTAATCAAACTCTTAACAAAGAACACTCCAAGACAAGATGTCTTTACGGTACATTCTAAGTATTTGAAAAGGGATAAATCCCCAATACTTCTTAAACTCATAGAAAACATTAAGGAAGGAACACTTCTAAACTGATTTATGAAGGTAGCATCAACCTCGTCCAAAAGCTAGACACACGAAAAAGAAAACTACAGGCAAATATCCTTGAGAACATAGAAGCAAAAATCCTCAATAAAATACAGCAAACCAAATTCAACAACACATTAAAAGATTTAAGTGGGATTTATCTCTGGGATGCAAGGATGGTAAACATATATAAAATCAATTAATGTGATACAGTTTATTAACAAAATGAAAGAGAAAACCCCACGACTGTCTCAATAGATGCAGAAAAAACATTTGACAAAGCCTGACATTCATTCATAATAAAAACTCTCAACAAAATAGGAATAACTGGTACAAAAATGGACACATAACCAATGGAATGGAATAGAGAACTCAGAAATAAGACAGCACATCTACAACCAACTGATCTTCAACAAACCTGACAAAAACAAGCAATGGAGAAAAGATTCCCTATTTCATAAATGGTGCTGGGAGAACTGGCTAGCCATATGCAGAAGATTAAAACTGGATCAGTAATCTCAGAACTTTGGGAGGCCAAGGTGGATGGATCACCTGAGGTTGGGAGTTTGGGACCAGCCTGACCACATGGAGAAACCTTGTCTCTACTAAAAATATTAAATTAGCTAGGCATGGTGACACATGCCTGTAATCCTAGCTACTCGGGAGGCTGAGGCAGGAGAATCGCTTGAACCTGGGAGGCGGAGGTTGTGGTGAGCCAAGATAGCACCACTGCACTCCAGCCTGGGTAACAAGAGCAAAACTCTGTCTCAAAATAAATAAATAAATAAAAAGTATAAAAATAAAATAAAACTGGACCACTTCCTTATACCTTAAACAAAAATTAACTCAAGATGGATTAAACCCAAAACTATAAAAACTCTAGAAGAAAATCCAGGCAATATCATTCAGGACATAGGCATGAGCAAAGATTCCATAATGAAAACATCAAAAGCAATTGCAACAGAAGCAAAAATTGACAAACAGGAACTAATTAAACCAAAGGGCTTCTGCACAGCAAAAGAAGCTATGGTCAGAGTGAATGACAACCTACAGAATGGGAGAAACTTTTTGCAATCTATTCATCTGACAAAGGTTTGATATCCAGAATCTTCAAGGAACTTAAACAAATTTACAAGAAAAAACAACCCCATTAAAAAGTGGTTAAAGGACAAGAACAAACACTACTCAAAGGAAGGCATTTATGCAGCCAACAAATACATGAGGAAAAGTTCAACATCACTGATCATTAGAGAAATGCAAATCAAAACCACAATGTGATACCATCTCACACCAGTCAGAATAGCTATCATTAAAAAGTCAAGAAACAACAGATGCTGGTGAGAGGCTGTGGATAAATAGGAACACTTTTACACTGTGGGTGGGGATGTAAATTAGTTCAACCACTGTGAAAGACAGTGGGGTGATTCCTCAAAGACGTAGAACCAGAAATACAATTTGACCCAGCAATGCCATTACTGGGTATATACCTAAAGGAATATAAATCATTCTCTTTTAAAGATACATGCATTGCATGTTCATTGCAGCACTATTCATAATAGCAAAGACACGGAATCAACCCAAATGTCCATCAATAATAGGCTGGATAAAGAAAATGTGGTACATGTACACCATGGAATACTATGTAGCCATAAAAAAATGAGATCATGTCCCTTGCAGGGACATGGATGGAGCTGGAAGCCATTATCCTCAGCAAACTAACACAGGAACAGAAAACCAAACACTGCATGTTTTCAGTTATAAGTGGAAGCTGAACAATGTGAACAAATAGACACAGGGAAGGGAAAAACAACGCATTGGGGTCTGTCACAGGGATTGCGGGGAGGGAGAGCATCAGGAAAAATAACTAATGCATGCTGAGCTTAATACCTAGGTGACAGATTGGTGGGTGCAGTAAACCACCATGGCACACGTTTATCTATATAAGAAACCTGCACATCCTGCACATGTGCCCTGGAATTTAAAATAAAATAAAATAAAACAAAAAAGGTATAAAAATGTACCTCAACCCAATAAAGCCCATATGTGAAAAGTCTGTAACCAACATTATAATTAATATGGAAAAATGGGAAATTTTCTCTCTAAGACCCCATACAATGCAAGGATGCCCACTCTCACTACTGTTCAACATAGTACTAAAAGTCCTGGCCAGGGGAATTAAACAAGAAAAATTTAAAACAGACATCCAAATCAGAAAGGATAAAGTAAAATGAACTGTTTGCAGATGACATGATCACATATGGAATAGAAAACCTTAAAGACTTAACAAAAAACTTCAAGAACTAATAAACAAAGACAAAGTCAATAAAATTATAGTATACAAAAGCAGCATGAAAAAATCTGTTGTATTTTTATACACAGAGATCTAAAAAAAATCAGAAAGGCAATTTTATTTATAAGAGCAATAAAAAGAATGAAATAGGAACAAACTTCATCAAAGACATGAAATACATGTAATGCACACTGAAAACTATAAAACATTTATAAAAAGAATTGAAGAGACACAAATAAATGAAAATTTACCCCATGTTAATTGATTGTAAGAATTACTATCGTTAAAAATGTTTATACTATCCAAAGCCATCTAGAGATTCAATGCAATCTCTATCAAAATCCCAAAGGTATATTTCACAAAAATATAAAAAGCAATCTTAAAATTCATACGGAACCACAAAAGATCCTGAACAGCCAAAGCAGTCTTGAGTAATAACAAAGCTGGAGGCATCACACTTCTGATTTCAAAATGTTACACAGCTACAGTAATTAAAACTGGTACTGTGCCTAAAACAGACATATGGTACTTGGAATAAAAACAGACATATAGACCAATAAACAGAACAGGGAGCCCAGAAATAAATCCATGCATATCTAGCCAACTGATACTTGACAGGGCACCAAAACATGCAATTCAGAAAGCATAGTCTCTTCAATAAATGGTGTTGGGAAAGCTAGATATCCAGAATGAAACTGGACCTTTATCTCATACCATATACAAAAATAAACTCAAAATAGATTAAAGATTTAAATATAAGACCTGAAACTATGAAACTAGTAGAAGAAAATATAGAAAAAAAGCTTTCTGATATCGGTCTGGAAATAATCTTTTGGATGTGACACCAAAGGCACAGGCAACAAATGTAGAAACAGACATGTAGAGTACAACATCAAACTAAAACACATCTACACAGAAAACAATCAGCACAAGGAAAAGGCAACCTATGAAATTGGGGAAAATATTTGCAAACCATATATTTGATAAAGGTCTAATATCCAAAATATATAGATACTCAAAAACTCAATACCAAAATAACAAATAACCCAATTTTTAAAATGGGTAAAGGACCTAGACATTTCTAAAAAAGACACACAAATGGCCAAGTAGTGTATGTAATGATGCTCAACATGACTAATAATTAGGGAAATGCAAATTAAAACCACAAATGAGATATTACCTCACACCTGTTAGAATGGCCATTATAAAAAAATAGATTAAGTGTTGTCAAGGATATAGACAAAAGGAAACTTTTGCATACTACGGATAGGAATGTAAATTTGGTACAACCATTATGAAAAATGGTATAAAAATTCCTCAAAAAATTAAAAATAAATCTACCATATGATCTAGCAATTCTACTTCTGGGTATGTATCTGAAGAAAACAAAACCAGATAGCCAAAGAGATATCTGCATGTCCATGTTCACTGCAGGATTATTTGGAATAGCCAAGGCACAATGAAGTATTATTTAGCCTTGAAAAAGAAGGAAATCCTATTATTTGAAATAAACCAGACACAGATACTGCTGCTCATATATGTAGGATTTTAAAAAGTTGAACTCACCAAAATAGAGTAGAAAGAATAACGGTTGTTGGTGGCTGGGGGTAGGGACAGTGAGGAGATGGTTATCAAAGGGTACAAAGTTTCAGTTATGCAGAATAAATGAATTCTGGAAATCTAATGTACAGCACAGTGAATATAGTTAATACTGCATTGTACACTTGGAATTTGCTAAGGACTTGGTGTTCTCACCACCGCACAAAAAAACTGTAACTACTTGTATTAATAGATATGTTAATTAACTTCATTGTGGTAATTATTTCACCATATATACATTTATCAAAATATGTTGTATATATTAAATATATACAATTTTGTCAAGTGTATCTCAATAATACTGGGGGAAAAGGTTTCCTTTTGCCTCTTTCCAGTCAACGCCCCTACCTAAAGCAGGAAGTATTCTTAATTCTGTCACCGTAGACTACTATTGCATGTTACTGAGGTTCACACAAATTGTTTTATTCTGAATGTATAAGTAAATAAATAACACTTCCAGCTGATTCTGACATATCTCAATACATGAACATAACAAGTGTAATGAAAGTTATACTAGGAAAGAGGAAAAGGGTTGGAGAAATCAGGAAGAGTTTCCTAGAGGAGGAGTTTGTGCTGGGTATTAATAAGTGGGCAGGATTTGCTAGGCTAAGATGACCCAGAGAATAGGGTTACGAGCCCCAAGTGGCATGACTCCAGGAACACAATTCACAATACGTTGCACGGTTGCAGCCTACTAGAGTCCTATTCTGAAGATGCATTTTATAACGTGAATAGTGCCCTTGGCATTGTGTAATGTGGTAGCCTTGAAAGAATGAGGCAAGAAAATTAGGTTGGCACTAAATTGTAAAGGGCTTTGAATACTGCAGCTTGTTTCATCCAGTTGGTAATGAGCAGTGTATGTAAAGTTCCTTAGTGTCCAAGGGAGTTGCATGACCAAATCGGCACCCTAGACATACTTATATAACAACGGGATTAGACAGTGAGGAAGAGATAGGGACAGAGAGACCAATTAGGACACTTCTGAAGTTACGGCAAACCTGAATAACTGCAAAGGCAGCGAAAACAAAGAAAAAGGTTTTGACCCAAGAATCATTATCAAGAAAGCCAGGCCTTGCTGACTGGTTATATTGTGGGAGAAGGAGAGATTATCATGAGTTTTCTGACTTTTGGAGTTTAAGTGACTCAGAAAGTGGGTACTGAGGTCAGAAACATAAAAGTCAGAAGAGTCAGCTGGGGCCATTTTAGGCATATCACGTTTTAAATGAAAGCAAATCATGCCGGTAGAAATATATTTGGAAACGTGATTGGACCATGTGAAGGTCCTCAGAGCTAGAGATTTTGGAGGTCTTCCAACTTTCAGGAAGAGCTGAAGTCACTGGAGCTTATCCTGAGTCTTGTTCCAGTGATTTTTGGGGGGACATGTGTCTGGAACTCAGATGAAATTCATCTCCAGGCTGCAGATCTTTAAATAAAATATGTAAATCCATCCTAAAATAGAGCTTCACCACCATCATGAGAAATTGTTCTCAATATAAATAGCTATTGCCCTATGCAAAAGGCTTATGCGTGAGTATCAATAATGTTGACAAAATTACTTTCTTAAAAAAACTTCTGTAAGGTACAATGACTCATAAAACCCTTGCAAAGTAAGTTCATAAATATTGATTAAAGAGATGGCACACACCAGATGATGGAGCACCATGATTCCTGGATTCTGTAATGTAATAGCAATTACTACCAGGGGTCAATCTCAGGTAGAAAATTAGATTGGAAGCCAGCACCAAAATTGTTTCCATAATTCTATCATTTTTATATGTATTCTACGTATCATTTATTATTATCTTCTAAAAATGTTATTTAAATTATAAAAATAATATAACGAGATTATATAGAATGAGAAGGGAAATGACCCATAATTCCTTGTAATTATTGCTACATTTAGATATTTATAATGTTGTAGTCATTAGAATCCTGCAATTATGCATCCCTGTCTTTGTCTCTTAACATTGATTTTTCTGTATATTCTGTGACAGTCTTCATAGCTATTAGTTTAAATGGCCACCCAAATAAATGCACCAAAACTGAGTGAATCACATTCTTGGTGATGGGAATTTAACTTATTTCCACTTTTTCAAAACAAATATTCTCTTATTCAATGTTCTTGTGACTATGTTTCTATATTTTGAATTTTTAAAAATGAATTAAGCTGCCAGAAAGGAAATTAACAGATCAAAGGAAAACTGTGTGTGTGTGTGTGTGTGTGTGTTTTGTATGGCTCTTAATACATATACCAGAATTCACCTCCCAAATTTTATTCTGATTTTCTCTGGTGACAGCGCAAAGCTACTCTACAGCACCTTTACTAGCATTAGATATTATAATGTTTAAGTTGCTAATTTAGTATGTGAATGGACATATTTTATTTTTATTAAAACCTAAATCTCTTTTGAAGTGAATGCATGTTCTTTTGTAGTTTTATTATGTGTGTGTAGTTGTGTATAAATCATTATTTTCCAACAAAAAAGCGGTAACGTGCATGCATTTCTATCTAAAATTTCAGTCAGAACAATGGTGGATTTAGTGTGCATCTTTGGAGGCTTTGTGGCATGTTTTGACTTTCAAAATGTATTCATTCAACTTTTATTGAACACTTGGTGTATGCCAGCCTCTGCTGCATACGCTGGGATAAAAAGAGTAATAGACAAGGGGAAAGACATTACAAGCACAAGAACACTATTTTGCAAAGGAATGTGAGGTGTGACAGAAAATGATGTTTTCATACAACTATAGTAGCTCATTATTTTGGAGATAAAAGGCACTATACCAGTTACCCATTTCTGTGTAACAAGCTACTCTAAAACATAACGGCTTAAAACAGCAATGCTTTTAATATTTCTCACTACTGGGTGAGTTGGCTGGACAATTTCCATTCTAGCTTTGCCTGGGTACACTCATGCAGCTGCATTCAGTCAGGAGATTGGCTGAGACTGGTTCAGCGGGGACATCTGGGATGGCTGGGCAGCTCTCTCTAAGAGCATATGCATGGAGGCTGGACCAGGCTGCACTTCTTCACACAGTGCCAACAGAGTTTCAAGAGGGCAAGCCCCAATGTGTAAGCTCTGATTGTGTCACATGTGCTGATGTCCTAGTGGCCAAGCAAGTCACATGACCAAGCTCAGCCTCAGTGTGGGAAGGAACTACACAAGGATGTGGAGCCTGGGGGATGTGATTCCTTGGAAGTTGTTAGAGAAACAATCTCTCACAGGTACAATTAAGAGAATAATGGCAAAGGATTAGATGCAGACTCCAGAGAGCTGCAGCCCTCATGTGCTACACTGAGTTAAGATTTTTGTTGTTGTTGCTGTTATAGATCTGTAAGAATAACCAGAGGGCTTTTGTAGTTTTGGAAGTCTGACAGGGCTTTGTGTGACGATGCCCTGCTCTGATTTCTAGTTTTAGACAGATCACGTAGGGAGTCTTGCATGATACTAGACGTGAGGTAATTAAAACACAAATAAGGTCACTGTAGCAGGAAGATCATGAAGAGGAAGAAATGTATTTGAGAAACATTTATAAGTAACAATAGATTCATTCAGCACCAACTATGTGTCAAAGACTTCACATTTTATCTCACCCACTCTTATAACAATTCCTTTACACAGGTGTAACCAATTCTATTTTATACTATTAGGAAACAGCCTAAATGGTCAAGTAACATTCTGAGGTACTTAAGGAAAGTTTGTGGAAGAGCTAGGATGTCATCTTTCATCTACTCGACGCCAAAGTCATTGGTTTTCTCACTGTCCCACAGAAAAGGGGACAAAGGCTGGAAACTGACAGTGTCGAACAGGTCAGGATGGCTGATAAACCAGTGGAGAAAAGCACTCGCTTCTCTGCCTTATTTATTACTCATGGAGTTAGACTTTCCGGAGGAGCAGGTGTCCTGGCTTCTGGATGCTGGGGTGGAGTAAGGAAGGGAAAGGAAACGAGAGAGAGACTGAATGTAGTAGGTGGACATCTTTGCACAAACGCTGGGAGTGTTTGATGCCTGCTCCAGTGGCAGCAACCTTTGAGCATCAGGACTCGTCATGGGGTAAGATAGCAAGTCAAGAAAGTTACTGGTATGACGCAGAGAAGATGGATAAGAAAATGCAATTTAAATTCTGCATTCATTTAGTGATTTTTTTTTAAACACTGACTTTGTACTCCCCTCCTCATTTCTCCCTTTCAAGTGGCTCTTTGTGGATGGGTTACTCTTCTGAAATGCCTACTTCCTTCCTCTTTTGTCTTACTGCCTTGGTCCCTGGGGAGAATGGAAATTAGCTAAATGTGATGGGTGTTCAGGAGGCAGGCTTTGGTCCTTGGCCAAGAGAGAACTAATTCCCCCAGGAGTAGCCAAAAGTATCAGCTTCACAACTCTCCTTCTTAGAGCTGAAAGGGTTTCTTTGTTTCTTCAATATTCCAAACCAGGGCAGTTACATGTTTTGAGAAATCCATGATTACACCCAAACAAATCTCTCAAATCTATTCAAACATCAATTAACATTGATTAGGCTGCAGGGAGAAGAGTCAGATTGGAGATACATAAAGTAGAATAAAACAAAGCCTTTACTCAACAAATGTGCAGGCTTTAGGGGGGTAGGGGACCATCCTGTCCAGGAAGTTGTATCATGTAAACAATAGTTATAATGTCAAGCAGACTGAAATAAGTGCTCAGGAGAGGTGTGTGACCTGATGCTGTGGGGAGGGAGAGGAAGGAAAATTTCATGGAAGAGAAGCACCTGAATTGGTCTTTGAAGGATGAGAAGGGGCTGAGAGGAGCGTTCACAGCGGAGGGCACAGACCGAGCCCAGTGGACATACCTGGGAAGTGCCCAATGTGGTCGGGGAATGGTTGGATTGTAGAAGTGAAAAAGAACAGATGTTTTGGCTGGTATAAGAAATCTCAGGGCTTTTGAAGTGATTCTATCTTTTTCTCCAATAAAGTGTCCTCTGAAACAGTGTCATTCATTCAAAACACCAGGTAATTCATTCAAAACATGTCAAAACATCACTAATCTTGTTACCTAGCTGGTCAGATGTGGGCAGGGCAGGAATGCCCACCCCTGACCCCCAACCAGAAGCATTCGGTGACCATCAGGTAATGGTCAGGTGGTTGTTAATTGTTTTCTGAAAAATAACAATTGATCACAGCCAGCACTGGGGAAGAGCAGTCTTCCAATAGACAGAAAAACCTGAAACTGGTGATGAGCAGCTTCCTGATAAGATCTCAAGAGCTGGGTGAGGGGTGCAAGATGGCGGGGTTGCACTGGTCTATGGCTCTACTCTAGAAACACTCACCTGATAAGAAAACGCCTCAAGTGAGCATGTGCATAATCTCGGGTAAACCCACTGCGCGTGTGCCTCCCACAAGTGCAGGCAGCCACTGCACACGTCAACAGTCCTAGGGAAGAATCGGGGAGAAGTAACGCAAGACCCTGGAAGCATGCCAGCATGTAAACCCCAAGTCAAAAGCCACACTGTGCACCTGATCTCCCCGGTGGCCTGCTGACCCTCTTCCAAGTGCCCTGTCCTTCCTTTCATTCCTGCTCTGAAGTTGTATAGTAAACGGTCACTCCTGCTCTAAAACTTCCCTCCCTTTCCCCTTCTGCCTTTTGCCCCTCAGGCAATTCTTTCTTTCCAAGAGGCAAGAATTGAGGTTGCTACAGACCTGTATGCATTTGCCATCGTTAACAATCTGAGATCAATTTATCTTGATGAGTTATATTAACACAAGCTTATTATTTGTCTACTCCTCAGGGATTTAGCAAACAGGTAACAAAGGGTGGCACATCAAACCACTGTCAGCAATTATTTGTGATTCTGTGTACTCTGCCTGGCACATACATAGTGTGTAATTATGAGTATTTGTTGCCTGGATGAATAAAGGTTATGATGTGGTAACAAGTAGCTCCAAAGCCTCAGCGGTTTACCACGTGGCAGGTTTACTTCTTGCTCATGGCTCCAAAGCCTCGGCGGTTTACCACGTGGCAGGTTTATTTCTTGCTCATGCTATACGTTCAGTACAGGTCAGCAGGGAGGTCTGTTCATACTAATGACTGAGAAACCCATGCTGAAGGAAATACCACCTTGACACATGCTCCCACAGTCATCAGCACAGGGGAACAGTGACGTGGCAAATCTTCCACTAGCACTTAACATTTCCATCCAAAGTGACACAGGTCATTTTGTCTCACATTTCATTTGTCCAAAGCAAGTCGTATCACTAGTCCTGACTTCAGAGAAAGCAGGGAAGATAAAGAGCATCAGAAGATTTGTGACCAGCTCTAATGATCTCCACACGGGGTAACTCACACGGCTGGTTCCTCTAACTAAGCTTTCATCTTATATAAGCACACTTAATAAACATATTTTTGTGAATGAATGTTGTGAAAATACTATGGCTTCTCTCTGTTTGCATAAGCAAGAAGCTAATTCCTATGCCAGATTGTGTGTACAAATAAAATCATTTCAAAACTGTCCTAACAGAATTCTCCACTAGTCGAGCAAATCATGGTATTTTGCCTTAAATCACTTTGAATCTCTATATTGTTTCCGTGTCAGTGGCAACCCACTTGGTATTTCTTGTCTCTTAAGAGATGATAGCATTTACTCTGAAAACCTTGTTCAGCCATTGAACATCTTGCAGAAAATTTAGCTAGTGTAGACATATGCCTAGTGCTCGTACTAACATTTTCTATCTTCTATTCTGACACTTATTAGATGATTGCTTTAAAGCTATTTTTGAAGAGGGGACTTGAAAGAGGAGAATGGATCAATCACTGTTTAGCCTCTAGACCCTCTTTGATGTATGGTAACCAAAAGTCATTCTCATCACATCACAGAAGGTTTAGGTGAGGCAAGCTTGTGATCTCAGCTGAATTCTTAATACACGATAGGCTGTCTAGTGTCCCCACACAGGGGATGTAATTCAGTTTATAATAAAAGCTCAGTGCCCTCATTGCTGTTACTATACACAGCAGACTTACTATATACCACCTATTGTATTTTTTTGGATGAAAGAAAAAGTATTAGATTATGCCCTAACTGCCTTTCAATGCCTACTTAACCAATTCACTGCTGCTAATTAGCATCTGGGACTCTAACAGGGCAACACCCTGGGCAATTCCTAGCCTTCCTCACATAGCAGATCTCCATATGACTATTGTACCCTTGTGATGAAATGATTATGCCCATTCCATGGTAAACATGAGGCTGTTTTCAAAGAACTTGAAACACACTGGCCATCTCATTGTATTAGCCATCAATTGGAATCAGAGAATAAAGTAAAATAACGTCTACAGATAGCTTTGTATATTGACCCTTACTGGAAGAAATGCTCAATGGCTGAGAGGGTTCATAGATAACCTAGTTTCTCATCCTCTCGGCCTCTTGCAACGACAATGTACTTGCCACCTCAGCAGACATATTATATAATCAATACTTAGATGGCCATTATTGCTGTTGGGCATTAAAAAATGCATTCAAAAGGCAGAAGAATCTTTTGGAGACTCTCATTCTGTCAACCAGGGCAGTCCTTAGGGAGAGTTTTCCCTCCAAAAGCAAGACAGCCGGAGGAAATGTTGACAATGGCAGGCAGGGTTTCTAGGGCAGCAAGCCACTATGGGTCTCTTCCCTCCCCCAGCAAGCTCCTGGACATAGGACCGACCTTCGCTGATGCATCAAAGCAGCATTTGAGATGTCCAAATATTTCTTTTACTATTCTGTTTCACGGCTTTCCCCAAACTCCCTAATGTCTTGAAGAACAGGTGCTGTGTCTTTCCATCATAATAACCACACTAATGAATACTAATTGAACATAAGGAAGTTGAAGATACCAAATTAAAAAAAAATGCTCTGGCACTGAGTATGAATGAATGTTTTTCATTGTAAAGATGACTAAAAGAATTTGATATTGCTTAGATAATTTCACTTAACAGCTATAAGCTACGCTGCCAACTGGAATGGAGTAGAAAACATTTCATTAAAAAAAATCATGTACGGTTTGAGTCTCAATAAGACTTCCTTTGAATTAAATTTTTTATTTGAGAAAGTAGATATACAGTTGATTTTTTTCCAGTGAGTTTGTTTTTATTTTCTAGCGACTCTGAGTAGTTTTGTACAAAGCTAGAATTCGATCATGCTTTCCATGATTTACAGAACTCTATATTAAAAACTTTAGAAACACATATTGATAGAATGTATCTTATTTACCTTATGAAAACCTCAACTGTTAGCGGATGTGGAAGAACAGGCATGTTAAAATGCTAACAAAGAAATCTCCTCACAACTACCCCCTCCACCACCAAAAAATATATTCAAGTAAGCATGTGGGATTTGCAATCAGACTGCATCAGGGGGGTCAGAGATCAAAAATAAATGGTGGGCCACAACATGCAGAGCTTTTAAAAAAATAATGTCACATTCTTTCATTCTCAGCATCAGAAATGGGCAACTTGTTCAGGGCAAATAATTGTTTGAACTGAGGATTTTATTATTAATCTCTGAAGACTGCTGAATTTAGGGTCACAGTAAGGGTTGATTAGGTACAAGGTGCAGAAAGCTCTCCTCTGTCGATGCTATTGAAAGAAGCAAGTAATTTAGATTCAGAATTGGTCTTGGATTGAAGCTCACTCCATTACCGACCATTTTCAATTTCAGCTATACAATAAACATCAAGCTCGGCAAGGAAATTAGTACATTTGGTAATGTATTGGAAGAGATGGGTGGGTCTTTGACAAGATGACACTTATCACCAAAGCTTCAGTTAATGAAACCCTTGAGTGGTATCTGCGTTTGACATATTTTGACATTTTTTGAAATCACATCCAGCGTTTTTTTCCCCCACAATGTTCTTCTTTACGAGAGAAAAAAAAATCCATCTATCTTTAAAATGAGTACTACAGTACTGCAATATTATTGGAAAAAGAAATTAAAGAGATGCTGCCTGCCGCTGACAGGAAGGACAGGTACTTTCTCAAAATCTGTAAGGAGCAACAGATTCATAGGAAGCGTTTTATTCAAATGAAGTCCACAATACATTTCCAGGAGAAGCTTCGGGTTTAAAAGGAACACGTTGAATTGTGCTTTCCCTAAAAGTACCTTCCACTATAAAATGTAATCTTATTAATGCGTCTACAATTTATATTGCCAAAAAAAATTTTTTTTGAGTAATTATTTTCTGAACAAAATAGTTTTCTTTCTTTCTTTTTTTCTTTCCTGCAAGGAAATGACTTGTACCATAGTAAAGGTGGGACTTTTGCAAGAGAAAATAACAAAGGAGAAAAGAAAATGAAGACCACCTACAAAAAATTTTTAAAATTTGAGAAAGAAAAACTGCAGGGGGAAATAAAGGTACAAAATAAACAGGGGGAAAAGCAGATAAGAATGACGGCATCAAGAATGAATAATTTCTGGCCTCAAACTAGCTCTGACTAGATCACAACCCACATTCTCTTGCTAGAGTTCTCACGTTTATGTATAATTAAATGCTGTTTTATTGCCAAGTGGCCTAGATAATGAAAAACCAGAAAAAGAAAAAATGCTTCCAAAGTCACCGAAAATTTAGGTTCACACATTCTGAGGAGTGGTTTTTGTTATTTACTTTTTGGTTTTTTTCTGAAAGCTGGGTGAAATTATTATGTATTCAGATATTTTAAATCTCATACAGCTCTATTGTTCATGCTATGTTTTTCATCCAGTGCTGGGAGAACAATTGTAACAAAAAATACAAAGCGTTCTAAATGGGGGGGCCTTACTGAACCCTACAGGACCCGGGTGGCACTTGCAGTGTGGTAGGCCCAGCCGGGTGGTCCCTCTCATCCATCATTTACCCACCACGAGGAGGAGGTCACCTTGAAGTTTGGACTGGGGGACAGGCGAGAGAAAGAGTACGAGGGAGGCAGAAAGAGCAGAGCAAGGAAAGAAGAAAGCTGCTTTGTACAAGATAGATACCCTCGAAGGATTCAGAACACAGAGGACTCTTTTTAAACCTCCACTCTGTAGGTGATTTCTTTAAACCCTCTTTAAGACCTCTACCCTTCCTCGCTCCCATAATCCAAATTTAAAACCCCAAATCCTGCAGTTAAGGAGGGGGAAAAAACCCTCTGTATTAGCTTCAGGTCTTAATATTTTCATCTCAAAAAGCTGCATTCGACATTTTGCTGACTGCTGACTCTCATGCCTACCCCCTAAAATAATAATTTTAACATCACGTAAAATACAATGAGCATTGTAGAATTGCTCAGGCATCTAATAATCCAGGATTTGATGATGATTTCTACTGTTCCATACTCATCTGCATCCACCCTACAGGTGTGTGAAATTAGTGGAGTGAATTGGGTTTAACTAAAATGACATGTCATCTGACCTCAAGAATGGCATTATAATTTAGCTGTTTTTAATGTCACAGGTATGGCCTTTTAGACAAGCATGCTCCCTAGGAGTCTTTTTTCTGCTTTTCCAATTTTAATAACAAAACTGAAATGAGCAAACTTTGAGTAAGAGGCTATTACTGTATTCAACAATGCTATTTAGCTGGGAGGCACTGGAATGACCAGACAGGTTGTTCACAGCTGGTGTCCGTTCTGATTGTTGGTCTCCACGCAATAGCAGTTGTTAAATATTTTGTTACATGTGAAATATTTACCAGAATGGTTGGTCACTAACAGAGCACTTCTGTTATATTCGTGGTTGATTAAAATGTGCATATTCATTTAACGTCCACCCCATCTCTCCAAAGCTCACCTCTTGAGCGAGTAAGGGATAGTTTTTTTTCTCTGCTTAAGTCAGGTAGTAGCCAGTCAAGAAACATTTTTTCTGAATGGCTGAATTGGGGATTCCCCACATGTTCACATTTTAGGAGTTGTCACAGCCCTAGAAGGATAATCACTTTATTCTCTTTGTAGGATTACTTGCTTATTCTTTCAGAGTAATTCTGGCATTGAATAAAGTAAAAACTGGAGGACCATTTTTCACTGTGAATTGTTATTTGATCTCCCTGTTTTTCAGAATGACATTTCTGTGATCAGCTCTCCCTGTGTCCTGTAGTTCAACATCTTTAGAATTAAACCTCCAGTCTTCTGCAAGGTAGAGAAGCCGCAGTAACTCAGCTTGCTTAACATGATGGAGAGGGTAGGGGTTGGGTAGAGGGGAGAAGTTGCAAATTATAGGATTTTAATTATCCTGTTTGTAGAATTAACTGAACACAATTATTCAGATAGACATTATGCCTACAATTCCTGAACTTTTCTGGAGTAATTTGATTTAAATCATCTTGAATCTGGGCTTCCCAAGCTGCCAGTCTACATTTTAGCTTTCTCTGATCTGTCAAAATTTGATTATTTTTCCTTTTCCATTTTCCTTATCTTTACGTTGTTTTAGTTCTTCTACTGTCATTTTGGTGTTGTTTTTGGAAGAAACACAGGTCAAAGTATTTAGTATATTTATTACTTTATAGGTTTACTATATTTTCCCCATATTATAAAGTGATATAATAGAACGTATCTACATATTTGAAGTATTTATATATATATAATATACTTATGTATGTACCTATAGTAATCCCTTGGTCACTAAGGGGAATTGGTTCTAGGACTCTCATCCTCCCCTCACCCCTTTCCAAATAACAAAATTCACAGATGCTCAAGTTCCTTATAGTCGACCCCCTGTTCCCTAAGGTTCCCCCTCCATGGATATGGACAGCTGACTCTGTATGCATGCATGCTCATACACTATATAAAATATAACTTATCTGAAGTCTATGCAAGGTAAAAGAATGATAAAAATGAACACCCATATACACCACCAATCTTAAGAAATAGCCCATGCATTCCTCCCTGTGTCCTCCTGCCCTCCCCTGAAGGTAACTGTTATCCCAAACTTTGTGTTTAAAATTTCCTTGCTTTTCCTCTCGGTTTTCTTACTTACGGATATTCCTTTATCAGTCTGCTTTTGCTAAGTTACGCTACAGTGATAATGTTTGCCAAGAAATAATTGTTTTTTCTCAAGTACATGCCACATGCAGGTTGGCTGTGTCTCTGTGGGTCAGTGTTGCTACTGCTTGGTGTTTTCTTCACTTCAAGACTCAGGATAAAGGAACAGCCCCTATCTCAGTCTTACTGCTAAAGAAAAAGGGCAGTGCAGAACCATGTGATGGCTCTTAAAACTTCTGCTGGAAACAGATGTTTCATTGGTCAAAACTGTTGTCAGTGGAGAAGCTATATCACAGAGAAGGATAATAAAGGTACATGGCAAAGGACAGGGATGCATAATTTCCTTACAAAAAACGATGGTGAATAGTGGGAAGCAATAATAAAATTGACCATAGTCTGTCCTTTGGATATGAAAATTCATTTCCCGCCCTTCTACACAATAACATATTCCCCCAACTTCAAAGTAAATAGCCAAAACGATGTATTCAACCACAACATTAGATTCCAGGACTAGGATTTTGTTCTAGCTTTGACAGCAGGTCCAGATATAGCTCTTATTTATGTAGAGACAGACGAACTAAAACTAAAACCTGTGTGCCAAAAATAGGAATGCTGAAATCCCACTGGGCAAGCATTGTGAGGGCGCTCTACCATGGGCAGCAGAAATGCCCCTTGATTAGGCTCATTAGCACTGTAGTGCCTGGTTATAGACGACTCTTGGCTCCACCCTCTGGGTCTTTCTTCCTTTTCTATTATCCTCACTGGGCCACATCTGAAAAAGGCATTAGAAAATATGATCCCTTAGAGGCTAAGATTTTCTTGCTTCCAGTTTTTAGACTTGGAACAGACACAATCTCTGTTAATCTAGGTTGATGGCTCCTTGGGTTGTGTAATCCTCTCAACAACATCAATTCCATTTAAGACATGCCTCTCTTTCTCTAGATTCAAATGGATATTTTTGAGCTTATCAGACTTCTGTGGGGGAGCTACGCCATTAGCCTCTTTTGAGCCATTTTGTGCACCTGAAAAGATTTACCAGTTGCCACCATCGTCCATTAAACAAAAGTCACTCCTAATATCTTGGATTTGGTCTATGCTTCCCCCAAACTGAGTTTTAATCAGCTTTTGTTACTCAAAGATATGCTTCGATTTACTTTGGATGTGAGAATAAGTTGCATGTTTCAATGCGCTAGGTCCCCAACTCTCTGACCTGCTTTAGTTCCTTTTCGTCTTTTCTTACATATTGGTCAATTCTTTTGTGAGCTCATAGTTTTTCTGTACCACCATGTCAAATGCAGCCAATAGCAACCAAGACCAGGCTAGTACTGTCCTGTCTTCCAGTCTCCCTACCTAAAGTCACAAGGTCATTCAACATATTATCTGCTTTTCATGTCACTGCAGCTACAGTTTCATTAAGTGTTTCACCACTGCATAATGGGTTGCCACGTTCACAGCCTCTAAAAACAGTTTCTTTGCTACCTACCACTCTGCCACAAAGCCAGTGGCACATGTTTTACAAGTTTTGTTATAGTAGCATTGACTTTGAGGTAATAATTATGTAAATATCAATTGTTTACAAAAACAAAGATTACTTCTTGCTCACATTACATAGCTGGTGGTGGGTTGTTTGAAGCTTTATTCCTAGGTCCTCTTCCAGAATCCAGAATGAAAAGAGTAGCCTTCCACTAGAAAATACCATGTTTGTGGCAGATGGAAGAGGGTGACAGTAGAACCATGTGATAGGTAACTCTTAATGCTTCTCCGCAGAAGTGACACTTATTGCACCTGCTAACACTTTCTTGGCCACAATCAGTCACATGGCTGACGCTGACATAAGTATTGTAGGAAGTGCTATCCACACAAAGGTAGAAAGGATGGCGAATATTTTGAGTAAACAATATGATCAATCACAGTCCCCGAACACATTATATTGCTTTACACGTTTTTGAACTTTATATTAAAAACCATGGAATATGTATTATTATGTAACATTTTTAGAGTTCAAGATTTTATTCCTGACTTTCATCTGTGTTCATGTGTATGGTGGTGTTCCCTCACCACTGCTTTATAGTATTCCATTGTTATAAATACATGAAAATTTATCCATTATAGCAGTCTCCAGGTTTTTGCTATTTTACACCATGCTGATAAAAACAGGTATGTCTTCCAATGGACACACAAAAATGTTTTTTACAATATATGCAAGGAAGGAAATTTTTTAGTTATAGGGTTTTACATATCTTAAAATGTATTAAATAATGTTGAATTTGTTTTATACCATAAGTATACCAATTTTTATTTCAGCCAGGAATAGTTAAGGATTCCCATTGTTTCATGCTTGACACCACTTGGTATTGTCAGGCCTTAACACAACTGCCAGTCAAGTAGGTATCTCATTGAGACTTATATTTGTCTTTCTCTGTTCACGTATTGCATTTGTCTGTGGGACATTCATATGTCCTCTCCTGTGAAATGTCTATATATCCCCCTGGGGGATTTTCCTATTGAATTATTTGTAATTTGTGTATTGATTGTTAGGGAGCCAATTAAAAATATGTATATATTTTCAATATTATTCTGTTTTTGGTTGCATGTGTTCTAAATATATTCTTCAAATTATGATACGGCTTGACTCTCTACTTTTGAAATGGTGCCTTGATGAACAGAAGTTTTAAATTTTAATATAGACAAGTCCATTAATATTTTCCTTTGTAGTTAGTGCTTTTCATATCTTGTATAAATAATTTTTGTCTACATCAAGGTGATAAAAATAGTACCAAATTTTCTCATGAGAATTTTAAAATTCTGCTTTTCATTATCAAGTCTTTAATCCACTAAAAATTTATTTATTTATGTGTGTGGTGTGCAATATAAATTAAATTTTATTTTCCTCAACTTGAAAAAGTAGGTAGGAAATCATATACCTACCTTTCATTGTATCCTATCCTATTTTTAAATTACAATATCTTTTTTTTTTTTTTTTTGAGACAGAGTATCACTCTGTCTCCCAGGCTGGAGTGCAGTGTTGTGATCATCACTGTGGCCTCCATCCACCTTTCGGGCTCAAGTGATCTTTCCATCTCAACTTCCCAAGTAGCTGGCATTACACGTGTGTGCCACCATACACAGCTAATTTTCTTATTTTTATTTTTGTAGAGATGGGGTCTTGCTATATTGCCCAGGCTGCCCTTAAATGCCCGGGCTCAAGTGATCCTCCCTCCTCAGCTTCCCAAAGTGGTGGGATTACAGGCATGAGCCACCAAACTCAGCTAAAATTATAATTTCGAACTGTCTAAAAATGCAATAGATTTTTGTGCATCGATCATATATTTGGTAACCTTTCCAAAATCCCCTACTAATTCAAAATGTTTATTTTAGATTTATTTTTAAAGAGTTACATCACCTGTAAATAAGAGCAGCTTTGTTTCTTGATTTCCAATCCTCTTGCCTTTTATTGCATTGTATTAATTTCTTTTTCTGATTTACTTATGCTTTCAGCATTTCACCAGTAAATATCATGTTTGTTACAGATTTTTTTCTTTTTCTTTTTTATTCTGTAAACATAACTATATATATATTATATTTTTTCTAGCATTATATTAACCTTGCATATCTGGATATATTTAACTTGGTAGTGGTTTTTAATCTTTTATATATGGGTGGAAATAGTTTAGGAATATTTTATTTAGGATCTTAGCATGTTTGAGTGAGATTGGCCTGTAATTTGTCTTTCTTGTATCATTCTACCCCTCATCATTGTTTTCAATATTAAATATATACCAGCTTCATAAAATGTGCTAATGAGTATTTCCTATTTTTCGAACCTATGGATAGAAAATTGGAATTGTCTGTTGCTTATAAATTCATCAGAAGATACTTAACAACCTAGGTCTGTCTCTTTTTTTCTAAAGATTATTGATTGTTGATTTAATTTTTATGTGGCCATGGACCTATGTAATTCGGCAGTCTTTTTGATTCTGTTTCAATAAAAGAAAATTTTAAATTTTTTCTGATTTTACTTGTGTTCAAACTAGTTAAAGTTCTTCTTCATTGTATCCTCTTACTTACTTTTAAATTTCTGTTTTATCCATAGTTATATCTCTTTTAACCCTAATGTTTTATTTATCTGTCCCTTCTCATTTTGCTTTTTCTTAATCAATCTTCATAGAGGCCTATCTGTTTTACTAATCTTTTCAAATGATCAACTTTTGGCTTTGTCTTCTGTTTTATTTTTTATGATGCAACTTCTATAAACTTTTTAATATCAAAATTATTCATAGGACACTGGTATGGGCAAGGCTTTGACGCAACAGTTTCCAGAGGTGGTAGTGAATACGACAACAGGATATACATTCTAGAAAACAGCTTGGCTGCATCAAAAACAGAGAATATAACTTAGGAGCAGATAATTCTTATCCTTGTTTTTCAATTGGCTGGAATCTCTTAGGTACTTTCCTGATTCCTCTTTTTAACTATGAGTTTAATATAGGAATTGATTAAGAATCCTATATAGTTCTCTAATTCAAGGTTGAGGATAGGGCTGTTCGTCTAAATTTAGAAAATTTGTCAAAATTTTCAAAACAAAAATGTCAAAATTTCTAGTGAAAGTGGCAAAGTAAGTAGATGGCTTAGAGTCTGAAAACGCTATGGTTTTGCAGGTTTTAAGAAGCATTTCTGGTCCAAAGTAAAAAACAACAAAAAAAATTAGTACCATATATGTAACGTAAAGCAGTTTTTATATTTAAAACAAGTGTGAAGGGGAAAGCAATATAGAAAGGGTAAATTATGAGCTAATTTTATTGAAAGATGATGAGCAGAGATAGTAAGCACTCCTGTTTGGGGATGAAGCCACAAGGGATATATTTTAAGGAATAGGATAAGCAGGAAGCAGACAAGCTCTTGTAGCTCAGCCTTGAATTATCTTAAGCCTTGAAATAAAATTAAAATAAGGCCAGATTCCTAGAGTCTCCAGGCATTCAGGAGGGCCTGTACCCCTAGATGGTTTGCAGAAGCCCTCAGATGCCTTTCTGAAGGAAAATAACATTATCTTAGGCACCAAATTATTTCTAGAAGCAACTTAAGCTATAATACAATGTTTGGCACAACCCTTTAAACAGCTCAATGAGGAGCTATACAAGATGAGCAAAACCTAGCAGAAACCACCAGCAATAGAATTATTCCATAGGGCTTCAAAAATTGTCGTAGTTAGACAAAGACTTTGTGGCTCATGCTTGTAATTCCAGTGCTTTGGGAGACTGAGGTGGGCGGATCACCTGAGGTCAGGAGCTGGAGACCCAACATGGTGAAATCCCGTCTCTACAAAAAATACAAGAATTCGCTGGGCATGGTGGTGGGCACCTGTAATCCCAGCTACTCAGGAGGCTGGGGCTGGAGAATAGCTTGAACCCGGGAGGTGGAGGTTGCAGTGAGCCAAGATTGCGCCACTGCACTCCAGCCTGGGCAAGAAGAGTGCAACTCTGTCTCAAAATAATAATAATAATCATAATAATAATACAATAATAAAATAAATCTGCTTACCATGTTCTAGAAGAAAAGACAAGATGAAGATTTTTTTTTCAGAGAAAAAAGTAAACAGAAACTCTAAATCTGAAAACAAGAACTGAAATTAAAAATTCAGTTGACAGGTCTAATACATCATATAAAATTATGGAGATAATTAGTTAACTGGAATATTCTCAGAAATATCTGTCAAAATAAAATGATAGAAAGCAGAGATGAAGGTAAAAAGATGTAGAGGATACAGTGAGAATTTCTAATATTTGAATGGTGTTCTAAAAAGAAGAGAGAAATGATAAGCCTGAAGGAAAAGAGGAGGGCTACAATCAGGCTGAAACGAATTTTGAAGTGAGACTAGCTGAGAACTTCCTAAACTGGAGAAAGACGTCAAGCTGCCGATTTACAGATTTACGAGCCACACACATGCCAGGAGGAATAACTGAAAAACAAATCTACACTGAGATGCTAAATGATAAAAATGTAAAAACCCCACAAATGGAGAAAAAATCTAAAAGCCAGTCATAGAAGGACATTACCTTTAGAAGAGCAACAATAGACAGACAGCTAACTGCTCAGCAGAAACAAAGGACTTCACCTAGCAATGAAATGATATCTTCAAAGTGTTAAAAAAAAATCCATCAACCTTATATCTTCTGAAACTGATGGTAAAAAAAAAAAAAAGTCTTTTTAGATTAAAAAATGATTCCCCAGTAACAGACATGTTAAAATAAATACTAAACGATATTCTTCAGGCAGAAGGAAAAAAAAAAATCCACAGGAAAGCTTGGAAATGTGGGAAGAACTGGAAAGCAATGGAAACACTAATGTAATAAGGCGTGTGGCCCCATGTTTTGATGTTTGACTGCTGAAAGCTTTTAAGCTTCATTCCCTCTCTCGTCTTCCATTCCACGTCGGAGCAAGCTAACAAAAAAGCTTAAAATTAAAGGAGGGTACTCCCTCCTTTGATGCCAGTGAAAGATTTAAACCATTTAAACCTCTACTTATACAGAAGAACCCTCATCCAAGACCTACTCTCTAATTACTATAAAAAACAGTCTCCTTTTCCTGATCTCTCAAGATATTTTTGGACTAGTTTGGGAGGTCTGTCCTGCTCTCCCCAGACTAATAAACCTTATATTCTCTTGATATGTGTGTAGCAAAATCAGTATCAACCTCCAAACCAAAATTTGGGTGAGGTGCCATCCCACTTCCGACAGGTGGTCACAACAGCTAGTTAAGTGAGAAAATAAAAACAATTATTGACTATGCAAAACAAAATCATAATAGTGTTTTGTTGGGTTTTTAACATGTATACACAAAATACAAACTAATGATATTTATTTCAAAATGGAGAATAAGTGGACTTATATTATTCAAATTACAATGGGAATAAATAAAATTAAAGTATTCTAATATCTTTGGTCTATCTGCATCATCTGCGTAGAGTTTCAGATAACCAATTAATATTAGATTGTGATAAGTTAAGAGTATATGCTATAATTTCTAGACTACAGAAAGAATAGTAAGAGTATATCGCTTCTGAGGAAATAGAGGGAATATGGAATAATTTTAAAAATTATTCATCTAACCAAAGGCTAGAAAAGAGAGGAAAAAAGCAAAGTAGTCAGGACAAATAGGTCACAACAGAATGGTAGATTTAAATTCAAATATATCAGTGATTACATTAAATATAAACAGATTAAATGTTCCAATTTCTAAATCTATTAAGGCAAACATTACTAACTGCATGTTAAAAGTATGATTCTGTTTACAAGAAACATATATAAATATATAGGTATACAAAGATGTAAAACAGTTGCCAAATAAAAATCAGTGTAGCCATAATATCATATAGAGGGAGTTTAAGCAAAAAGTTAAAAGGACATTTGATAACAATTCTATATTTGTGTGTATCTAATAAAATAGCCTTCAAACAAAGCAACAATTGACAGCAAAAAAGAGATAGAGAAACCCACAATTATAGTGTGAGATTATAACCTATAGCTCTATAACAATAAAACAAGCAGACAGAAAATCAGGATACAGTAGAATAACACAAAAAGCAAATTATCTAATTAATATGCATAAAACAATATATTTTAAACCTAAAAAGTACACATTTTTTTCAAGTACACTTGGAACATTTAAAAAATTTGTTATATAGGTGGCCACAGAATAAGGTTCCACAAATTTTAAAGAACTGAAATTATAGAGTATATCTGTGGTTACAATGTAATTAAGTTGGAAATTGTAAAAAAAAAAAAAAATGTTGCTGGAATATTCCTGTTTATTTAGAAATTAAGAAATACATTTTCAAGTAAGCCATGGTTCAATAAAGAGAACATATTGAAAACTATAAAATAATAGGCAGAGGCAGGAGAATCACTCGAGCCCAGGGGTTCAAGACCAGCCTGGGCAACATGTGAGACCCTGTCTCTAAAAAAAGGTAATAATCATTATCATTATAAAATATTGAAATTACTAAATATCAAAATATCTAGGATGCAGCAAAAGTCATGTAGAAAAAACTTGTGTTAGAAGTATGTGTTTTTTAAAGTTTCATAATCAGTGAACTATGCATCTATCTCAATAAATTAGAAAACAACAAAACAAGATCCAAAGAAGACAGAAAGAAGAAGAAATAAAATTAACAGCAGAAAACAATGATACCGAAACTGAACAATAGAGAAAATCAGTGAAATTCAGATATTGTTCCTTTGAGAAGATAAGTAAGATACAAAAACTTATATTGCTATTAATGAAGAAAAATGGAGAAGGCACAAAAAGTGATAAAAACAAAACATCAATACAGATTGTATAGACACTGTAAGACTGCAAGAGGGTGTCATGAATGAACATGTTGACAATGAAACTTTCTAACAATATTACTTCACAAAACTAACACAAGAGGAAATATAAACTTGAATAGTCCCTATACTGTTTCATACTACTCTTTTTATTTAATTGTGAATTCCACCAAACATTTAAGGAAGAAATAAATCCAAACTCTTCCAGAGGCTACAAAAAGGGGAACACATTGTATCTTTTTTAACAAGACCAGATAATTTTGATATTAAAATCTAACAAGGATATTAAGAAAAAAAGTTAGAGACAATCACACTAATGATTATAGATGTAAAAATTTTAAACAAATTGCTAGCAAACTGAAACCAGTAATATGCATTTACTAGTTTACCTAGGAATTTGAGATTGGTATATTAAAACAGTAATTAGTGTAATTCTTTACATTAGCATAAAAAAGAAAAAAGTCATATGATCTAAATAGATGGAGAAAAGGCATTTGATAAAATTCAGCAACAATTCATAATTAAAAACCCTTAGCAAACTAAACCAGGAAGGAGCTTCCTTAATTCAATAAAGGGCATTTTTTTAATTCAACAAATAAACACCAGTTAAACAACAACAAAATTTATATAGCAAAACATCAGTTTAATAGTAAATGCTGAAAGCTTTTACTTTAAAATCTGAATTTGAACAAGAATACCAGCGTCACTAATTTTATTTAACATTGTATAGGTATATAATGTGACGAGGCAAGAAGAAATATAAGGCAATGGATTTAAAAAGAAAAAATAAAACTATTATTCACACCAAAATATGACGGCTTACATAGAAAATCCAAAAAAGGTATGTATAAAATTTTAAAATTTATATATGGATTATACAAGAACATTGAGTATAGGTTATTATAACCTTTTCTTTTTGAAGTATATGCTTTGTATGCCAGCAACAAATACTGTATTTAAAAAACAAAACTTAAAACATTTACATTTGTATATAGTTTTATATATATATATATATATATATATATATGTAAATATAAGATCAAAAATATAAAATTCCTAGGAATAAATTTAAATAAAGAGGATGAGCAGGACCTCATGAAAAAAGACTAGAAGAAAGAAAGGAAAAATGAACTGATAAAGCATCATTGAGAAAAACTGAAGAAGACCTAAGTAAATGGAGAAATGTATCACGTTCACGGGCTCAACAACTCACTATTGTAAACATGTCAATTTTCCTCAAGCTTCTATAAATTCAGTGCAACCCAAATGAATATAGCTACGGTGGTGGTGTGCGCATATGCACATATGTAATGCTGGCCAAGCTTGTTAGTGGGGTGTAGTAACTAGCTTATATCAACTCACGAGATGCACTAGCTCATAGCAGCTCACACCAAATCACAGGAGCCGACTGTTGAATATTCAGGAATTTTTGAACTGATTATTAAACCACTGTGGCTTGAAATCACCCATTGCGGGAATAGCTACCCCTATGGAAATTGGCAAACACTACGAATCAAATATTTTTCCTCCAGAGAGTCAGTTTGCCAGCGTATCACTGAGCTTACCCTAAAATTGACATGAAAATGAAAAAACAAATAACAAAAAAACCGAACTAGTTAAGACACATTGAAAAATAAAAGTACAGTGAAAAAATGTGCTTTACCAGATATCATGACTTATTATAAACAAGAATTAAAAGAGTTTTATGCATGTTTCTGTCAAAGGTTTTAGTTACAATTTTTTAAAGTTTAAGAAATATTTATCTCTATAGCATCTATGATCATGACGCACATCATATGAATCTCACCCTTTGAACAGCTGTCAATATTTCCTGTGTTGGCTCACTCCTTTTTATTAATTAATTTTTCATAACTGCAATTATTTATAAATAGAAGGTACTTAATAAACACTGAAATAAGCACATAACATTTTAAAATTAAGAACTGTTCACTTATAAACCACTTAAAATGTTCTCACATACCATCAGCAGTAATTTGGGAAGCCTGACACCAGAGCTAAATTATTTCTGTTTTAATTCGTCTGTTCCTCCCAACTCTCCTCTTACCAAGGAGTATACTTAAAAAGTGCTACAGCCAGAAGTAACTCTGTCTCTGCTGTTTGGGGCTCTGCCCTCAGGGAAGGACCAACCCCACTCACTTTAAAGCCTGGTTCTAACTCTCGTCCAAAGACCTCAGCCAGGTCTGTAACCTGTTGCTGCTCACAGAGAGGGAAGACCACAAACATAAACCCACCAGGTAGAAGGGAATGGTTTAAGGATGTTGTATTTGAATAGATAGTTGGTAATATGCACTTCCCATTTGTTTTCCATAACAAAATAGACACATTTCTAGTTTTTGTGTGGTTCCAGATAGCACTGCATTCTTTGGAAATTCCAAGTTACTTCGACAATATCTTGAAAATTTGACTACCTGAGGTCAGCCTATCGTAATGCCACAAATGTTGATTCTCATCCTCTATCCCCTTAGCCTTTGCTTGCTTTTTAGGATAGCCATCTGAATTGATTTGTTCAAATTTCAGGGTTGAACCTTGACTAAGTTACTTCACACGGGCTCTTAAAATAAACTAACACTTGACAGTGATTTGTTCTGCATGCTACTGTTCATCTCCTACCTCAATAGAATCCTTATCCACCAAAGGTATAGTTTCCTGGGGAAAAGTAGTCATTGTCAAATTAATTCTCTCTCTCTTCCTTTGCCCTTCTGTCTTTCTCTCAAATACAAACACACAAACTGATTAAACTGATCACTCTTTACAGCTATAAATGAACTATGTTCCATTTCTTTAGCATACAAATCAAGTACCTAGAAAACACCTTACAATAACCCGGAATGAAAGGTGAGCACCCTAATTGTGTCACTTGTCTAGACAAGGATCTTATAATTTTGTCAATCATTAATTTATTAATTGATTAATATGTATTCAGCACTGTTACAAATTTTCGAGGATAAAAACGTATGCACCACACCACAGGGCTTCAGTGCATTTGCAATCATTGTATGCCATCAGTGTGTTTATGTAGGGGCAATGCAGGATGATGTTCTGTAATTAGGCAATAAATCCGATAATGCAGACTACATACATTATACGATCATGAATAATTACAATGTTGGCAATATGTTCCCCATTCCTCAGAAAAGAGGCATTATTATCATCCCTAACCTATAGGCAAGGGTTAGGGAATTTAAGTTACTTGCCAAGTACTAGACAGTGTTTGGCAAGGCCAAGACTAGAACCAGATCTGACTGCAAATCTCCTGCTTTTTTCTATGTGTTCTCTGACTGCATAGTGTTGAACACAGAGTAGGTGCATAGTATTCGATTGGAGATTTAAAAACAGGAAACATTCACTTTGAAATAAGTACAAATAAGATCTATACAAGACAGGCTGATTTGTGTAATTGACTAGAGTATTACATTCTCAATGTGGGTTCCCTCATAAGCAGTCTTAGCTAAGGACTTGGGTGAAGGAGGTGAGCCCAGGAAACAGGAGTCGGGGCGCTGGGAGAGTGACAGATGGGAAAAAAGAAAGGTCAATATAAAGGTTCAATATCAAGTTTCTAGCTGTGGAAAACCAGTTTGATTTGCCAGGCCACCTAAGAAGTATTCAGAATGCCTGAGATGCATTAAAAGACTCCCTTCATCCACTGGCTGAGGGTTCCTCCAAGAGGCAGCCAAGACTCACACCCCTTGGTTTCTGGCCTTGCTAGAAGGCTCCTACCTGGAAAATAGCCTGAGACAAAAAGTGGAAGGTGAGCATTTGCACTGAACTGTTTATTCCAATTATAGCTGAAATCAGAGATGGGCCAATGAGATGGAATATGATGTACCAGAGGTATGTGCTGCAGTTACCTATATTGAATTACTACAGAATTTTTAAATGCCTTGCAAAAGCTTGCAAAAAATAATAGTTCTACCTTTTGATGCCCAATCAGATAGCAATGACTGATTTTGCTCTGTCAAAAATTTGAATGATTTTGATAAAATTTACCAAAAGACACTCTACCTTAAATTTAATTTGTGGTTTAATTTGAAACACAATGGAAGCCAATCTGCTTAACAGGTGTAAATCTTTCTCTAATTTGAATAAACTTGAATAAATTTTAATGAAATTCAATACAAGTGTGCATTTCATCATTTAATGTTTATAGAACACCTGTTCTATAAAGACAGGAGGTATTTACAATGTTGTATCTGACATGAACCCTACCCTCAATTAGTTTAGAGTCATTTAGGTTAATCACATCAAGAGACATTGTTGGGCATTACTGATTCCATAGAAACTGGCAGAAGCAAAACACTGGGGTGAGCTAGATGCTCAGAGGATGGTGCACACATAGGGTCTGGGTGGTCTGGTCCAGAGGGAAGAGGATCTCTGGAGAGGGCAGCAACAAGTAATAGATAAGGAGGGGCAGATAAGTACAATATGAAACCGGGATGACATAAGGAGTTAGGTGCCTTGCAGCACGTTACGCAGAATCACATGCTCAAAAACGCAGGCAGGCAGCTGTTTGGTATTAGCAGGTAGCAGGACTGGGGGCTGCGCAGGTTACTAAGAATATGACTCAGGCAGAAGAATCAAGAATGTTTAAACTCGTAAGAACACTTCGAGTTGTTGAAAGATGTACTACAGGTACGAATCTCAGTGGCTTATAACAAAATGTTTTCTCTCAAGCTATATGTGAATGATGGGTTAGCTAGGATCTCTGTTCCATGTGGTCCTCCCTCCAGGATCAGGCAGATACAGAAGCTCCCATCTGGGGAATTACCAGATGCCATGCTAGGGGGAAGAGAAGCAGGATGAATTACACACTAGGCCTTACGCCTTCAGTCTAGAAGTGCTTTACACTACTTCTGCCCACATTCTATTGGCCAAAACATGTCATATGGCCAAATGTAACTTCAGAGGGAGTGGGGAAACCATATCGTCACACAACACATCTGTGGAAAGACTGAGGCTGACTACAAAAGCCATACCCCGGGAAAAGGAAAGGGTGAATAAATATACGTACATATACAAACATAAATCTTTCAACAGACAAAGACAATGTTGAGATAGGTTCTGAATATGTTCCAAATTAAACCGTAATTTAAAATATTAGCACAATGAAAACATTCCTCAGAAGTATCTTTTATTGTAGGTCCCTTGTCTCTCTTAAAGACCATATACTTGATAAGTGTATTTTGTATTCAGAAAGTACAAGCACTTTGGGAGGCCGAGGCAGGCAGATCACCTGAGGTCAGGAGTTCAAGACCAGCCTAGCCAACATGGTGAAACCCTGTCTCTACTAAAACTACAAAAATCACCCAGGCATGGTAGCGTGCACTATAATCCCAGCTACTTGGGAGACTGAGGTAGGAGAACCACTCGAACCCAGGAGGCAGAGGTTGCAGTGAGCTGACATCCTGTCACTGCACTCCAGCCTGGGCAACAGAGTGAGACTCTGTCTCAAAAAAAAAAAAAAAGCAAGAAAAGAAAAGAAAGAAAGTACAGGTTCAACAGCAAACATCATCCTCTAAGCTGTCAACTGTAAGCCAACATAACTGCAGCTCCTTCCTTGCATGAGAAAGAACAAGGGAGGCTGCTTATAGTGCTTGACTGGTGGGAATAATAGAAGGGGTTAGGGCTTGATAGTTTGGGGGAGAGACATAAACAGAGTAAAAGGTACTGTGCTAAAAGGTTTGTCTCTTGTGATTCTTCCACTGCTGAGCACTTTCAATATGTAGCCCTTGATTAGTAAGGCAGAGAAGTCAAGGAAATAAAGCCTAAGGCTCATACATACTTAGGCTTAGCTAAAATGTCAAAAGGCAAAAATGTCAAATTCAGAATGGTTCATCCTTCTCATTCTCATTCTACTCTACACTCGTTTATTTTAAATATTTTTTAAAAGAAAAACTACTTCTCAAATTAAAAAGAAGAATTAGAGCTTGCAAAAGGACAAATCCACTGCCTCTCAGATGTTTGTTTCTAGATATGACTTCTACTTATATTCCCTCTTGCTGACTTTCAGCAGCATTCATTGCTTTTCCCCCTAAAACATCTTAATATTAAGTATGTTTTTAAAAATTCTAGTGTTGACCCAAAAGAGCCTTTCCTCTCTGTTAAATTACTAACACATCGATCTCTTCCAAGTCCTTATAGAAATGGAACAAAAAATTGGTTTATACCTATCAACACCTGTGTTTCTCTGTGATCCTTGAACTCATAATGATTTTTAAACTAATGAATTCCCAAGTCCCATGAAGTATTCTCCCTTTACGTTCTCTTTAATATGCAAACACTCCCAGCTTTTAGTACAGTATAAAATCTTCTTCTTCCTCCTCCTCCCCTTCTTCTTCTTCTTCTTCTTTCTCTTCTTCTTCTACTCCTTCTCCTTCTTTTTCCTCTTCTCTTTTCTTCTTCTCCTCCTCTTCCTCCTCCTCCTCCTTCTTCCTCTTCTTCTTCTTCTTCTTTCTTCATCTTTTTTTGAGAAAGAGTTTTCCTTATGTTGCCCAGGCTGGAGTGCAATGGTGCAATCTTGGCTCACCACAACCTCTGCCTCCAGGGTTCAAGCGATTCTGCCTCAGCCTCCCAAGTAGCTGGGATTACAGGCATGCACCACCACACCTGGCTAATTTTGTCTCCATGTTGGTCAGGCTGGTCTCCAACTCCCAACCTTAGGTGATCCGCCCATCCAGCCTCCCAAAGTGCTGGGATTACAGCCGTGAGCCACCGCACCCGGCCATCCTTTTTTCTGAAAACTTTCTGTTCATTTGGCTCCTATGACAGTGTGCAGTCCAGATTCTTTTTTTCCTTCTCTGTCATCAACAGCCTTTTTTTAAAAAAAAAAAAAAATCCTGATCATCTAAAAGGGTAAACATTCTTTAAGGCTCTGTTCTAAGATATTTTCTTTCTCGACCACATAATCTCTCCCAAGCCTTCAAATATGACCTCTATGTAAAAGGCACTGAAATTGGTATGATTAATCTTGACCTCCTTCTAGAGCCTGAGACACCTGCAAACACCTTTGAGTATGTCACACATACACTCAAAACTGCACTGGGTTCTCAGGACAAAACTACCTATTGAACTAATTCTAAGCTCAACATCTCACGCTAGAATTTAAGTCATCCATGATGCTGCTCCAATCTCATTTCTGACTAGTTCCTGTTCTAGTCCACATCAAGAATCCTATACTGCAGTGAAACAGAACTCCTCACTGTTCTTGTAATGCCAATTCCCTTTCTTACTGTCTTTACATTTCTTCTACTGAACATGGCTTCCTGATGTCCACATCTTACCCATGCTTTAACAGGAATGTTTTATAAGATGGTTCACAAACTTCAAAACTAAACAAAACACAAACCATCTGTGAATACATCATGAAAGAAAGTTACCTGCAGCAGACAGATGTTCCATGGAGAATTCTGTTTACATATGTACAGAATGTTGGCAAAACCTCAAGTATATTCATCACAAAACTTTCTTCTCCTTGGCTCTTGCGTCTCTGCACTCTTCTTGCTTTTTCAGAGAAGTAATTTTCCCTTTATTACTTTCAAATTCCCTCATAAACTCACCACCTACCAAACCTTTCTATATGCCATTTCCTAGAAAATAATCAAGCTTTTTCTCTCCTTTCTGAGGAGGATGTAAGAAGCTGTTGCATGTTTCTCTCTTCTTTTGCAAGAGTGGCTTCTGCCCTTTTTCTCTATGCCTCCCCCCTCTTCAATCTTATTCAGCATTTGATTTGACACAGAACACACTGTCACATATCAGTAGCCACCTGCAGTGACAACTTCATTTCTCTATCTTGTTTTTCTCTGGCCTACTTATAAACAAATATATTGACATAGCATTCAGATTAGACATCAAAGGTACCCTCTTATATGACATACATAGGTACACACACACACACACGTTTAGAACTTTTACATTACTAGCTAATTATAGATTCGTATTTTTACTTTTGATCTGCTCTCTCCAGATAGGCTAATTCATGACCCGTAAAACCACTCTGAGCAGAGCTACCAGGGGAAGTCATCTTGATTTCATCTCTGTGCCCAGGAGAAAATTGGAGTGCATGTGAGAAGGCCAAAGGTCCAGGTTGTGGAAAAGTATTCACTGCAGCAATGTCACCAAAGGAGGGAGTAGGGTGATATGGCCACTGCACTTTTTTATTCTTTTGTTGATTTCCTTTTGGAATTGTCAAATGAAGTACTAAGATGAGCCTTCTCCTTCCTACAGCTCAACAATAGAAGTGAAGATTCCACAAACACTCCCAGAATAAAGGCGATAAGACCCAGCGGAGGCAAAGAAAGAACATTCCATGGTGCTTATGGAACCCACTGCTGGATACGGCCCAATTTGGACAATGAACCACATCTGTATCACTACAATAGCCACCTCCTTTTTCTAACCTTTGGATTATGAAAGGCTGCAAGCCTAGATTCCTGCAAAATGAGTAAACAAGTCTGATTTCTCTCAGATTGACTCATTTTACGACTGTGTTTATGAGTTAGAAATAGTTGTGCAACAAACCATGGATAATGGGCTTGATAATGATAAAATGTATTATTATGCACATACCCAGAGAGTGGCAGAGGGGTCTGATAATACACTAGAGTGTGGTTAAAAACAGGTGTGGAGGAATCAAAAGTCCCAGATTTCAAGCCTGCCTCTGCCATCTTTGAACTTAACAACCTCAAACAAGTTAATTTAACATTTTTTGTTTTCTCAATTAGAAAAATCAGGGTAAGAATATATATTTTATGTGGTAAACATGAAGATGAAGTGAGGTGGCATCAATGAAAGTGCCTGGTGGTGGGCAAAGATAATGGGGTTGTTCCAAGCTATACCCGCTGCCCCTACTCGTCCTACACACTGTGTCATTTCTATCATAAGTGGGGAGGCAGAGGGCACAGACATCCTCCTCAGGGATCTGGTAAGGACTGAAGAGATGACAAAAGCATCTAGCACAGGCTTGGTACTGATGACTCAGTACATATTTGTTCTAATTCTCCTTCAAATTGTGAACTAATATTGGCCAAGATCTTCAAGGTGAAAATATGATACAGGTCTTTGGAAATTGTTTATACACCCAGTTTTTCCTGCAGTATGCCATCCTCTCATTCACCAGCTCATCTAACACTTTATCAAGTGCTGTTGATTTTGCTTCCAAACACACTTTAAATGTATTCACTTCTTACATCTCTATTGCCCCTTTCAATCATTTCTCATGAGGAATCTACAGTGACATTTAGAAGATGAAAATATGGAAATAAAGAGAGTGAAATGAAGCCAAATTGCAAAATATTGCTATCACAATACTTGAGATAGTAAAATAAAACCACAAACGATAAAACATCCCAAAAACAGTCAATAGCAAACAAACTAGCTAAGGGTTGCAATCACACACCATATGTTTCAAAAATAATGTATAAGAAAAAGCAGAAGACCATTGCAACAAATCTTTCACCTTGCAGAAGGTGGAAAGGGAGGGTCTGCAAATCCCAGGAATTTTCATTAATAACTCCTGCCCCCCAAGTTAGAAGAGGTGTGGGCTGAGACAAGTGGATGGCTCAGGAAAGAGTCAAAGTGAAACCTTCTGGGAGAATCCAAGGAGCTCAGCAGACATAGACAAGCACCAGGGATATTGTCTTCTTGGTTTCCATGCTGAAGAAGGGTCAAGGTCTGAAATAGAGGGCCTCTGCTGTGATGGTAGAATAAACCCTGGGTAGGACATTTAATGAGATCTGGGAAGAAAAGCAAAGTCCTGTAGTTCAAGGTCACAGAACAGTTTTCTTCTACTACTCCCTCACCTCACAACTTTCAAACTACAGAAAAACAGAACAAAAAGAAGTATTACAACTCTCAAATTGTAGCTGAGAGAGGAAAAAAAATAATTCTGAAATACAGTGGGAAAGAAATAAAGAAGAATTTAGCCATACAAATTCAGGGTAAATGAATGTCTGGACAGAAGTGCTGATGCGAAGCGCAGGCAAGAGAAGAAATTGCAAGGCAGCTACACAAACAAGGTACAGCAAAGAAACACATCCATGAACATCTAACAAAGAAGAAGAGAAAAACAAATGGTAGAACATAGTGTGCTCAAGACAGGTGAAAAACCCAACCTGAAAGAAAACATAACCCCAGGAAAAGTCAAATATTCCTCACAAAACCTTTGTGTTATGAAAGAATTTAATAAGTGCATGAATACAGTGAAACAAAATGTCAAATGTAAGAAGTGGAGGAAAAAACAGACTACAAGAATCCAAACAACACTATCACAGAACAACTCAAAAAAATTAATGATTCCTGGGTGACGCTCCAGACTCATCTTTCCTTGCCTCTTCTCTTTACCTTCTCTGAGCCGTTTGAACATAGTCGGGGCCTCCACACCGACTGCTCTATCTAAATGTCTATTTTCTCTTCTCTTTAACTGCTAGTTTCTACTCATTTTTAATTGTTTAGCTTTAGTTTAATTAAAAAAAAAAACACCTGGATTCCCCAGTCCAGATTAAGTCTTCGGACTATACTCTTAAATAGAATTCATTATTTTTCCTTTATAATATTTACAGCTACTTAGAATTCAGTACTTATATGATTCTATGTCTACTATCTGTCTCCTCATTAAACCATAAGCTCCATGAAGGCAGAGACCCTGTCTGTCTTTCTCATTACTGTATCTCCATCAGTCTTGTGCCCGGCATACAGTAAGAACTCAATACATGTTTATTGATTGATCCAATGGATGAGCAAAAAAGCAAGTACATTTGGGAAGAACAGGATGCTGCAATGTGATGGCCACACTTGAGTTTCTGTGAATGTCCTGGACCATTTTAAAGAGAGGATCCAGCATTTAGTGGGACACACTGACAGAAGAGAGAAGTAAGCCTGAATTTTGAAAAGAGTACAGTTCCTTATTTACTTCCACAAGCCTAATTGAAAGTTCTTGCTTGACAGTAAACTGATGAAAGCTGGATTTTCAAATTGTATTGATTGTATAAACAGAGGTGACTGATAGATAAAAGTGACCTATTGGAAGAAGCAGTCTCATGTGCTTTTTTATTATAGAAATAAATTTTTTATTGTAGTATCGTGTATTTTTTATTGCTTTTTTATTGTAGAAAAAAAATCCTTTCTTTCATGCCTAAAGAAAGGAAGAGTAAAAAGAGCCAGAACAAGAATGAAATGCAATGCATACATGTGGAAAAGAGCAGCATTGGCAGACCTGGCTGAAAACATGAATAAAGGTAAAGATCTAGTGTTCAACTTACAACCTGAAGCAAATGGACCCTGCTTTCTACATCAACATCTCCAAACCAATATGGATGTCACCACATAATCATCTAGTAAGTAAAATGAAAGAATGTATGAGTTCCCGTATTTACAGATAAACTGAGAGGAGTGTTTACTTTTTAAAGGCATCCTTCCCTTAAAAAACAGATTCATTGAAATAGGAATCTTGCCTAACAACTTAAATGAATCTGTTTTTGAAATTTGATTCATTTTTACAGCCATGTCCTTATGGAGTAACTGTAGATGTGGTATAGGGCTGAGTAGGGGATGGCCCAGGCACTAATGAAAAGTCAGAGCACAGTCTGACTATTTAAAAATGAAACAGATGTAACCATAGAAGAAATATTTCTGGCACTGTTTTCCAATGGCAAATTGGGACTTCTGGGAAATCATGAAGTTCAAGGGGGACAAGGAAAGAAACGCAGGAAGGTTTCAAAGGTGGTACTAATGAGAGGTGGGTCATCATCTTACATCTTTGCTCTTACATTCAAAGTGCTTTTAAGTTTTTCATGCTTTGTCTCTCTCATGAAATGCTGCTTTACAGAGCTGTTTGACAGAAGCAGCAATTATGAAACAAATACACACCATTTTTTCCTTAGGGGTGAAATACTCCATATAACAATAAGGAACCTAAAATTTTGGAATGACAATGATGAAACAATGACTGATAACTAGTATATGAATGCTTACTATGTTCTAGGTAATGGTTTTCTCATTTAATTATTGAACCATCAGCTATGGGCAACTAGCATTTTTACAGTAGAAAAAAATGGGCATGGAGCAGTTACTTAACTTATCTATGCTCATTGATACTTTCAATATCCATGCCTCTTTGGTCTTACCCCCGAGGTTTTAACCTGTCTTATCTATCTATATCTATCTCATTCACACTCTGTGATTATGTTTGGCGACCAGAACTGACAATTACCGCATTACCTTAAGAACAGACATTATGTCTTGATTAGCATTTAGTACCTAATGAGTGCTAGGTACTGAATGCTACCTAGCATGCATTAGGTACTAAATGCTGATCAAGACTGCCCTTCATCCCGACTCAAATTTAGAAAACTAGGCCGAGCGTGGTGGCTCACGCCTGTAATCCAAGCACTTTGGAGGCCAAGGCGGGCGGATCGCCTGAGGTCAGGAGTTCAAGACCAGCCTGACCAACATGTTGAAACCCCATCTTTAAAAAAAAGAAAAAGAAAAGAAAACTAGATTGACGATAATCCTCTAGCCTCTTGACATCCAAAATGTGGATTGTGAAAATGCAGCATCACATCTTCTGGGAAGTTGAAGTTGGTAGACAAGCAGACTCTTGGACCCCACCCAAAGATCCCCAGGTGAACTACATGCATATTAACATTTCAGATGCATTATTCTTCTTAAGATTTTAGGACTTCGATTAAAAATTACAAAACAAGACAATGCTTCTTATTTAACAGGAAAATGCAAAAGTTCTTAGAATCAAACTGTGTAGACAAAGCCTCATTTCTTACTTTAATATATTCTTTGTACCAAGAGTGAATATTGCTGCTATTGTGGGTTGCACAGTTTTGGTACATTTAGGAGTAAGGATGATGTGGGACAGTGGTTGGGATTACACGCTTGCTTGTCATGCGAATGCAAATTAAAATCTTAATTCTATCACTGATTCACGGTGTGAATGGGGCAGTTCCTCATCTACAATACAGGATTAATAATGATACCTATAGGTCTTTGTGGAATTAAATGAGATTATGATTAGCACTTAGAGAGGGCAGAAGCAATCAATATCTGTGAAATAATGTGAAGAGGAGAGTGTCTATTTGCAGACTCCAGACTCCAAAACATTGACTTCAGATCTAATCCATCCACTGTGTTAATCCACTGCTAATATACAAAGGTATTTCATCAGGGAGAATATAACTGGGACCTTCATCTTTCATAGCAAAATGGCATCCTTGCATGGGATCTCCCTGGATCCATTAACATGCTTAAAGCTCTGTTCTCATAAGGTGTTTAAGGAGAAATTGACAACTAGCCTCTGAAACTTCATCCAAACTCTGGTAAAAGCCTGAGTGATTTGCTATAAGAGGAGAAAGTTGGATATATGTTGTTTTCATTTATTCTTCAAAGTATTCTAAGTCTATACAATTCAGACTTTATCTCCAGAAAAGTTTATCAGGTCTGATTATCTCACTTTCCTGCTTCTGTTCCCTTCATCACTCCAACATGTATTCTCAATTATATTTTTTCGTATTGGCTGCACTTGACTAGCAGCTATTAAGTTGACCTGTGCTAAATTCTTTAAGAAGTTGGAAGGAAAATTTCTCTTCCCATAAAATGTATGTATTTTCTTCTGTCAGATAATAATTACATAACTCATGATACACACCTTTTTGCCTTGGTTGCTAGGACATTTGAAGTAAACGAGCTGATCCGCAGTAGCATTATTAGTTCAGGTGGTTTATATATTTGCTATAAAATTATACTGACAGACATAAAAGAGGTCCAAATAAATACAGATACTATATTATTGGATCGTAAGACTCAATACTATAAAAATGTCCATTATCTCCAAATTATTCTGAAAACTAATAAAATCACTTAACTTCTGGGACTTTTTTCCTAAAACTCATTAAAAATAATTAAAAGATGTCTGAGAAATTTATTTATTTGTTTGTTTATTTTTGAGACAGGGTCTCACTCTGTCACCCAGGCTGGAGTGCCGTGTGCAATCACTGTTCTGCAACCTCGACTTCTTGGGCTCAGGTGATCCTCCCATCTCAACCTCCTGAGTAGCTGGGACTACAGCTGCATGCCACCATGTATGGCTATTTTGGGGGGCGTTTTTTGTAGAAATAGGGTTTTATCATGTTGCCCAGGGTCAAAAAAAGGTTATTTTTTAAATGAGGTAGAGAGGCTTCTTTTATTAAACAACATATTGCATAATGATAAAAATTGAAAGAGTACAATACTGGTGTTGGAATCATTAAACTGATTAATGGAATTCAAGAAACAAATTTGAGCATATTTTTTAGAACAGGGGCCCCAACCCCCTGGCCACAGACTGCTTCTGGTGGGGGCTTCAGAAAGTCATAACAGAAGAAAACGGGGAGCCAGCATGTCACATGGTGAGAGTGGGTGCAAGAGGGTGAGGTGAGAAGTGCCACATACCTTTAAACAGCCAGACCACGTGAGAAGTCCTCACTACCGTAAGGACAGCACCAGCCAACGGCCTGTTAGAACCAGGCTGCACTTCAGGAGGTGAGTGGCAGGTGCGTGGACATTTCCTCCTGAGCTCCACCTCCTATCAACCCTGGCATCGGTTTCTATAGGTGCACAAACTCTACTGTGAACTGCACATCAAAGGGATCTAGGTTGTGCGCTTGTTATGAGGATGTAACTAGGTGATCTGAGGTGGAACAGTTTCAACCCGAAACCATCCCACACCCCGCTCCCATCGGAGGGAAAACTGTCTTCCATGAAACGGGTCCCTGGTGCCAAAAAGGTTGGGGACTGCTGTTTTAGAAGATATTAGCATATTAATAAGGTACAATTTTTAATAGATTGATGTGTTAGGCCATTCTTGCATTTTTGTAAAGAAATACTTAAGACTGGGTAATTTATTTTAAAAAGAGATTTAATTGGCTCATCGTTCTGCAGCCTGTACAGGAATTGTGGTGCCGGCATCTGCTTTCTGGGGGCTTCAGAAAGCTTACAATCATAACGGAAGAGGAAGGGGAGCCAGCACATCACATGGTGAAAGGGGAAGCAACAGGGCAAGGTGAGAGGTGTCACACGCTTGTAAACAACCAGACCGCATGAGAGCTCCTCACTGTCTCGAGGACAGCACCAAGCCTTCACGAGGGATCTGCCCCCATAATCCAAAAACCTCCGCCAGGCCCACCCCCAAAACCCCCCAATACTGGGAATAACATTTCAACATGAGATCTAGAGGGACAAATGTCCAAACCATATCAATTGATAAGAGCATCACCCAGTCAATGATATTGGAATAGCCAAATATACATGAAGAAGAAAATAAAGTTATATCTCTACCTCACACAAAAGTAAACTGCAGATGAATCAAAGGCAAGTATTCAGTATAAAGTATGCCAGTTCTTCAAAATGTAGATGAGTTTTTACACAATCCTGAGGCATGGAAGGGCGTTCTAACTATAATCCCAATTGGACAAAACATAAAGAAAAAGTTTGACATGTTTTGCTGTTAGCATTCAAAACTTCTGACTGACAAAAGTACAGTGAAACAACTAAAGGCACTTTAACCTAAGGAAAAAAATGTTTACCACATAGACAAAGGATTACTAGCCATATATAAAGCGATTTAGAAAAAAAATGAACTACCTGATAGAAAACTGTCTGGTGAATAATGCTAGGCACTTAATGAACATAAAATGGCCAAATAAACAGATTTTTAAAATTTCCATCTCAACAATAAAGAAATATAGAGAAAACAAGTTCTTTTACACAAAAGACTTTTAGATTATCGTTGAGAATTTGGGGAAGTAATAGAAACAGAAACATATAGAAGAAAATGAGAACATTATTACCGAACTAATACTAAAAATGCCTACTCATGAGCTAGATTTAACAATCCTAAATAAAAATACCATATTCACGCTTCTTTAGAAAATTTAAATAATTTATACTTTCCTGGGATATTATCTTTTCACTAAAGTTTTCATTTTTATTAATATAGAATTACATGCTACAAAATTTTAATTTATGCATTTCTCTTTTATTATCACCCTTTTCCATTTAAATGTCAGAAATTGTGTTTTATTACTTATTTTGCCTTAATCAACATAAACTGAAGTTTGCTTATCTTATTGGTTCTTTTGAATGAACTCTAGGATTATAACCTCAACCATTTTTTCATTTTTACCTCAATAATTTCTTCAGTAACGCCACGTATTTTTTTTTCATGCTTCTTTGATTGCTTTTAAAGTGTCTTTTATTTTTATTTTTTAATTTATTTTTTGAGATGGAGACTCACTTTTGTCACCCAGGCTGGAGTGCAGTGGCACAATCTTGGCTCACTGCAACTGCCGCCTCCTGGGTTCAAGTGATTCTCCTGCCTCAGCTTCCTGAGTAGCTGGGAGTACAGACGTGAGCCACCACACCCAGCCTTTTTTTTTTTTTTTTAGTAGACACAGAGTTTCACTCTGTTGGCCAAGGTAGTTTTAAATTCCTGACCTCACGTGATCTGCCCACCTCAGCCTCCCAAAGTGCTAGGATTACAGGTATGAGCCACTGCACCCAGCCTTAAAATGTTTCATTCAAATGCTGAGTTCATTAATCATTTTTTTCTCTAATAATAAAAGTACTTAAATGTATAAATTTTCTTCTGTGTGAATTTATAGCTGCATCTTATAAATTTTGATATGTATTAATTTCATTAATTGCTAAAGCTTTTTGCTTAACAAACGTTTTTGATAGAGTATTTATTCTTGTGACTTGATTTATATTTTGAATTTCTAGTTTCATTGCATCAGCGTCAAAGAATAAGTATCTATATGTTTTGACATTTATTTAAACATATTTTTTTGCAATTTTTGTAACTTTCTTTTGCTATTTGAAAAACAGTATTCTGTTAGTGGTGTATGAAGCTCCATGCATATTTAAACAAGGTTATCAGTTATAGTGTTTAACTCTTCTGCAATTTTATCTTATCAAAGTCTCAGTCGTGTGCAAAAGACTTTTATGATTTTTTTAAATCTGAAATTTCTAAAAGTATTGATTTATGTGTTTCAGTATTATGTTAGTGAATGCACATAGGATATCATTGCTATAGGTGCCTTTCAGAGTGTCATTTTATTTTGTCTTTTAACTTTTATTTTAAGTTCAAGGGTCCATGTGCAGGTTTGCTGCATAAACTTGTGGCATGGGGGTTTGTTGTACAGAGTATTTCTTTATCCAGGTATTAAGCCGAGTAGTACCCATTAGTTATTTTTCCTTATCCTCTCCCTCCTCCCACCCTCCTCTCTCTGAAAGGCCCCAGTGTGTGCTGTTCCCCTCTGTGTGTCCATGTGTTCTCATCATTTAGCTCCCACTTATAAGTAAGAACATGTGGTGTTTGGTTTTGAGTTCCTGCCTTAGTTTGCTAAGGATAATGACCTCCAGCTCCATCCATTGCCCTTCAAAGGACATGATCTCATTCCTTTTTATGGCTGCATAGTATTCCATGGTGCATGTGTACCATATTTTCTTTATCCAGTCTATCACTGTTGGGCATTTAGGTTGATTCCATGTACTTGCTATTGTGAATAGTGCTGCAATGAATATATACATGCATGTGTCTTTATAAGAGAACAATTTATATTCCTTTAGGTATATATATATCCAGTAATGGGATTGCTGGGTTAAATGATATTTCTATCTTTAGGTCTTTAAGAAATCACCGCACCGTCTTCCACAATGGTTGAAATAATTTGAGTGTATATTTTAACAATTTAAAATATGAGGTTTTTTTTTCACTTTTCCTTTGTCTGATATTACTACAATTGTTTTTATATTTTCCTGGTTTTTCTTTGACCTTCCTTTTCTTTTCATCATTTCTATATCTATTTCAGGTATGTCTCATAAACAACAAGTAGCTTGATTATATTTTGAGATCCAGTCTGAAGATATTTATTTAATGATGGAGTTTAATTCATCAGATTTATCATAATAGGTAGCATCATTTGGTCTAGCTTCTGTCATCTTTTTTTTTTTATGTTTCTTTTATATAGCCTTACCTTATTTTTCAGATTAAGCTGAAATGACCTTTACATTTAGATTATAATTATTATTTTACACATTTTCAAAATCTGTTACGTTTCAAACCATATTAAGAACAATAAAATTATTCATTCATTCAAATATTAATGAAGTACCTACTCTGTTCTGCATAGGTAGAGTGAATTCTGCAGTAAACAAAACAGACATAGCCTTTGCTTTCAGGGGATTTTTCTCCTTAGAAGGTAAGAAGAAAGAATAGACAAACAAATCAGAAAATATTTGGCCAGTGGCAATTACTACATCGTAAATTAAAGAAGGGGCGCCTACTTTAAATTTGGAGGGCAGGCACGGTCCCTCTGTAGAGGTGAGACCCATTTGAGGAGACAGAGCCAGCTGAGTAAAGATCAGTAATGATTCCGCTGACATTAGGGAGAGAAAAGAAGGACCCTGAGGTGGAAAAGAGCCAGTGACTTTTAAAAATTGAAAGACGCTGGAGCATATGTGGTAAGTTACAAAGCGATAAAATATGGCAGGGTCTAGATAAAGTAGGACTTTGTAAATTATAATAAAGAGTTTATTTCAAGTGCACTGCAAAGCCATTGGAGAGTTTTAAGATTGTGGGTTTGGGGATTGTTTGTGTCTGTTTGTGTTTTATTTGTTTGTTTGAGGGAAAGGAGTAACGTGACCTGATTTTGAATTGTAAAATGTCCCTCTGCTGCTGTGTGTGAATCTATTCTAGAAGAAGCAAGAGCATCACCAGGACAGATGATGGAGATGGCAAACATTTCCCAGATATGTTTTGGATGTAGAGATGACAGACTTGCTGATGGGTTGAATGTGAAGGGAGTGAGATCAAGAGCAGAATCAAATATAATACTTAGAGTGTTTTTTTTTCCAGCAATTTGGTAAATAGTGGTGGTATTTACTAAAATGTAAATCCACAGAGGAGTGGATAGCTTTAACAGGAGTGCAGTGATTATGAGTTCTGTTCTGACTAATTTAAACTGAGATCCTCATTGAGTACCCATAGATGATATCTACTAGTCATTTGGGTGTACAAGTTTAGAGTTCTGGAGAAAATTTAAAGCAGAAATATAGAGAGGGGCTGAGTCCCATGGCTCAAACTTGAGGCCCGGCACTTTGGGAGGCTGAGGTGGACAGATCACCTGAGGTCAGGAGTTTGAGACCAGCCTGGCCAACATGGTAAAACCCTGTCGCTACTTAAAAAAAAAAATCAAAAATTAGCTGGGTGTGGTGGTGTGCACCTATAATCCCAGCTGCTTGGGAGGCTGAGGAGGGAGAATCGCCTGAACACAGGAGGTAGAGGTTGCAGTGAGCCAAGATCATGCCATTGTACCCCAGCCTCGGTGACAGAGTGAGATTATAAGCCCCCTCCCCCAAAAAAAAGAAAAGAAAAAGAAATAGAGACAGGGTTCGCTGTGCATAACTGAAGAGAGAAGGTCCCTAGACCAGCACCCTGGGGCACTCCAAAAATTGGAGGTTCTGCAATTCTATTTGTAGAACAGAATACAAACTCCAGACCAGCACCCTGGGGCATTCCAAAAGTCGGAGGTTCTGCAATTCTATTTGTAGAACAGAATACAAACTCCAGGTTTCTGGTCTATTGGTTTCTCCCTTTCCAGGACTGATATAGTTTTTAATCCTAATTTATATTTCTTCATTAATTTCAAGGGAAATCAGGAAAGGAAGGTCATTAAATACTTAGGTTCAAATAATCACCTTGAATTAAGTCAATATCAGATGAGTTTGAAGTCATCAGATTGCTGTCCATACAATAACTGAACTAAATTAAAAGTTTTTTGAAGGAGCTTACTTGCCAATGAGCTTTGCATCTAAGAAGAGGCTCAAGGCAGCTCTGTTGAATATATAAATAAAAGATCCAGGCTGGGTGTGGTAGCTCATTCCTGAAATTCCAACAATTTGGGAGGCCAAGGCAGATCACTTGAGGCCAGCAGTTCAAGACCAGCCTGGGCAACATGGCAAGACCCTGTCTCTACAAAATTTTTTTTAAAAATTGTTTGGGATGGTGGCATGTACCTGTAGTCCCAGCTACTCAGGAGAGGCTGAGGTGGGAGGATCACTTGAGCCCAGGAGCTCAAGGTTGCAGTAAGCTGTGACTGTGCCATTGCACTCCAGCCTGGGGGACAGAGTAAGGCTCTTCTCAAAAAAAAAAAAAAAAAAATCCAGTGGATGAATTGTCAGACTTTGTGGTATCAAACTTAAACTTTCCCACAGTTCAGTCTTCCAACAGACCAGCCAAGGAAAGGGGATCTTTAGATCACAATGGTCTGATTCCACCAACTACTAGCTGGTTACCCAACTTCTCTTCTTTAAAAAGATGGTAATAATGGTCTAACACTGCAGTTGACCCCAAATGTTATAGGGGTTAGGAGTGCTGACAAGAATCCACACATAACTTACGACTCCTCAAAAACGTGTCTATTAATAGCGTACTGTGGACCAGAAGCCTTACCAATAATATAAACAGTTGATTAATGCGTACTTTGTATGTTATATGTATTATGAATTGCATTCTTACAATAAAGTAAGCTAGAGAAAATAAAATCATAAGGAAGAGAAAATATATTTACTATTCATTAAGTGGAAGTGAATCATCATAAAGGTCTTCACCCTTGTTGTCTTCGCATTGAGTAGGCTGAAGAGGAGGAGAAGAAGCAGGGGTTGGTCTTGCCGTCTCGAGGTGGTAGAGACAGAAGAAAATCTGTGTTTAAATGGACCCACACAGTTCAAACCCATGTTGTTCAAGGCTCAACTGCGCTACTAATTTTAGTAATATTTAACAACTACTAATAAAAATAATAGGAGCAGTAATAACCATCTTTCGACTTTGATATGAAGCATTCCTGAATGCGACAAAGTCTGTAGGCATCCGGCATGGTACTTGGCATAGTGTGAGGATTTAGTAAGAGTGATTCTCAGAGTTCTGTCCTGAACTCCAGCTTTCCAGTTAAGTGCAGAGGCACTGAGGCCTTGTGTGACTAGAGCTGAGTGAGCTGAGAAGGGGAGGGCAGGTGACAGGTCAGATAGTTGGGGGGGGACCAGCTTATACAGCACCTTGTAAACCAGACTCAGGAGTGTGGATTTGTGAGGAGAAAAGAGAAGCAATCTGGTTGGTACTTAGAAACAATTTTGTTCATATCTATAGCCCTAGCATATAGAACAATGCAGCACAAAGTAGGTGTTTAATAAACGTATCTAATTATCGGTAGAAATAAGCAATGCCAATTGATGTCAATTTCACTTCTGCTTATGCCCTAGGTGGCTTTTCATGGACGTTTCAACGCTGCATGATTAAACGTGGTGTTAATATGGTACTCTCCTCACTCTAACCCACCCTCATTTAAAAAAATTTCTCCACTCCCTCTTTATTATTGCATTGAACTCAAAACATACTATTTAGATGGAGCTTAAGATTTCCACCTAATGTAATAATTCCCAAAAGAAATGACCATATTTTAGATAATTATCAGTATTTTGGCATTACCTAATTTGTTACTTAGCAAAACTTTTCCTCCTTAAATTCATTTCTTAGTGAACATCATACTTTGGGATTAAAAAAAAAAGGAAAGAGAACACCTAGAAATCCATCTGGGCGTCACTGAAGCTCACGTGGAAAGCAGTCATCCCATTATCCGCCATACTCCTAAAGCACCGTCTGGAAAGCTGCATGCAATTTTTGGCTCTTTCTATATAAAAAAAAAAGATTGCTAATTTGGAAAGAATCCAAAGGGTAGTAATAATGACAAAAGGCTTGGAAAACACGCCATTAAAAAGAGTCTAAGAGAATGGAGTGTGAACTGCCAAGAGATCTGATGGAGGCAGAAAAGACTTTTAAACACCATGTGGGAAAGAAATCTCCTAAAAGGAAAGGGGATTATATTTTCTTAGCCCAGACACTTATACTGAAAGTTTAAAATGGAGAATTAAATTTTGAGCCATGCAAAAACACATTATGCCTAATAATATGTTCAATCAGGAAATGTAGAAGAAATGCAGAAAATGCTAAGATAAAACTGGAGAACTCAGGATGTTGCCATGCTCCTTCTAAGTATCTCAGGCAATGGTTTCTGAACCCAACAGAAATCTTTTAAATCTAAATGCGGACCAGGTGCTGCTACATATGAATTGGCACAAATGGAGAGGATTTTAATCAATTATTTTTAAAATTATATGGTTCTCCTTCTATTCCTAAATATAAGAGAGGAACAGACATGAAAAGACACAATTCTTACCCACTGAAGAGCTGTGGTTTTTCTGAGGACACAGCTAGCGAATACAAAATAAAACGTAAAGAAGTTGGGAGAGGAAAGTTTGTCTGAATACAGAAAAATATACAAATTCAGTCTCAGGGTTCTAAATTTGAATCCAAAAATTACAGTACTCCCTTAAAATTTATTCTGGGGGTATGACTGAGACAAGTGAGCACATTAATGGAGTTGCCTCTTTAAAGTCCTGGTCCAAGAGATGTTTTCAGTGGAGAAATCCTTACCTGTTCTATGGGTGTGTATTCAACACCCTAAAACATCTGAATGAAAGGTAAGCATTTAGCCAATTACCTTGCTGTCAAATATTCAGATGATTGCCTGCCTTTTCTTCTTAAACTTTCACCTTAGTGGTTTTAGTGTCAAGAAGTTAGCAGACAAAGCTGATATCCAAATTTACCAGCCCAGTCTTCAAGGCATTTCACAATCAGCTCATTAGCTTCCTTTCAACTCTTTGCTCCCCTTCATTCTAACCTCTTACGATTTCCTGTTCCCAAACTCTACCCTAGTTCCCTGAAAATGTTTATTTTTCTACAGATATGCCCTTGACCTTTCCCCCTGTACTTGTACCTAGCAATGACATCTCTACCTACACGTACTTTCATCTTTCCCAGGTCTCTTTGTTTATGTCCAGTCATCTCTAAAGTATCTGCCAAGACCCCTCTTCCACAGCACCTAACCTCACCTTCTCTTATTCTTCTATAGTCTTGTTTTTATCTTTATACCTTAAACCTGTTGTGTTTATTTATTTGTATTTTCTGCCCACTAGCTTATAAATTTACAAAAGTCAATTACTACATTTTATTCATGGTTATATTGTTCACACCACCTAGCAAAGTGCCTAGAATAAAGCAGCTATCTAATAAACATCACTGGATTAAATGAGAAGACAAGAAGATGGTTATTAATTAGGATATGGCCACAGTGAATAAACTTGCTCAGTAAAAATACGTATTCTTAAAAGTATGACATAATTTCTAAAATGTATGCTGTCTTAGGAGATCATAGGAAACAATGTATGTGTACTTAGAATTGGGGCAGGGTGCAGTGGCTCACACCTTGTAATACCAGCACTGTGGGAGGCCAAGGCAGGAGGATCACTTGAGCCCAGGAGTTTGAGATCAGCCTGGGCAACATAATGACACTCTATCTCTACAAAAAAGCCTAAAAATTAGTCAAGTGTGGTGGCATGTGTCTGTAGTCTCAGCTACTGGGTGTGGTGGGGCAGGGTACTGACATGGGAGGTCAAGGTCGCAGTGAGCCATAATCACACCACTGCTCACCAGCCTGGGCAACAGAGCAAGACCCTGTCTCAAAAAAATGTAAAAGAAAACAGGAAAGAAAGAACACTGGAAAAGGAAAAACTGAAAAAGGAAAATACGTATCATTACTTCACCATTCAGAGAGAACCAAGATAACATTTTTATTTGTAAATTTTTTCCTAGTATTTTTGAAAAGGGATTTCCACCACATTGTTAAAATAGTCCATATATGTATCTGTTTTCCCCAAAGGTGATTAAAATATTTTCTCAATCACTCTTTATTACAACATCCAATTCTCTTGTTAAACTATATCTTACTTAATCATTCCCTAATTGTTGGGCATTTACATTGGTTTTCATTTTTTTCTAATTAAAGTAATTCAACACTGTATTCCTCTGAGCAAAAGAGTTATCTATCCATCTTTTTAGAAAATAGTGCCTAAGGGGTATTTAAGCTGTTTTTTGCTGTAAATAATCTAACTTGGTTTTTTCAGTGATTCTCATTGTTTCCTCTCCTCAGCCCTGCTAAGATAACCTCTGTCCATTGGTGCTCTGCGGCCCATTGACATCAGTTATGTTCGTGGCTTTTCATACTGTCCAGGTCATTTACTTACTCCCCTTCTCCAGCTGCCTCAATATGTTGTAACAGATGCTTTCTAATGAAGCTGGACATACTCTATATTCTCTAGTTATCGCTTCTCGGCCTTTTGGCTAAGATCAAGTGTGTATTCTCTAGTCACTAGTTGTGTTTTTTATTTATTATTATTATTTTTTAAATGGAGTCTCACTGTTGTCCAGAGTGGAGTACAGAGGCGTGATCTCGGCTCACTGCAACCTCTGCCTTCTGTGCTGAAGCCATTCTCCTGCCTCAGCCTCCCAGGTAGCTGGGTTTACAAGTGTGCACAACCATACCCTGCTAATTTTTGTATTTTTAGTAGATTCAGGTTTTCACCATGTTGGCTGGACTGTTCTTGAACTCCTGACCTCAAGGGATCTGCCCACCTTGGCCTTCCAAAGAGCTGGGATTACAGGCATGAGCCACCGCGCCCAGCTCTAGTCACTTAAGAAAGTGATGGGGATTTGGAGAAGAACTTAAATGATGGAGATTTATATTGGCAGAGTTTCTCAATCAATTACTGTGGAAACAATTTTACTGATTTCACAAAAAAGGTTATATTTTGAAACTTTGATCATTTTAAAGTCACTTGCATTATATTATTAATTCTTACAAAAAACATCAAACAAACGTTATTAGCCCTTTGTAGATGAGGAATCTGAGGCTCTGAGAAGCAAAAACAAAAACAAACTTTTTTTCATTTCCTGTGTTCACTTTCATTTCCTGTGTTCATTTCCTGTGGCTGCTATAACAAATTACCATAAACTTAGTGACTGAAAACAACACAAACTTATTATAATACTGGAGGCCTCAGAAACTAAAACCAAGGTGTAGCAGAACCCTATTCCTGTCTAGAGGTTCAGGGGATAATCTATTTCCTTGACTTTTCTAACTTCTAGATGCTGCCCACATTCCTTCATTCCTTGGCTTGTGGCCTCTTCTTCCACCCTCAAAGCCACCAATGGCTGGTGAGTCTTCCTAACATCATACAACTCTGACATTGACTCTCCTGCCTCTCTTTCTCATCTGTAAGGACCTTTGTGGTTACAATGGACTTGCAGAGATAATCCAGGATAAACTTCCCATCTTAAGATTCTTAACCATATCTGCTAAGTGCATTTCTGAGGTGTAAAGTAACAAATACACAGGCTTTGGGGATTAGAATGTAGACATCTTTGGGGGGCATGGGGAGCATTTTTCTGCCTAACACAACTACCCACATCAGAAGTAAGTTAGTAGAAATGGCCAGGTGCGGTGGCTCACGTGGTGGTTCCCAGCACTTTGGGAAGGCAAGACGGGCAGATCACAAGGTCAGGAGATCAAGACCATCCTGGCTAACATAGTGAAACCCCGTCTCTACTAAAAATACAAAAAATTTAGCTGGGCACGGGGGCAGGTACACAGTAAAACCCCATCTTTACGAAAAATACAAAAAATTAGCTGGGCATGGTGGCACGTGCCTGTAGTCCCAGCTACAGGAGACTTGCTTGAATCCATGAGGCAGAGGTTACAGTGAGCCAAGATAGAGCCACTGCACTCCAGCCTGGGCGACAGAGCGAGACTTCATCTAAAAAAAATAAAAAAGCTAGTAGAAGTAATGAGATGTTGCTATATTGCATTAAGCAAAGTGATTTTAGATCACTATAATTTAAGGACCACAAAAGCTACAATCCATATACCTGCTTAGAAAAATCATTCTTATGCAAGCACATATTTGTGACACAAGCACAGGTTTCATTAGCCATGTGTTAATTTATTTGCCCATGCTGAAATTCAATTTGGATAATTTCTTTTTCTATTGTATGGTAAATCCAAAACTGCTGTGTCTCTAAATGTGCCCAATAAATGATTTTTAAAAATTACATCCTAATTGTAAAAACATGCTTACTGCTCACACATTGGTGTGGACTAATTAGTATAATTAGTCTTGTGTATATAACCATTGCCCAAAATGTCCCTGATTGCTAAAAAGCAACCAGTCACCACATAATGCGTTGTCTACAACTTTGCATGAAAGGGCCAAGCCACTGGTGATTTACTTTTTCCCATGTTGTCAGAAAAACAACCAAAAATTTGGCAGTTCGGATTTCACGTTCTGAAAATGAAGACAAACTGTAATATATTTCGACACCAACTTGGCTCTCACCTGCGAATCTGCTGTATTGGGTGTTTGGATAAATATGCAGTTACTTCTTATCCTGAGAGAACAACAGCGTGGCTGATGTTAAATGGAAATCATTACACAGCTTGTTGCACAGCAAGTTCTCTTACTCTGAATACTTTTGCAAAAAATATGAATTCCTGAAAATGGCAATTCCTCTTATGTAGTAGTAGTACAGGGGTCACTATTGGTGAAGACTTCATGAAGTGGGGGATTTCAGTTGCCATGTAATTTCATTTTTACGTCCTGCTCAAAGTTTACGGGAAAGCCAAGAATAAGCGTGAAGGATAAAGCCTTAAATATAAAGAGACATGAATGCTAATCATAAAAATGACAATTATTCATATGAAATCTATTGCATTAAATATGTTAATATACCAAACATTAACAACAAAAAAAAAAACCTTTTTCTTATTAGGGCCCATATATTTTTATTTAAAAATAAGATCTATAATAACCAACTTAAGATTTACATAATTTTTTTTTATTCATAAAGAAGGTAAGTCCTTAATGAAAGGCATAACAAACATAAATAATAGAGCACTTAAAAGTTTCTTATTTTAAGAAGTGTTGGAGTAATTTCCTCTTTTTCTCTCTTAATGGGCATAGAAAATTCTGATTGCTTTAAAAATTGCTTACAATTAAATATTTAAAAGTGGAAACTTTTTTTCAGTTAATTAAATGTCAGAGAATTACTATCAAATATATACATACCTAGCATAAGGAAAATATAGTGATAAAAGAAGGTATGGGCAACTAAATATGATATTTTGATATTTGGAACAGGTGGACCTTGCAAAAAAAGATTCCTAATTATTCCTATACTGTTGAAATTATTTTAATTTTGCTTCTCAGCAGATATATTTATATGCTGGAAACAGGTGTTCATCAAAAGACGGTGATAAAGAGATGCTGCAGTCAAGGCTTGGAGCCTAGCCCGCATGGTGTGATGACAGATAAATTAGAAAAATCCTGCTAAACATCTCTACACTTCAGAAGGAGATTACACCTTTTAAAAAAGGCAAAACATGTGGTTCAATTACTTATTGTCTTGGCATGTGGTTATGATGAAAGACAGAGCCTTAAACATCAATAGAGCTAAACTAACATCCCAGATGGGCTTCGGAAGAGGGGACTCCGGTAGCAACCCACCTGCACAAAAAGCAACTGGAAAAAAAATTAAAGAAATGCTTTCTTTTCTCTCCCCTATTTAATTTTTTTATATTAAATAGTCGTTTTAATGAATAACATGAGTTTTGAAACAAAATAAAAGCAAAAATTTTTTATTTAAATGTATTTTCTGAGAGATTCAGCAGAAGAGGAGACAGGTTTTTCAGCTGTCTGCAGGGCACTGCAGTCTCACATGGGTTCTCAGAGTCCCGACAAGCCCGGGGAAGAGAGGCAAAAGAGGCCTGCACCACACAAAGGACTGCACAAATCACATGCTCTGTGACCTTGAGCAAATCAGAGAGCCTCTCTGGGCCTCATTTTCCACATCTGCACACTACTGAATTGTCATTTGTTTTGCTTCTGCTATACTCTGAATTACGACTTTAGTCATAAGCATACAAATTAAATGCCACGGAGGGACAAACAACACCTAGAGAAGCTTGGTAGGGACCAACATTTTTCTACAAACCATTTCTACATTCAGACGTGACTAGAGAACCCCAGCAGTTCTTCAGAAGTGTAAAACTACAGCAGGAGGTGTCCAGAAGAATTAGCTGTGGGGTACAGAAGGTGAGGGGAAATTACTAATCATTTGTAGTATACGCATTTCTCATTAAAGCCAACCAAGAATTCTGCAAAGTAGGTAGTCATGTGTTGCTCAAAGGTGGGTTAGGCTCTGAGAACTGGGTGATTTCGTCATCGCGCAAACATCATAGAGTGTTCATACACAAATCTAGACGGTCAGCCTCCCACACACCTAGGCTCTATGGTACAGCCTGTTGCCCCTCGGCTACAACCATGTACAGCACATTATTGTACTGAATGCTGCAGGCAAGTGTAACGCGATGGCAAATCTTGGTGTATATAAATATATCTAAACATAGAAAAGGTAGTGTGTGGCACATGACCATGTGACAATGGCAATGGCATCACTCCGCAACAGAAATTTTCAGCTCCATTATAACCTTATGGGACTACCATGGCATATGCAGTCTATTGTTCACTAAAAAGTTATGTGGTGCATGATTGAACTACTAATCCACTATATAAGAAACTAAAATAATGAGCTAGTATCATGCAAAGCACTTCCTTTTGCAGTAGCTCATTTAACATTCATGGGGAGTCTATGACATAGTAGGTTCAGAAATAATGTCTTTTCTTGTCATTGTTTTTCTCCCAAATACTAAAACAACCATTATATATATCTTACATAAACTTATCTTTTTAGAGCAGTTTTAGATTCAAAGTAAAATTGAGTGAAAGGTACAGAGATTGCCCACATACCCTCTGGCCCCACATACACACCACCTCCCCTACCATAAATTTCCCACACCAGAATGGTACATTTTTTGCAACAGATGAAACTACATGGACACATCATTATGACCCAAAGCCCAGAGTTTATGTCAGGGCTCACTCCTTGTGTTATACATCCTATTGGTTTTGCCAAACATCTAATGACATATATCCACCATCATGGTATCACACAGAATAGTTTTACTGCCTTAAATAACCTCTGTCCTTTGCCTGTTCATCTCTCCCTCCTCACCGACCCCTAGCAACCACCGATCCTTTTACAGTCTCCATAGTTCTGCCTTTTCTAGAATGTCATATAGTTCAAAGCATACAGTATGTAGCCTTTGCAGATTGGCTTCTTCCACTGACTAATATGCATTCAAGATTCTCCAAGTGTTTTCATGGCTTAATAGCTCCTTTCTTTTTAGCACTGAATAATATTCAATTGTCCGGAAAGCCTCTTGTTTTTCATTTTGATTTGCCCTTAGAGAGCCTAAGATCTGTCAAGGTTTTGCAATGGAGTGCTATTGGCATTTTAGATGGGACAATTCTTGCTAGTATAGGAATGCCAGATTTAATACAGAACTGGTCCTAGGCACAAATATGTATAGAACCTACATTGTTGAAATAATTTCAAACTACTCCCAAGGCCTAGCCTCTCACATGGAAAGTGTTGTCCCCTTTAAAAACCACTGTTGGGTCCTCTTCTCCCACTGCTACTGAAATCTAATTTCACCTTGTGCCATCCAATGCTAATACTCTTATGACTTATATATCTAGTACTAATTAATACTAATATCTGATGTAATGTCTGTTATTTAACAAGAATGTAATCTAATATTAATATCTAATACTTAACTAGAATGTGATTCAATAATAATCTAACACTGATACTAATTTAACATATATAATACTCTACTCATTACTAATATGTCTAATACTAACACTAATACTCTTTTTTAAAAAATTTTAGATTTAGGGAACACATATGCATGTTTGTTACTTGGGTATATCATGCACTGGTGGGTACTGGGTTTCTAGTATACTAATTACCCAAATAGTGAACACTGTATCAGAGAAGTAATTTTTCAGCCTTTGCCCTCTTTCCACCCTCCCTCCTCTGGAGTCCCCAGTATCTACTATTTCCATCTCTATGCCCATGTGTGCCCATTGGTTAGCTCCCACTTATATGTGAGAACATGTGGCAACTGGTATATCTTGAGCAAGTCTTTCACAGGCTCTGCATTGTGCCAATGGTTTTCCCATGCTTTACTTCATTGAATCCTCCCAATAATCATATGAGCTAGATGGTATTGTTTTCTCTACTTCACCAATGAGGAAACCGGGTATCAGAGAGAGAGAATAATTTTCTCAAAGTCACACAGTAAATGTTAGAGCTGAGAAGACAGAGTAAGAACTTAAAACCACTGCAGTAAAGTGACATTAAAGGCTCAAAGGGATTAATTTACATAAGGTCACAAAGTTAAATAGTGATCAGCAGAGGTTGGATGTGAACTCCAGCCTGTCTGACCCCACATCTCTGCTTTTTCAACTTTACTCACCAGTGTTAGAACTAAACAGCTTCCAGACATTTGCAATAAGCATGTGTTTGGTGCCTGCTGTGTATATAATGCCCTTTGGCAGGCTTGATAAGAGATATAAAGAAGTAAGCATCATTTTCCCCAGTCCCAAAAAATTTACTAGCATGTTGGGGAAATCACAGAAAACACTTATGAAACATTCCAGAAAAACAGTAACAATATAGGGTTAAGAGTCAAAAGAAACTGCAGGCAGAAGTGGTGCTAAAGGATATCGGAAAGAGAACTCCCTTTGGAGTGCGACAGTCACACAAAACATGAGGGAGTGAGTGGGTGTGAAAATGAGCAGGATTATGAACACAGGGGTGGGAGTGAGCAAGATGACCACCTGGCTGGAATGGGTAATGCCGGTGCCTTTCCATTATTCATCACACTCTCCCCGGAAGTAAATATTGACAGCAGTGAATGAATGTGGCAAGGGCATTTTCTAACATTGAAGAGTTGGAGATTCCGTTGGGAAGTTATATTAGGGTCATATTTTGGACTTTGAAGCAAAACTTGGCTTGCAAACATTCAAGACTCACTCCCAAGCAGCAGCGTGATAAGATTTATTTCAGATGGCAAATACCAACACAAAGCACACAAGGAAACAAATCTTAAGGGAAGAAAGGAAAGGTTTCTCATTAGTGTAGAGATTCGTAATAGGGGAGTCCTGTTCCAGTTTTTAAACTATTTTTGTCATTCTAAATGTAATAAAGGCACATTATAGAAAATTTGGAAATCACGATATAAAGAAAGCAAAGAATACATAATCTTATCACTTAGGTCATTATTATTTACACTTTGCGGAATTCTGTTCATTCAGGAAATATTTATTGAGCACTTACGACATGCCAGACATGACCCTAGACACTGAGTTTGCAGCGGTGAAGAAAACAACCCCAAATTCCTGGCTGTATGAAGCTTCCATATAGATACTTCTTTCTCTGTGTAAGAGTCTGTGGATGTGCACTCTTTGTGGGGACTTCATTCAATTGTCAGGCATGTAGAGAGTTTTTGGCTGATTCCCACTTCATGTAACATATGAAACATGCTTAAAAACGTTTACTATTACATTTACTAAAATTAAAATTATCATTTAATCTTATTAAAATTATTTGGAAACATTTTTATTGACTGTGTTAGTCACAGTCTGTAAATACCCACATTTTTATTTAGTTATTCTTACTAACATGGGGACATGAGTTAGTTTGTGAAGCTGCCGAAAGTGACAATAGGCATACCAAATTTGGCATATAACTTCAGGTATTCAAAGATCCTTTCAATTAAGAACCACAAATTGATCATTTCCCAATTGTTAGACATTTGAGTAATGAATTTTTACTATTATGACTAACACCTAATGAATATTCTTGCATATAAGGCTTTGTCTACATTTCCAATTATATAATTAGATTTCCAGAAGTGAAAACACAGAGTAAAAAAAATATGAACTTGTTTTAGGCATCAATCCACCTTTTGCTATTACTGCGTAAAGTCTGCTCTCATGTTTCTGTTCGCTGTTTTTTTTGTGTGTGTATTTCAGTAAGTTTTTGTTTAATAAAAAATTTTAGTGCTATTATTTACATTGTAATGGTTCATACTTATTTTATCCTTACCATGGAGTTTTTAAAATTAATATTAACTGACCTCCTTTGTCCCATTTGATGTTTCTTGTCTTGGACTTTACATTTTCTACTATAATATCATCACCTTGTGAAACTTTTTACCTATTATCATATCTGGTAATGGGAAATTTTTTGTTGTCCTTGAGGGTGGCTTTTAAATACAGAAATGTTTGTTATTGGGTTTGTATTTGTTTTTAAATTTGTATTCAATGTAATAAGGCACAAATTTTAAAAATCCAGTTTTCCTTATGTTTTAAAGTTGAGCTTAAGAAAAGTATAATTATATTTAGAAGTTTGGCAGATTTTAGCAATTGTTTCTAAAGAGCTTTTGGTAACGCTTGAGCCCATTTATAGATATTTAACAACTTTAAACATTAAAAACTGCATTTTTACTTTTAATGTATTTGTCTCCTTTTTAAAAGTACTTCAGTTGTCTGAATTAACAAATTGAAACTTCCTAAGTACACAAACCAGAAATCCAATGTTTACATTAGTAAATACAATTAAATTATTTTGGTTGCCAATATTGTACTTAAACTTCAGTTAGATTTCAACTTAAAATTTTAAGTCTAAATCACTTACTCAATTTAATGTATCAAGTTAACAATTTATCACATTTAAATTGAAGTTACAAGGCTGTAATGGAGCAATATTATTCAATGTTTAACAAACAGACTCTACTACACTAAATTAACCTCAATATCCAAGTACATAAGATGCCAAACATACACAGATATCTTCTTAACACACAATATTTACATATTTCAAATTTTGAAATATGCAGAACAGTTTCTGTGGCAATTAACTGAAACTCCTTAATTGTCAATCTTTTTAGGCTGAAAGAAATAAAGCCACTCACTCATTCTGGGTAACTTGGATGTCTTACAGCCAAAACTCCTAGCCCCAGTGTGACAGCCACATCTGCCTGTGGACATCTGGGATGATTCTTCTCACAGTTCTGGCTGCCAGACTGTACTCACACCCCCTTTTATAGATACTATTTGAAATTAAAAATTAAATTATAAAATTTAATTGGTCTTAGGCGTGTAGCCCACATCCTTAAGTTCAAATTGAAATAGCTGCTTCGTTATTTTTTGTATCTCCTTTTCCTTTTTCACTTCATGAACGATTTTTTCCTATATATTTTTTCTAGTAATCAGAAAACATTTACCCTATTTTTATTTTACAAGTGATTGCCTTTAACACACACTCAGACCCACACACATGCACATGATTCTCTCCATAACAAATATATTTAATGACTCCTAAATTAGATGAGAAACAGCATGCGTTATTTTTTTCCTTTGCCTTTCCTCACCCATTTTCCAATTTTTGTAGTTATCTGAGATTCTGGGTTCAGAATTTTACCATTAGTAGTAGTAGTAGCAGGATAGTCCAGATACTGACATTTCCCAATTTTTACATTTTATTGGTGATTTAACAGAAGCCTGCAAAGCCTGGAGGCCAGATGTGTGTGCTATGTTAACCCATTTTGCTGAGAAGCCCATTTTAAGGCTCTTAATATGTCCGGCCAAATTACTTCCCAGAAAAGTTATACTGATACACAGCCTCGCCAACCGTTCATGAGGGTATCTATCTCTGCAGTTTCCAGTACTGACTACTATTTTTAGAAGTTTTACTTATTTGGTAGATGGATGTGGTCTCTGGTTTTTATTTTCATTTGTTTATCTGGGAAAAAATTAAGTTGTTAGGTCCAACAATTACAGTGATCTTCCTCTGTTGACATTGTAGCCACTCATGAAGGAACTCTTGTAAATTCGGTAGATTTTGATTCAAGATCTTGTCTTAAATGTTACTAATTAATTTCCTGAGTACCTATTTTATAAACTTTTCCATCAGGCACTTTCTGGGAATGTACAGCTAAAAAAAAAAAGGTTCAACGCATAGTAGTTTTTAATATCAGGAATCCATGCACTCAGTTCTGGAACACTGGCACTGTGCTATATGAATTCCCATAAAGTAAATAAATTAGTGAATCAATAACTCCATGTTAATAGAAAACTACAGTCATTATAACTAATTTGTAAAACCTGTGGTACTGGCAAATATTATGATAAGATATATTGGCCTAATAGTGTTCTGCAAATAGGTTCTGATTTGCAAAACTAACCAACACAAAAGCAATCATTTCACGTGAAAATACTCATATCAGACATGTTGACTGGAGTGATTGAAAGTCACTCACTTAAAACTAATAAATAAATACACTTGTCTCCCTTATAATACTGGATGGTCGTACCCAGTTCAGCAGTATTGCTTAGCATTATTCTTGCTCATCAGCAGAAGTGACTTAGAATAAAATGAAGCTACCAATTTCCTTGACAAATAGAGGGGGAAATTGTGTGTGTGTGTGTGTGTGTGTGTGTGTGTGTGTGTGTGTACATGTAAATAGCAAAGATAGGAATAGCATTTCAAACAGAAGGAACAGCATGAACATACACATGAAAGAAATCAGTAGCCAATGTTCACTCTAAGGCTTGTTGCCATGGCTAACTTCAGTCAGATAATTACTACTACATATCAGATTTTTACCTGTAAACATCCTGGTTTGTATAAAAATTACAAAGAGAGGGCAGATGCCATGAAGTAACTTCACTCAGAAACTATAAAAATAAGGTTAAATGAGGTTGCAGTGTATTTTAGCACAAGTAAGAAAGTTTCACAGATATCCATTCAACTTACTTTAAACCAGGTCGAGTATAGCACAACTTAGATAATATTTACAAACATTCTGCAATTAATTATGGTAATAATAACTGACTTGATAGAGCCTACTCTATGCCAGACACATGCATTATCTCATGTCATCCTTATAACAATCCCATGAAGTAGTTTCTCTCATTTTCCCTATTTTTAAAGATGAGAACTTAACCAAGGTGATGAGCTAATAAGTGGAAGATCCAAGATTTGAACCCATGCTGTTTGATCCCAGAGCCCATGCTTTTAACCATTACTCTAAAAATAATGATAATGAAGGTAACTTTGGAACATGACAAATGTATTTCACTTTGATACAAAGCCATCATCTCTAAAACCTGTCTCTATGTTTACTTTTTCATCATTGTGGAGTGGAACATAAAAAGTTACTTGTGCTTCAACAAGAGCTGTTAGTCATGCTGTTCTCTCTCTCCTCTCTCCACTTCATTCAGGATCAAGGTCGTTGTGCTGAAAATGTGGCCTTACAGTCACTTCCATTTTATGACCACAAAATGTGATGTCCAAAACACAGAAATATGACTTTATGGCAAAAACATCTAGAAAGAGATTTCTTACTCTAACACAAATGCCTGTAATAATGGCAAAAGAAAAGCAGAAAATTATGGGTAAAGTAAATTGCTTTTTTTGTATAAACACTATTTTTTTCAAGGTCTTGTCAGTGTAAAAGGCCTTCTTTCAAATCACTAAAGTCCCTTCACCCTCTTTTTAATTTTGCCCTTTCAGTCCTTATCCTCCTACTTCATCAAAAGTCAAAGTTACGAAAACACCTAAATTAACCCCTTTCTCACATTATCATTTCTAGTTTCCAGGAGTTATTAAGCAACCCTAAATCCAGACTGCCACTGATAAAAGAAGAGGAATAGAAGGCATGGCAAATGAGAGACAGATATGAAGGGAAATGCCACCGAAATGACAAACACTGCATGTTGGCAGACAGAGGGCTGATTTCCTTTTTCCATAAAGAGCCCTTCAACCCCATAAGAATAACACTGAGGGCCCAACAGAGAGACTGGCAAAGGACATGAACAAGCTGCTTACATCAAAAGAGAACCAAGTGGGTTTTAATCATTTGAAAAGATACTCAACCTCAGTCGTAATTAAAGAAATGCAAATTAAAATAATAAGATACAATATTTAACTGTCATGTTAGGCAGAAAACAAACCTGGCTGTTAGGAAACAGTCACACTCCTGTATCATATTTGGAAAACAATTTAGCAATATTTGTCCAAATGTAAAATGTATGTGCCCCATAAGCAAGCTATTTGACTTTGAAGAATGTATACTACAGGTACATTTGCACTGTTGGCCCAGAGATAGTAACAGCAGTATTACTGATAGAAGCAAATCCCTGGAAATATCTCAGATGCCTTTTAGTTCATACCAAACACCATTAAATACTTCTGCAGGCAATATGAGGAACTGGTCAACCTGAGGTGCTGGATTAAGGGACCAGGGTCAGAAGTCAAGATAGTAAATTAATTACTTTTACTATATACATTTTTGTGCATTTTGATTTTTTTAAAAGAACGTGTATTGAACAAATAAATCCACTAAAACAAAAACATCTTGAAGATGCTTTTGGAGTTTCAGAGAAGAAAACCAAGGAAAAGCAGCCATGAAATTTTCAATTTCCTTCAAGAACGGATAGTTCCAGGGATTATAAGGATACGACCAGAGAGGACAATCTGGAAATAAACCTCAGGATTATATGCTAAATTTGTTGTGCTTGCTGTTTTCACATCCTGTGTCATATCTTCTTAAAAAAGGACCAAATTTTGCCTATCATAATGTTAACAGTACTTCCCTGTTGTGATATGAGAAATTAACTCACAATGGGAACAGAAATAGTTCAAATCATTTAACTTACCAAATAGCTATAATCATTAATGTTCTTTAGGCTGTGTTCCATACAATCAGAATACTTTCCTATTTTCAAAACATCCTCCATAACCTTGGTAAAAGCTTCCCATTGTAAGGCCATGGCTTCTAAGGCACCATATTCTTATCTCCATTACTATGCAACATAAGACTAGTGGTCTTACAAATTCCTCGTGTTTGCCAAACACATTACATGGAAGATCACAGTGTTAATTTGGAAAGGGAAACAGTTTTATGGCATCTAAAGGACTGAAAAAATTACCTCTAATCCTTTTGGGAATCAAAGAGGCAATAAAGTGAAATTGAGTGCAGAAAGACTCACATTGTAAATCCATTTACTACCAAGCCTTGTTTACACAAGGATTTATTCGTGCCAGTAACTAGTCACCAAAGCTTAATAGCATGACTTTACCAGAATTTCATTTAAAGAAGTGTCTGATATTTTTTCACAAATAGTGTTCAGCTGATTAAAGCCTAATTACACACATTGAATTAAAGGTGTGAGTACATAATAAAATGTTCCAGCTAAAAGGAATCTGTGCTGGTGTTTGATTTCCAGCTAGTAATTTGGCTAGAATAAAATGGAAACAAGAAAGCAGAATTATTTAAAAGGTGCAGCTTTACGACAACATGCATTTCTAAACTGGAAATAGAAATATACAAATATACCATCCACTTTTTAAATGGGATGTGCTGAAATCTAAAACAGCCTTTTCTATTATCCAACATTTATAATAATAATAATGCAAACCACACTCACAGTAGCCAACAGCCAGAAAAAACATATTTCCATTTTAACGCCTTTAGATGATCAAAGCATCAGCTTAATATAATCAGCTGAAATCCATTTACCCGAGAGCTTGCCACTGTGCCCAGGGACTGCTTTCCCTTCCAGCCCTATCTGTTCTGGAACAGGTGCTATACTAGTAAATTAATTAGTCTGTGGAGAAGCACCTTGTTCTCCATCTCCACAGGCCTCTTGTGGGTCAGGGCCTTGAGGACTTCGCCATCTGGGCAGAGTTTCCCCCAGAGAAACAATCAAAGCCCACAGATTGCAGCCTACAGAGAAAGGTTCCGATGACAATTAACCTTATTAGGCCTCATTTTTTACAGTTTATAGTGTGTCAACATGTTGGCTCCATAAATAATCTGCTACATCAAATAGGTGAAAATAAATGCCATCTCTCTTTGTTAAAAGTTTTAAAGTCCTCTGGAAAAGAAGTTTAATATTCAAGAGAAATGGCATCATTTGTAAATATACAAAAGTTGGGATTATTGAAAAGGACTCTAGATGGGCTCTAGAGTTCACATAAAATTCATGAAAAAACTAGCATCCATTTCTGCTGGGTGTGAATTTAACAGAAGGGGTCAATTTCTTTACCGTATCTTTCAAGTTTTTCTGTCCCAGGCACAATGCCTGCTATGTATGTGATCTTCTAACATCTGGCTAACTTCAGAAATATATGTTTCCTTTTAAAAATTACACTTTTGTTCCTTTCTCCAACTACAGTTATGCACATAAGATCCTGTTGTCCTAGGAATACAAAATAAAACCAATCAAGACAATTAACATCCACAGCTTGTCACTGAAGCAACAGATATTTAAGCCCACATTTTTAATCAAAGTGAGCTTAATTAAACACTTCACAAATGACTTTGCAGCCTGGCACCAAAAAAAATGCCACATTTTAAAAAGTCCTTAAACATAATGTAAAAGAGAGTTTACTAACAGATTATCACAAAGATTCTTGTGCGAAATGCCAAGATTTCTTATTTATGTTCTGTTCTTCAATTGTTGACAGGGTTTACTGGGTTCCACCAACTCTTTCAATTCTATGACATAATTCAGAGTTAGGATTTTAAACTTGGGAAAATATGCCCTCCCTGTTGGCTTCTCCCTTTTTTGCAGCTTCCTTAGACAGCTACAGTAGGGCTTCCCAGTCGCCGCTGGGTTAATGATGTGTTTGGAAGCTTGCTGACAGTGTGAACAGCATTGTCTCCTCACGTATCCCCCGTGTGGATTCACGTGTAAGTTGAAAATATTTGCAAACTCAAACTGCTTGACATGAAAGCCCAGGAACTCGTTCGATTCTGCCTAAAGTTAGTTCTGTGGGATTAGAAGTAATGGAGGGAGAAGAAACTTTCCATAAAATGTAGTTTTTATAGCTTCAGAAAATATCAGACTCGAGACTACCATTCTCATTCAGAAGAAATTTCTACTGAAGCTCCCTTTGGAATTTGGATATAATGTGTTTAGCTTGGAATTTCCCTGGTCCCCTTATAATGCTTTTATTATGAAAGCATAAAAAATGAAATTTGAGACTTAATGGCTACTTTACTTGCCCTTCTGCTTTTGGTCAGAAGAAAATATGGAAACAAGAAACATAAAAGGATTCCCGTAATGTATACGAACGTTCTTATTTAGCACCTTCCCTTTTGTTATTAAATATATATTTGCCATATTCATTAATAAGTATTAGCTTCAATCTAACACTATTATAACTGTTTTTAATTTTATGACTTAATATTGTGATTATATACTGGCAAGAGTACTTGTGATGGAAAAGTCAAAGAATCATTCGCTAATAGAAATATTAAGAACTTGAAGCTGAGAGTGGCCATGAAGTGAAGGTGTCTATCTTGATATTGAAGAAAAGGTTACAACAGCCTCTGACAAAACAGTGCCCTCTAGTGGATACACAAACACCTGGAGTCAAAGCAATTCTCTCACATGGCATGGGGTCTGGAGTTGGGACTCTGGGTGCATAAAGATGTCTTACTATTATTGCACTAAGAGCAGCAACTAGGGTAATCCCAAAGACAAGAAGGACATGCGTCATTCACACAGCAAGCATATGTTGAGGGCCTACCACGTGCCAGCACTGGTGCTAAACACATTGGCTAAAGATGAACAAAAGAGCATCCCTGCCCTCAAGCTCACAGACTAAGATAATCACATTTAAGAGAAGAAGAAGCATGGAAGGAAGAGAAGTAGAAAGATGGGAAGGGAAGCTAGGTTATTAAAAGAGAGAAAAAAATTGAACATTTTCATATTGGCTGTTGCCAAAAAGTGGTAAATCCAACCAACCAAGAATTGAAGTAGTTATTGAATACCTACGATATGTCCAACCTCAAAAGGAATAGCAGAAGATAAAACTAGATAAACTCTGTTTTCCATAACCCAGGGAGTTTTTGTACTACTATCATTTAGAAGAAAGAGCCTAAGATCCTGATGTCAGCAAGATCAGGGTTTATACAGTTTGATGAATCCTCAGGAGCAAGGGAAAAGGACATTTCAGAGTTCACTATGCTCCCCAAGATGCCCTCCCAGGAGATCATTCCACGCACTCTGACAGACGGGTATAAGGGTTCTGGTGGCTGGGCATGAGGGAATCAACCTCAAACTTGAGACTGTGCATAATCACTAACTGGAAACTAAAAATAACAAATAAACCACAGATCCACCATGTCTTTTTCAGCATTAATCATATTCTATTTTCACCTTGAGTCCTATAAAGCACATCATGGTAATATGTACCTTGATGCAGTGTTGCACACACACATTTTGTGATATACCACTGAGTCATAAATGCCCATGGTGTTATAATCAAATGGAAACAATGAAGTTGCTTTGGTGAACAATCAAAAGATACAGAGATCCAAGGGAATCAGAAAGAAAACAAGTGACAAATGTAACTGGTAAATATTTCCTCTAGGATCCTCAATAATAAAAGCTTTTATTGCACCCTAGTTTGATTAATTATTCCATTTCCCATGTGGCTACACTGAACTCTATAACCTATTAACACTGTAATTCATTTTGTTTATACACCTGTCACCTTTTACTAGACAAACTTCTCGAACCTCCTTGAAGCCAGGGACTATGCTATCAATCTCTGTATCCTCACTTTCCAATGATTTCCAGAACAATACCTAGCACAAAATAGTCACTAAACTAATATTTAATGGTTGAGTTACTACTCAAAATGTGTAATATGTTGAAAGGATTATATTATACCTCACCCAGATTTTGCTGAGAAGAAGAAGATGACAGGCAGTTTAGAACCCAGATACTACGCTTTTCCACAGTCTTCACAACCTGCAGACCAGGAGATTCCCTTTGGTGCCTCCACCACCAGGGCCCTGGGTTTAAAGCACAAAATTGGCAGCCATTTGGGCAGACACCAAGCCAATGCAGGAGGTTTTTTTCATACCCCAGTGGCACCTAGAATGCCAGCAAGACAGAACCATTCACTCACCTGGAAAGGGAGCTAAAGCCAGGGAGCCAAGTTTTCTAGCTCAGTGGATCCCAACCCCACAGATCCCAGCAAGCTAAGACCAACTGGTTTGAAATTCTCACTGCCAGCACAGCAGTCTGAAGTCAACCTGGGACACTTGAGCTTGGTGCGCAGAGGGGCGTCCACCATTGTGGAGGCTTGAGTAGGTGGTTTTCCCATCACACTGTAAACAAAGCCTCTGGGAAATTCAGACTGGGCAGAGCAGACCACAGCTCAGCAAAGCCACTGTATCCAGACGGCCTCTCTAGATTCCTCCTCCCTGGGCAGGGCATCTCTGAAAGAAAGGCAGCAACCCCAGTCAGGGGCTTATAGATCAAATTCCCATCTCCCTGGGACAGAGCACCTGGGGGGAAGGGCAGCGGTGGGTGCAGCTTCAGCAGATTTAAATAGTCCTGCCTGCCAGCTCTGAAGAGAGCAGTGGATCTCCCAGGATAGTGCTTGAGCTCTGCTAAGGGACAGACTGCCTCCTCAAGTGGGTCCCTGACCCCCATGCTTCCTGACTGAGGGATACCTCCCAGCAGGGGTCCACAGACACCTCATACAGGAGAGCTCCGGCTGCATCTGGCAGGTGCCCCTCTGAGACAAAGCTTCCAGAGAAAGGAAAAGGCAGCAATCTTTGCTGTTTTGAAGCCTCTGCTGGTGATACCCAGGCAAACATGTCTGGAGTACACCTCCAGCAAACTCCAGCAGACAAGCAGCAGAGGGGCCTGACTGTTAAAAGGAAAACTAACAAACAGAAAGGAATAGCATCAACATCAACCAAAAGGGCATCCACGCAAAACCACATCCATAGGTCACCAACATCAAAGACCAAAGGTAGATAAATCCACAAAGATGAGGAAAAGCCAGTGCAAAAAGGCTGAAAATTCCAAAAACCAGAATGCCTCTTCTCCTCCAAAGGAACATAATTCCTTATAAGCAAGGCGAACAAAACTGGACTGAGAATTAGATTGATGAATTGACAGAAGATGATGGGTAATAACAAACTCTCTGAGCTAAAGGAGCATGTTATAACCCAATGCAAGGAAGCTAAGACCTTTGAAAAAAGGTTAGAGGAATTGCTAACTGGAATAACCAGTTTAGAAAAGAACACAAATAACTTGATGGAGATGAAAAACACAGCATGGGAACTTCGTGAAGCATACACAAGTATTAACAGCCAAATCAATCAAGTGGAAGAAAGGACATTAGAGAATGAAGATCAACTTAATGAAATAAAGTATGAAGACAAGATTAGAGAAAAAAGAATGAAAAGAAATGAACAAAGTCTCCAGGAAATATGGGACTATATAAACACCAAATCTATGTTTGATTGGTGTACCTAAAAGTAATAGGGAGAATGAAATTAAATTGGAAAACACTCTTCAGGATATTAACCAGAAGAACTTCCCCAACCTAGCAAGACAGGCCAACACTCAAATTCAGGAAATACAGAGAATACCACAAAGATAATCCTTGAGAGGAGCAACCCCAAAAGACATAATTGTCAGACTCACCAAAATTGAAATAAAGGAAAAAATGTTAAGGGCAGTCAGGGAGAAAGGTCAGCTTACCCACAAAGGGAATCCCATCAGAGTAACAGTGGATCTTTCTGCAGAAACCCTACAAGCCAGAAGAGAGTAGGGGCAATATTCAACATTCTTAAAGAAGTTTCAACCCAGAATTTCATAACCAGCCAAACTAAGCTTCATAAACGAAGGAGAAATAAAATCCTTTACAGACAAGCAAATGCTGAGAGATTCTGTCACCACCAGGCCTGCCTTACAAGAAGAGCTCCTGAAGGAAGCACTAAACATGGAAAGGAAAAACCGATACCAACCACTGAAGAAACATATGAAATTGCAAAGACCATCGATGCTAGGAAAAAACTGCATCAACTAACAGGGAAAACAACCAGCTAGCATCATAATGGCAGGATCAAATTCACAGATAACAACATTAACCTTAAATGTAAATGGACTAAATGCCCTAATGAAAAGACACAGACTGGCAAATAGGATAAAGAGTCAAGACACATCAGTGTGCTGTAACCATGGACCCATTTCACATACAAAGACACACATAGGCTCAAACTAAAGGAAAGGAGGAACATATACCAAGCAAATGTAAAGCAGAAAAAGCAGGGGATACAATCCTAGCCTCTGATTAAACAGACTTTAAACCAACAAAAGTCAAAAGAGACAAAGAAGGGCATTAGATTATGGTAAAGGGACCAATGCAACAAGAAGAGCTAACTATGCTAAATATATATGCACCCAATGCAGGAGCACCCAGATTCATAAAACAAGTTCTTAGAGACCTACAACGAGACCTAGACTTCCACACAATAATAGTGGGAGATTTTAACATCCCACTGTCAATATTAGACAGATCAATGAGACGGAAAATTAACAAGGATATTCAGGACTTGAACTTAGCTCTGGACCAAGCAGACCTAATAGACATTTACAGAACTCTCCAAATCAACAGAATATACATTCTTCTCAGCACCACATCACACTTATTCTAAAATTGATCACATAATTGGAAGTAAAACACTCCTCAGCAAATGCAAAAGAATGGAAATCATAACAAATAGTCTCTCAGACCACAGTGCAATCAAATTAGAACTCAGGATTAAGAAACTCACTCAAAACTGCACAACTACATGAAAATTGAACGACTTGTTCTTGAATGACTACTGGGTAAATAACAAAATAAGGGCAGAAATAAATAAGTTCTTTGAAACCAATGCAAGCAAAGATACAATATACCAGAATCTCTAGGACACAGCCAAAGCAGTGTTTAGAGGGAAATTTATAGCACTAAATACCCACAGAATAAAGCAGGAAAGATCTAAATTCAACACCCTAACATCACAATGAAAAGAACTAGAGAAGCAAGAGCAAGCAAATTCAAAACCTAGCAGAAGACAAGAAATAACTCAGATCAGAGCAGAACAGGGTTAGGGTTCCTCAGCAATAATGCCACACATCTACAACCATCTTATCTTTGACAAACCTGACAAAAACAAGCAATGGGGAAAGGATTCCCTATTTAATAAATGGTGTTGGGAAAACTGGCTAGCCATAAGTAGAAAACTGAAACTGGACCCCTTCCTTACACCTAATACAAAATTAATTCAAGATGGATTAAAGACTTAAATGTAAGACCTAAATCATAAAAACCCTAGAAGAAAACCTAGGCAATACCATTCAGGACATAGGCATGGACAAAGACTTCATGACTAAAATGCCAAAGGCAATGGCAACAAAAGCCAAAATTGACAAATGGGATCTAATTAAACTAAAGGGCTTCTTCTGCACAGCAAAAGAAACTATCATCAGAGTGACAACATGCAGAATGGGAGAAAATTTTTGCTATCTATACATCTGACGAAGAGCTAATACTCAGAATCTACAAAGAACTTAAACAAATTTACAAGAAGAAAACAAACAACCCCATCAAAAAGTGTGCAAAGGATATGACCAGACACTTCTCAAAAGAAGACATCTATGTGGCCAACAAACTTATGAAAAAAAGTTCATCATCACTGGTGATTAGAGAAATGCAAATCAAAAGCACAGTGAGATATCATCTCATGCCAGTTAGAACGGCGATCATGAAACAGTCAAGAAACAACAGATGCTGGAGAGGATGTGGAGAAACAGGAATGCTTTCACACTGTTGGTGGGAGTGAAAATTAGTTCAACCATTGTGGAAGGCAGTGTGGTTATTCCTTAAGGATCTAGAACTAGAAATACCATTTGACCCAGCAATCCCATTACTGGGTATATATCCAAAGGATTATAAATCATTCTACTATAAAGACACATGCAGACATATGTTTATTGCAGAACTATTCAAAATAACAAAGACTTAGAACTACCCAAATGCCCATCAATGATAGACTGGATAAAGAAAATGTGGCACATATACACCATGGAATACTATACAGCCATAAAAAAGAATGAGTTCATGTCCTTTGCAGGGACATGGATTAAGCTGGAAACCATCATTCTTATCAAACTAACACAGGAACAGAAACCAAAAATACTTTATGTAATCACTCATAAGTGGGAGTTGAACAATGAGAACACATGGACACAGGGAGGGGAACATCACACACAGTGGTCTGTCAGGGGGTGGGGGTTAGGGGAGGGAGAGCATTAGGACAAATACTTAATATAGATGATGGGTTGATAGGTGCAGCAAACCATCATGGCACGTGTATACCTATGCAACAAACCTGCACATTCTGCACATGTATCCCAGAACTTAAGGTATAATAAAAAAAGAACATGAGGAGTTTACATATACAACATCTAAATAGAAAATTAAGATAGAAAATTTATAGCCTTACTAACAGAACAAAAGACCTTTAAAAATACCATTAAAATTTACTGAACACACAAAGATAAGAAAACCTAATGTTGGCAGGACCATGGGGAACCTGGCATACATAAGGATGTACGTTTACTATGAAAATATGGGCCAATATTGGAGAAAACAATCTAGAGAGGCATTATTCAGACTCTTGACATAGAAATTTTATTTGGGAAAATTATATCACAACAGAAAATTACAAAAAAGAAAAAGAAAAATGTATACAAGATGTTCTCAATACTCCTCAGAGCAATAAGAAAAGGAAAAAAAATAAAGGATGGAAGAAAGACATAAGAAAGGAACAAAAGTGGGAAATAAATTTTCAAATAAAAAAAGAAACAAGAGGGAGGAAGGAAGACAGCAAGGAAGAGAAGAGAAGGGAGGTAAACACAGAAAAATTGAAATCAGATAATTGTCTAAGAATAAGGAAATGTCTAAGTAAACTGGCATAGCAACATACGGAGACAATACATAGTTAATTAAAATAAATACATATATTCATACAGATATTTATATAGATATGTATGTATCTATGTAAGTAAGGGTTGATTTGGCATTATGGGTCAGGCACTATGCTAGGCTTTTGCTACACTGAATCTTTGCAATCACTGGGCCTTGGCAGATCGTTTTGTACCACGCGTCACAGCTTAAATTTGCCCAAATAAACTATCTCAGGAAAAAAACCAAAAAATCAGATATTCACTAAATAGCAGTGTAAAATATACTTTATATATCAAAAGATAATATTAGTGATATAAATACTTAGAATACAACAGTCATTTAAAAATTTCATCTACTAAAAATGATAAAAATTAATTACAGCTTCTAATTTGGCTGCAGTCTTGTCCAGAGTCTTTTTTAGGGGTGGGAGGGAGAATTGGAACATGGGACTACTATCTAAAAAAGAATGAGTTTGATGAAGAAAAATATTCCCCCTACCCTCCTATATAAATGTATATTTTTTTTGAGGAGGGGGGTATTGCAAGATCTTGGCCTTTGTTTCTAAAAGTCTTCTGGTTTCTACCAACAGAGAGAAGCTCCAAACTGTCTCCATTAACCTCTGATCATAGCATGAGGTGAAGGGGAATCAGGCAAACTGAGAATATTTAAATATTCTCTCTGCATAAAAGCTGTTTAGCTGCTGGAATCATTTCCTCTTGCTGTCCCTGAGCTAAAGAAGTGGATCGATCAGCAGGGGAGGTGAACAGATGCAGCTGGACAGGAAGAGAGGCTTAGGGGAATCACATTTGAGCAGCCATGGGGGATGAGACACGGCAGAGGAGAGTTCACAGAAGCAGCTGGAAGGACGGAGCAATAGAGGAAAGGGGCTCAGCAAGGCGAAAGCAAGAGGCAAGATGTGCTCAGAGAAGCTCACAGCTTGCAATACTCCCTAAACGTCTGCACAGAGTGAGGAAGACACTTATTCCCAAGAGGCACTTAAGTCATTCCCCCTTTTCCATTACAGCCTGCAGAAAAATTGAACACACAATTTCAATCCTCATTTGCCCGTTTTGGACATCTTGGCCTCTGTGATCAAGGCCCACCCTAGATACATAATCCTGCTGGCAAGTCTCCTATTGTATTCCCGTTTCCCAAAGGGTAAAGTCATTCAACTGTATTAGGCATTGACCAGGAAGAATGTCAGAGAATTCTCAGCATTCTTCTTCTCTCTAAGTATCTGGGACTCACTTTCTTCTCTCCCATCCCACACAGGAGAATGTTACATCCTGTTTTCTGCCATTCAAGAATATCCAAATGACTAAGAGTCAGAATTCTTGAAAGAAGAGAATTCCTGATAAATAGTGAGATTAGAACATATTGAGTGAATAAGAGTGAATAGCAAATTAACACTCCTCAGAAAACCTTTCAATAACAACCAGCCATCTGGAAAAAGCTGAAAGCTCTGTATTTTTTCGGAAGCCACTGTTTACAGAACATATAAAACTTCTTTATTATTAATGTTACAAATAAGCAGAGAACAAAAACACTCACACCTTATAGATATCCTCATTTTATCCCTGAAGAACATCTTGGAAATTAAGATAATGATAGTCTTGTGCATTAATATGGACCTTTATAGTCTACTGGAAATTAATATATGGTTTATATTGTCTTCTTCAATTTTCAAGAGGAAAATTTAAGGAGTGTATATCATTCATTGTCAGAGGTACAGGATAATCTTTAGAACATTTATTGCCTGTACATACATGTGCATTTAAAAATCATCACTCACCATTACCTAGTCTTATCCTGAATCTGCAGCTCTTCTAAATCCTGACAGTCCCTTCAGCACCTAGGACAGTGCCTCATTTTCATCGTCTCTTAACTATCTGAAGAAATAAATGGTATTGTATTGAAGAAGAGGACTCTACTGCAGAACTCTTTACATATTTCAGGAGATCAAAAAAAGCCAGGATTCAAGATATAGGCACCAAGTAAAATCATGTTTTTAAAAAGCATTACGTGGCAAACTATTATGCCAGTTCATTTATTTTAATTATAGAAATTTTTGGTAGCCTCACCTCAAGTAATGCTAACATAAAAGGCACATATCCAAACAGAAATACAAGGTGATTTTCAGAGAACCATTCTCCAAGGAGTTTTAGAGGAATATGCCATTACTTTTCCTTTTCTTCCCTGTGGACCAGGGTTACCAACATTGTTTCCTTTTACAAATCGCATATGAAAAAAACAAGATGAGGGGAGGACACCAGAGAAGAAATTAATATTCATTAAGCATTTAAAATGTGCCTGATAAAAACACTGACACTTTTAAAAAAAACATTATCTTAATCTTTATAATAACTCTAAGAAACAGGTATTCTTGTCTAGATGAAGAAACTGAAGCTCAGAGATTTTAAGGAACTGACCCAAGAGGTCCAGAAAATCTAAGTGCTTCTATTAACCAGGCTCCTAATTATGAGTAAATTTTTGTGCTTATGTATTGACTAAGCTTCTCTCTCTCTCTCTTCTCCCTGTACACACACACAGAAAGACACAGAACCACAGAGTCACAATGAGGAGTACCATAAAAAATGGAATGCTGAGAGCAACACACGGTGTTTTCTGGATAGCAGAGATAAAAATAAAATCATAGAAATATTTCATCCTCTTATGAAAATCAGGATCAGAAACTGTCGAATGAGAAATCTTGATGGTCATCTTTAGATGGAATGATTAAAATGTAAAGCTATTAGGTTTTAGGTGAGATGGGACCTTGTAGGTAGATTTCAGTCTGTTCACTGTACAGCACCCCAAAATTCATTTTCCTGACTTCTCCAAGCAATTACTAAATCCTCCCCTCCTACGACCCCAGGATTTTTATGAAATGTCTACATAGGTTTTGTTTTGTTTTAACACATGGCACCTCTCCCAGAAGCTCTAAACCTGTAGCTCCCAGCCCCTCCCCTAAAAAATACTTGTAAATGTACGCAAAGTTGTGCCTTTGTGAATTTTTCTCCAATGGTGTTTTATAACTTCCCCAGATTTTTCACTGCTCTAAGCTATAAGGTCAATCTCCGTATCTCCTCTGGGCATCACAGTGCTTGACCCTCAATGAACATCTGACCAAGAAATGCATAAATGACATTCGGTGGGACTCTGAAAGAAAACGTGCGGTCCTCCCCACGCTCTCTGGCCTTAGAGTTCTGTAAATATTAAATGGTTCTATTTTAGCGGTGCTTCAGCATTACAGTGAGCACATGAACTTTGGAGCCTTCTGCCTAGGTTCCTACCTGGCTCCCCCACTTATTAACTGTTTGACTTTAGCCAAGCCACTTGGCTCTCTAAGCCTCAGTTTCTTCATTTCTGAAATGGGGCTTATAATAAGACCTGCTTAATGTATCTGATGTAATTAGGTAATGAAAAAATATGTTAAAAGTGTCTGGCGCATACTAGTGCACACCCACTGACTGTTATATGGGGATGGCATTGATGTTGCTGGTGGTGACTACAACCCCAGAGCTCCCCCAGTTACTCATCTGCATATCTGGGACATACATTCAGATAACATTAAAACCATAGTAGAGCAAAGCCTATTTCCATTTTCTTAACGTGTAATTTACTGAGCACCTACAATAGCTCAGCATAGTAAGTGTCGTAAGATGAAATTCATGCATACACAGAAAGGAACAGAAAATTAAAAATTAAAATGTCCTATTTGAACTTTTAGGGGGATTGTGGCTAAGAAGTTTCTCTTAGTGTTAGGTTTCTTCTCAGTATTTCCTTTAACCACTCCAAGTCACTAAGACAGATAATGCTGGTTTTACCGACATGTCTCTGACGAGGACAGAGAAGCAGGGAGATGTTCTCGCAGATGGTTCAGGCCTGTGCATTTTCTTTCCAGTGGGGTCCTCCTGGGGCAAAAGGCTCAAACCTGTCCTGGAAAGTTTTGACTGGCTTCCTTTGAAAAGGCAGTGTTTTTGGTTCACTGGACTTTGTAATATTTCTACTGCTACATGCTTCCCCAAACTCCTCTATCAGCTTTAACTCTGAAATATTTTGGAGCAATTGTGCTAGCAAAGTCCATTAAGTATGTTAACAGTAAATAAACATTCTGTCCTGTTTAAACAACCTGATGACTGGTGAGTACTGCACTGTACTGTCCTGAGAATAATGTGCCAAAAATCTTTCAGCTGAATTTTATGTTTTATTAAGTAATGTTGGTAAAGGATTTTAACATGATGAGACATGCCTTGTTGGATGCATACCTGTATGTGATTATGTGTGCACAGTAAGTCTACATGAATTTATACAAATCCATGCTGAAAGTGATATATACTAGATTCTAACAAATCAAGAAGCTCTTTTACACACAATACATTTGATGACAAAAAGTGTATTTATTATTGCAGAGAAACTCTTGTATTAAAGCATCAGGAAGCCTCGGATTCATCATAACTAACAAGACTTGAATGACGTGCATTCTGTTGCTGCGCTTCTCCCTCTAACAGCCCGTCCTCGCTGAGTTCCGGCTGGCGCGTCAGGCCTCTGGGCAGCGGGATAATGACTGATGGCAGGCTGACATGGAGCCCAAGGAGAGCTGCATCAGGAGGTCTCCTGGGCTTAGGGATCAGTGTGCTTAAAATATGAGGATTTGATAGAGTTAACACTTGCCCTTGAGCAGATGGTTTTGAACATTCTGTCAACACTGCCAGTGATTACTGCAAACAGATTCTTCATCCCAGGGGGACGGGAGTGAAGTGCTTTCTAGTTCCCCAATCTCATCTAAGAGGTGTAAAACGCGTCATTTCCAGAGTCTTCTCTCAGCCGTGAGAAGCGCAAACCATTCCCACACACGCCAGCCAGAGAGCCATAACTCAATCAAGAGGCTTTTTCTGGGTCGGAGAGGAAATACAGACCTGGATGAGCTTCAACTTAACTGAAAATTTTCTATTTTGTGTCACGGGAATACTTTGGGCCACTGGAATGCTTTGTCACTGAATTTCTTTGTACAGCCTGCCAGAATGAGGACTGACAGGAAGTAATTAGACCTCCCAACGAGTGTAAGAGGTGTGAAAAGGGGAAGATTCTGTGGAAACAAGTTGACTTCAAAGTTCCCAAAGTAGGAATTAACACACCTGCCAGTGTTTGTTTTGAACTTTGGCAAAGTCATTTTGGAAAGTTGTGTCTTCAAATGAAGAGCAGAACCCACTTGTTTCGAGTGAACTGGTTTCTAAAAATTAGAAAAATGAAACAATGATAGGAAATTGTGGAAAGTAACTTACAGTAGAACAAACTAGTAAGACCAGAGAGGGCATAACAACTGCAGCATCATTCAGTAAGGCCTGCTGTCTGCACAGCAGCGCATTGTGAGGAATGCCATTAGCCAAGTGAAACTGTTTGTACCCCAAAATAAGAGTTCAGAAGACAGAGCCTACACTCATAGAAGCTTTGCTATAGAAGCAGCTGACAGGAAACCTCTTACCCACAATGATTAGGACTTCAATTCTAGAAAATAATGTGCAGGAGAAAAGCCTCCATCTCCAACCTTGGAAAATGGTAATTTTAGGTGCTGTTTGCCTGGTCCTGCCTGTCAGCTGATCTCCACTCAGTGAACCTGAGCTGCTTCTCACCGTTACTTCTGAGAGGAAATCCTCTGCAGGGCAACCAAGCCTGACAGTTCCAACATGCAGAGGGGATTTCAGAAAAAAAAAGAAAAGAAAAGAAGAGTGAAGTATGTGAGGCAAAGCATGAGGATGTGCAGATCTAGAGCCTGACTCTCATGCTAAAGGTTTGCAGCCTCCCCTTCATTATATCAACTTGCTGTTTTGCTCTGAACACCTGGGCTATTAAATTTTTTTCTTAGTTTTTTTCTTAGTAAGAAAAAAATTAACAAATTAAAGTTTGTTGACAGTGTTCCCAGTCAATGCGGTGGATGTTCCACCTATGCGCTGTCACATTTTTCAGGTTCATTTCTGCAGGTGCTAAACACATGCTGACAACAACATATGTTACCAATCTTAAATGGTTTTTAAAAACTGGTGATTAAGGAGTGCACACAGCTTGAAAAAAAATTAATACAGGTGAAAGCTGCCTCTGCCCAAAGATGTTTTCTTGTTTATTTTTCTTCTGCCACTTAGGTAGTTTTAAATGCAGCAGATATATATATATATATATATATATATATATATTTTTTAAGTAATCTCTTAAAATTATTATCTATGCAAATAGCAGTCATAAAATAAATTTGTAACTTAATGCCAAAAACACTTGAACTTACTTCCTCCCTCAGAAAACCCCATGTATCCCTTCCTTGGTTTTTGTTTTTTATTTTTTTCTTGGCTCTTTGTTGTTTCTCTTGTTCCTTTTATTCATGCATTTGGGCTTTCTGGAGAAATCATACAAACCCTCCAAAGAGTATGTATTATGCCATATAAACCTCAAAGTTGTAGAAACCTTCTCTAAGTGGAATACAGTTCTTTCATCCTTTTGTTACTTCCTGACTATGTACAAGATCACTACTGCATAGTTAAATAGTTAGCAAGAAATCATTGTAATTTTATCCCTATGAATTTCAGAGACAATTTATTTTTATTGGCCATTAGGGGACTGTGTAACAGCATCTACATTCTTCCCCTGGAGAACAATGATGGGGTGATTGATGATGTTTTCAAAATGGGTAGGACTCAGTTCTCCTGACAGCTGGTAAGAAAGAGTTTTGAAGTGTTCCCCAAATGTGACGAAGTATCAAAATCAGCTGGGCACTCAATCGCCCTACCTTTGATCCTCATCCCTCCCCTACCTGCAGGCAATCGGCCAAGCTCAGTCCATCCCCAGAGCCCTTGCTTCTCCTTACACAAGACCTTCACATAAACAAGCTGTGACTGGGATGGTTCCTCTGTCAAAGCCGTTTCTTGAACACCGTGTGCCATGCTGCTTCACCCAAGAACTCAGACACTTGGCCAAGGTTTGTGGACCTTGAGGTGGGTTGTAGCTACTGAAAGTGATTGTCTCTCTGACTAAAATGTAAGCCATAGATAAAGGACTATGCACCTACTTTGTTCACCTCTAACATGGAGCCTGACACAAAGTACATGTTCAATCAATATTTGTTGAATAAATTAATAAGTCACTTAAAAATACATATATGTAGGCTGTTTTCTCTGGGCATTTTGATTCAGTAGGTCATAGGGGAAGCCAAACCTCTCTAGTAAAAGCACTTCATGTGGATCTGATGATCAGAAAAATTTAAGAAACACTCTCATAGGTGCCTTGGTACTCAGCATGGTCAACACACTGGCAGCATTGGCACTGTCGGGGAGCTTGTGAGAAATGTGGACCCCCAGGCTCAGCCCCAAACCCACTGAATCAGAACCTACATTAGCAAGATCCCCGGGTGATCTGTACACTAATTAATGTTTGAGAAGCATTGCACAACCACATGTATTTCCAGACCAAGTCTCTCTCGCCAATGAGATATGTAAACAGAGGCATCGTCAGGACTCTCTGGCAAAAACCCTCACCTAGGCCTGAAACAGAAATTGGAGCTTTGCAATGGAAATTATCAGCTCAGTTCACCACACCTCCAAAAATGAATATCTAACTTCCACACCGCAGTTCTCACAGTCTGACCCCCAAGCTAGCAGCATCATATCACTTGGAAACTTAGCTGGAAATACAAATTCTTGGGCCTCACCTCAAAGCTACTGAATTAGAAACCCTGAGGGTGGGATCCAACAATGTGCCTTTTAACTGGCTCTCCACGTGAGATTCTGATTTGTACTGAAGTTTGGGAAACACTGTTCTAAACCAGTGTGTTAAAATCTCTGAGGGGTGGGGGAGAGGGCATGGTGGGGTTGGGGGGGAGATTTAGAAATCTCAATGCTTGGGCCACACCCCAGCTCAATTAAAGAAGAATTTCTGGGAGTGGCACCCAGTTTTCAGTGAACTAAATCTTTTAATTTGATTCTGATGGCAGTCGAGACTGAGAACCACAGTTACTAGACCACAACCAGATCTATCTGGCCACTTGGCAGTAGTTAGTCACCAAAAGAACTTGGAAGCAAAATTAGATTCAGACAGTGGTTCTCAAACTGCAGCATGCATGAGAATCTCACCTGGAGGTCTTATTAAAACACAGACTGGCAGGTCCCACCCCCAGAGTTTGAGTTAGCAGGTCTGGGGTGGAGCAGAAAGTCTTCATTTTTAACAAGTTCCCAGGTGATGCTGGTCCAGAGAAGATACTCTTGAGAACCACTGCTCTGTAGTAATCAGTCTCCAGGACAGTCCAGAGATACTCAGGTTAAAGCAAAGACAAGCTGATTTTGCCAAATTCTGGAAAGGCACAAACACAGAAGGCCCATTTGTGCTGCATCTGGCTGAGTTTTTATCTTTTTATTCCGCAGGTAGCAGCCTCAGCACAGATGTAACAGCTACATTCTGATGGCTCGCCCATAGCCTGAGGTTCATTCTCATTCTTCCACCCTCATCCTCACTCTACAACACCCAAGTGTGTAGGATCTTGTTAGGGCACATTTCACGGGTGTTACTGAGGAGGAATACACATGTCTCCCAGACTCTGACACCCTAGTTCTGACAGTCTCCAGTCAGTTTTTCCAGCATGGTCCAGCTACAGAGGTCACTGGTCACTAAGTGGGGCCACCTGAAATTGGTGGACCAAATTCCTGATCCTTGTAAACTGTCTCCCCTCTATGCTTCTATAGAAAGGGACTGGAAAGGAGGGTAATCTATTAAGTAGATAATTAAGAATCAGATGGGCATGGGTTCAGATCATGACTTTGTCCCTTACTTTAAATAATTTGTTTAATTTATCTGTGTCTACTGGTCTATGAAACAGAAAGGAAGCTTATGAGTTAGACATTCCTTGGTGCCAGTTCCTGCCCAGCCATTTATTGGCTATATGTTTGAAGGAGGTTACTTCTATACACCTCGGTTTTGTTCCAATGATATTATCATCCCTCAAGCTCATTGTAAGAGGCAAAATGAGTTAATTTATAGAAAGGGTACAGAGTATGTCCCTGGTGCTTTCTTTATTTTAGCCTTTAAGCTGCTCAGATCTCTGGTTCCTCCATAAATTGTTTAACCATTCACCTCCCTACTTCCAAATAGTTGTTTATAATCTTCTACTTCCTAGCCCTTCGTCATGTCTTGACCCCAGTTACCTGGTTATGGCCCCTACTGTAACACAGGTACCTAGTAAACTAGGCATTTTACATGGACTATCTCATTTAATCCTCAAAACAAATTTAAGGGGTACATTGAGGTATTCTTAAATTATAAGTGAATCCGCTTAGGCCCAGAGAGATTAATTAACTTTCTCAAGGATACACATGCCCCTATTAATTGAGTAATTGGAACTTAAACTCAAGCAGATTAGACTTTTCAGCTGACAATGAGCTATCAATGATCAAACCCAGTGGGCTTGTTTCTAGATTCTTACTCTTGTTGATCTCCCTGGGTCATCAGAGGCAACTGACTACACTCCCTGAAAGTTTCTTCTGTCTGCACGTACCTGTCACAGCATTATCCTATTCTTTTTCCAACGTTCCAATTCTTTTTTTTTTTTTTTTGAGATGGAGTTTCGCTCTTGTTGCCCAGGCTGGAGTGCAATGGCGCGATCTCGGCTCACCGCAACCTCCGCCTCCTGGGTTCAGGCAATTCTCCTGCCTCAGCCTCCTGAGTAGCTGGGATTACAGGTATGCGCCACCATGCCCAGCTGATTTTTTGTACTTTTAGTAGAGACAGGGTTTCACCGTGTTGACCAGGATGGTCTCGATCTGTTGACCTCGTGATCCACCCGCCTCGGCCTCCCAAACTGCTGGGATTACAGGCGTGAGCCACCGCGCCCGGCCACCAATTCTTTTTTAGATCTCCAACCCAGTATTACAAACTTTGCCCTCTCTCCTAAACTCCAGACCTTCATTTCCAATTACCTGCTGGGCATTTCTGCCTGGGTTTGACCAGAACCTCAAAAGCTCCATATGCCTCTCCCTAGCTCATTCTCCTTCCTTATTTATTTTTGTTAATGGCACCACCATCTCCCTAGGCATCAGGGTTCAAAACCTCAGAGGCAGGTAGTTAGCTGGAGCCCCTATTTAGCTATTTTTACTCCATACTCACTCATTTCACAAGCTACACTCCTTCTCTACAAGGGCCCTAATGTCATTTCTCAGTAGCAATGTGGCCAATGAAAATCATAGATAACACCTCTGCTCTTCCCCAAAAAGGAAAATGAATGGGAAATGAAAATTTCAAAATAAAATAAAAAATTAGCCATAATCTTTCTTTTCTTTTGTTTTTTTAATTATACTTTAAGTTCTGGGATCCATGTGCAGAACATGCAGGTTTGTTACACAGGTATACACGTGCCACGGTGGTTTGCTGCACCCACCAACCCATCATTTACATTAGGTATTTGTCCTAATGCTTTCCCTCTTTTAGTCCCCCATCCCCCAACAGGTCCTGGTGTGTGATGTTTCCCGCCCTGTGCCCATATGTTCTCATTGCTCAACTCCCACTTAGGAGTAAGAATATGCGGTGTTTGATTTTCTGTTCCTGTGCTAGTTTGCTGAGAATGATGGTTTCCAGCTTCTTCCATGTCCCTACAAAGGACATGAACCCATTCTTTATTATGGCTATGTAGTATTCCATGGTGTATATGCGCCACATTTTCTTTATCCCGTCTATCATTGATGGGCATTTGGGTTGGTTCTAAGTCTTTGCTATTTTGAATAGTGCTGCAGTAAACATATGTGTGCATGTGTCTTTATAGTAGAATGATTTATAATCCTTTAGGGTTATATACCCAGTAATGGGATTGCTTGGTCTAATGGTATTTCTACTTCTAGATCCTTGAGGAATCACCACACTGCCTTCCACAATGGTTGAACTAATTTACACTCCCACCAACAGTGTAAAAGCATTCCTATTTCTCCACATCCTCTCCAGCATCTGTTGTGTCTGGACTTTTTAATGATCGCTGTTCTAACTGGCACGAGATGGTGTCTCATTGTGGTTTTCATTTGCATTTCTCTAATCATCAGAGACAATTAACTTTTTTTCATGTTTGTTGGCCACACAAATGTCTTCTTTTGAAAAGTGTCTGTTCATATCCTTCGCTCACTTTTTGATGGGGTTGATTTTTCTTGTAAATTTGTTTAAGTTCCTCGTAGATTCTAGATATTAGCCCTTTGTCAGATGGATAGATTGAAAAGTTTTTCTCCCGTTCTGCAGGTTGCCTGTTCACATTGATGATAGTTTCTTTAGCTGTGCAGAAGCTCTTTAGTTTAATTAGATCCCATTTGTCAATTTTGGCTTTTGTTGCCATTGCTTTTGGTGTTTTAGTCATGAAGCCTTTGCCCATGCCTATGTGCTGAATGGTATTGCCTGGGTTTTCTTCTAGGGTTTTATGGTTTTAGGTCTTACATTTAAATCTTTAATCCATCTCAAGTTAATTTTTGTATTAGGTGTAAGGAAGGGGTCCAGTTTTAGTTTTCTGCATACGGCTAGCCAGTTTTCCCAACACTGTTTATTAAGTAGAGAATCCTTTCCCCATTGCTTGTTTTTGTCTGGTTTGTCAAAGATCAGATGGTTGTAGAAGTGTGGTGTTATTTCCGAGGCCTCTGTTCTGTTCCATTTGTCTATATGTCTGTTTTGATACTAGTACCATGCTGTTTTGATTACTGTAGCCTTGTGGTACAGTTTGAAGTCAGGTAGCATGATACCTCCAGCTTTGTTCTTTTTGCTTAGGATTGTCTTGGCTATACAGGATCTTTTTTGGTTCCCTATGAAATTTAACGTAGTTTTTTCTAATTCTGTGAAGAATGTCAGTGGTAGCTTGATGGGGATAGCATTGAATCTATAGATTACTTTGGGGATCATGGCCATTTTCACAATATTGATTCTTCCTATCCATGAGCATGGAATGTTTTTCTGTTTGTTTGTGTCCTCTCTTATTTTCTTGAGCATTGGTTTGTAGTTCTCCTTGAAGAGGTTCTTCAGACCCCTTGTAAGTTGTATTCCAAGGTCTAAATCAAAGAAAAATTATGAATATCCTGTTCTCCATTTTTCCCGTTAAGAAGAACCATCTAGGAAACTCTCTTCTCACATGTGAAGATGTTTGTCTTTGCATGTGAGATGAGACACTAGTTGGCCAAGCACCTGGGAGAATTATCTTGAAGTCTAAACTGCTTTAATGATCTGGGCTAACCAAATGCCAGTTATTTCTCAACTTACAAGCTCAAAGTTAGGGCCATGTGTCTAAACTCCCTTTCTTTAACTGACACTTAACATCACAGAGCTCTCTGGATAAGTTACTTATTACTCCATGTGTGAGTTTTTCCTGTGTATTTAGTGATAATCATAATAAACCATGCACAGAGATAGTGCAATGGTCTTGGGAGGGATTGATTTCAAAAAGTACTCCCATGCTCAGACTGACATGCTCTGAAGCCTATGGCCAAAAAACACTTTTCATCACTCTCTGGTTCTGGGCCTGGTTCTGGGCCTAGCTGGTACAGGAGACCAACTGAACAATGAAACTCTCTCCATATACATGGCAGGGACGTGGGGATGCAGAATATACAGGAAGTATAATTCACCAATGATATGTAACAGGTTTTTAGGAGCTCATACTAAATCACCTGGAATTTTGCCAGACTCAAAAAGGAAAAAAAAAAAAGCCATAACAATCATCTTTCTGCTAAGAATAATTATGTGAAATGTTCCCAGTAGGGTTGCCACCTTATTAAGCACCGAATTGTGATCTGCGGCTGCTCGGGACTGGCTAACAACATGATGAATGCTTTGTACACGATCTATAGGAAGGACAAGCAAAGTTAAAGGGGTATGTTATTTGGAAACATAAATGCAGCTGAAGTTCAGGGGCTCCTAATGAAAGCACATCTTTAGCCATAATTATTGGGCGTTACTGCACTCCCATAATGCTGAAGACTGGCCATCATAATCTAATTTTATTTCTTCTATAAATTTATGTCTAGATCTACTCTAAAGGGCACTATAGAGAAAAGATACCATGAATTTAATTATTTTAATATTGTTTAAAGAAGCAAAAGTCAATCACTAGGAGCGACCTTTACAAGGCACAATCCTTTTTTATAAATTTAATTCATGTCACTCTGCAAGAATAAGCTAGTATTCTATTTGCAACAAAGGGTTAAAATACAGATGCTGTGAATGAGAAGTATAATCCTTAAGGCCTTAGGGCATTAAGACATATCTGCTCCTTAGGGTCCATCTTTGTCCATAATCAATTTCTTCCCTTGGAGAACATTAATTGTCTCTAATGATAGCTTTCCATCAATACATCCTTGATCTTAAAAGGCCTGTACAGCTTTTTCCTTTATTCAATCAAATCATCTCTACAATTGCCCCCCTTTAGTAAGATAATACCTTTTAAGCCTTGTATTTTAATATAAAAAATAAGAGGTAGCTGCAAATTCTAATGGAAGTGCTAACATTTGAGAACCAGGATGATGGCTTCCATTATCCTAAATAATGTTTGAAGATTACAGAAAGCACTGTGTTTCAAAAGGTGGAAACTAATCCACCACTTTCAAATTATTCCTTGTATAAAAATTTGTTCCGACATTAGGATTTTTTTTTTTTGCCCCAGTAACGGCACTGTATATTTAAATATTTGAATATGAAAGATAATTTTTCAGCTCTGAAATGGCAAATAATTGCTATTTATAAGAACAAAATGCTGAATAATTTGAGGAATTGACAACTTTAAACACCAAAGCCCTTTATTTTGTTATTCTCCTGATAAGACATTCGCACACTCTTCAATCAAACCACCACAATCCTAATCAGTAGTTACTAAAATTATTTAATTTTATAATGGCTGGAAAAAAAAAAAAAGACAGAGAGAGACCTTAGTCCCTTCATGACCCGCTACTGTGTCTTGCTTTCTTCCCCCATTTGCCTTCTTCAAACCTGCTTTTCTAAAGGCATGGAAATTCTTTTTTTTTTTTTCTGTCATTCTACTGATTGTTTCCATTCAAATAGACGATTGCTCTCGCACTGCTTTATCTAGGTTACCCGGGACAAATCTGTGTTTCTGTCCAAGGCCCCACCACAGCTTCTGCAGAGATTGCCCTAATATTTATAATAGGTAAGAAAACTTGAGAAGACATACTGATAGGACAAAAGCTGTCTGCCCTACAGAATTCTTCTTTGGGTAATTTCTATATTCAGTAGGAACATAACAAATGTCCATGCTGCATATAAAGTATCATTCTTATCACTGCAAGATTAGGAAGCCCTCCTTGCCGGAGTCCACGGCTTACATGTGTGCTTTCTGTCTTACTTATAAAAAATCTGCCAGCATTCTAGGAAATAGATGAAGAGACTCTGTGGAATGTAATTAACTGCAAAGCCCAGGTGATTAAAAACCTGATTAAAAGAAAATAACACACACAACACAGAAAAGACCTTATTCACTGAAAAAGGGGTGAGGAGGGAGAAACAGAAAAATTACTAAATTATTCGGGGTTTTGTCTAGTAATATATGCAATTCTAGATGCTAAATTTACATCATGAATTAAAATATAAGCAATATTTAATAAATACATTGGTTGCAAAATAAATACCAAAAGAAATACTAGAATTTTGTATGGAGTGAAAAGGTGTATATGAGGTAGATAGTATCACCCTAACAAATACCAAACCTAAACAAAACACGCATACAAAGTGAGACCAGTTAACAACCAAGATAAGAGATGAAAATTGCCACTGAAGCAGATCAACTTTATTCAATGCCCTGATAAGCACCTATTTGCTCTTCCCCATTATGCTTTCTTAGTATTTATAAATTATCATTTAATTATGCTGGCAAGTGGTAATTGTCAAATAAAGCTCAGATAGGCATAAGCCCTCAGGCTGCACATGACAGAAAAATATCTGTTAAAGCTGGGCTGATTCACACGCTTAGGAAATAATTTCCTTTCTTCTTTTTATCCTTGCCAACAAATTATATGAACTGGCACTTTGTGCTTTGTAGGCATTTTGAAGTCTATGCAGATTACAGAAAAGAAAAATTAGTTGTTTCAATATCTACCATTCCTAAATTATTCTGCTGATTTAAGACTCCACGTACCGAGAGAACAAAAGAGTGCCAAAGATCAAGAAATTCAAACCTTCCTCTACTTATAGTTTATGCTCAGGGTCATTTTCAATTGAGGAAATCAAGATTTGGAGAATTATTTTACATATTGTACAATGGATTTTACATAAAGTAGGAATTGGAACATGACATTCATCCCATTAGGAGAAATACAGAAATCTCTTTTTCCTTAAGTCTCGTATTACTTAGGTTTAATTAGTACCCATCCATCCCACCTCTTTTGTATTGAGTATTCTAAAAAAAAAGAAAAGAAAAAAAGAACCTTCCAGCTAGTTGCAGCACTCTGGCTGTGGAGCATAAACACAGAGGATTATAATGCATATAAAAAAATAAGTTGAATACCAAGAGGCAATTTAATTCGTATCTAATATTTAGACAGAATGTTGTGTTTTGGTTATATATGTAGAGCCACTTGTAAATTATTTTTAATTTCAAGGCTGAGCAGAGAAGACAGAAAATGTCCTCTCCCTCCCTTGTGAGAGAGAGGAGAGTGAGAGAGACAGAAGGTGGGGGTGTGGGGAGAAGCCAAACTTGATTTCCTTCTGTAAGCAAAAGATCATCACCCTTCTCTCCTGGTTCCCAACTCCCTTCCTCCCTCCAGCTACCCTGGGCTGCTTTGGGGGCTCTTTAATTACCATGTTCCCACTTGCCTCAGAGTCTTCACACATGTTATTTTCACTGCGTGGAAAGTTCTTTAAAACTTCAATTCCACTCCCTTCACCCCCTGAAGTCTTCTCAATCTATTTATGTTCTACCCATTCTTAAGATCCTAATTCAAACATCTTTTCCTTAGGAAAGCTTTCTCCAAACTCCCACACCCAGTTCCGGACAAAGTCACCTGCTGCTATATACTCTCATAGCCCTTATTACAGTGTAAGAAAAAGAATGATAATAGCAAATATATAAACTTTATTATGTGCTAGACTACTATATGTTTTAACAGAAACCTCACGGCAACCTTGTGGAGGAAGACACTGAGGCATATCAAATAACCTGCCTAAGATTCTGCAGCTAGCAAGTGGTAGAGCCAAGATGCAAACCAAGCCCAGGTTCAGAGTGGGTACTCTTAACCACCACTTCTTACCGCTGTACTTATTTGCACAATTGTCTAGTCACTATTTGTTAATCCCCTCCTCCAACCCCCAATAGTTTGTAAGTACCATGAGCGTGTAGTCATGTCTATTTTGCGAAGGCCTGATGCATAAAAGGAACTCAATAAACAAGTATTGAATCAATGACCAAAGGTTCAGCTCAAAATAAATACATGGAGCTGAAGATTGCTGCATATCCCTGAGCTATTTGGCTGCCAACATTGCTCCTCCTTATGTGGAGACCATCTACTACCGTAATTCAGAAAGATGGCTTGACCCAGCAGAAAGTATTTCATGTGTCTTTGCTTCAGTGAATAAGATGCTTTTGTTTTTTGGGTTTTTGATTTAGGTTTTAATGCCTTAATTCCTCTTATTTTAAAGATTTTAATAAAAAAACAAAATGTTTTAAGTGTCACTGGTATTTTAAAACACATAAGTTATTTTTTTAAAAATCCATTTACACAGATACTTTCTTTTGAGACTGAGTAGATACTGAGACTAGTAGCATATATTTCAGTGCAGACTCAAAAATATGTACCACTCTGAATACATAGAGACAACGGTACATTTGGCATATTTTGCAGCCAGAAATCAGGCTGCACCTTAGGGTATAATCTGTGTATTATTAATACTTATTCACAGTCAACAGAAATGTTAACAACGTTTTGTCAAAATGCATAACTCATCTTTGAATACGCAGCCTAACCTTGAATAATTCAGTTCACAGTATTCATTTGAAAAGTTAGCCATTTTCCTCTTTTTGCTTTGTTTGTACATATTGCAGAGCGTTTGAGTCCATGATGTGGGCTATTCAGCAACTGATGCAAATTTCCTTTTTAAAAAGGAAATAAAATGATTTTCAGTAATCAGAATATAAAAACACATCCTGACTGGCACTTGGGAAACCAAACATAACTTAACCTTAATTCAGGCAGCCCTTTTTAAGTAAGAGATGTTCCTAGGCAGGCTATTAATTGAGAATTGCAAGGCTAAACTACATTCGTATCTTGGCATTCATAAATACTTTCTGAGTACCCAGGAATAGTTTTCCACTCCGTATTTATTTTCATAGGCACTACTCTAGCTCAATAAAAATTCTTTTAAAACAAAGTCACCATTTTCAAAGAATGCTTTGCATCTTCTCTATTACATTGTTGTTTTGCCACTTATGATCTAGCCAGGATATTGTTGTAGCACTGCAGCACTTTTCATTGTAATTAGAGACTTAGCCTTTTAAAAAGCAAAGCATTTACTTCTCATTACCTTAGGAACAAAACAAAATAAAAATCTATCCTATTTGAAGATTGAAGGAACTAAGGCATAAAAAAATCAAGTGCCTTGCTCAAAAAATTGAAATTAAAACATTATCCAATGACAAGTCATTTTACTTAAAAATAGTCAATTCTGTACAATCACAGATATTCACATGGCTATCTGAAAGAATAGTGCAAATATAACATAAGTAATGCCTTCAACACGTAGAAAATCTCTTTCAATCCAAAACATCAATATTTATAAACTGCAAATAATCTCCTCCTCCTTCCCTTTCTCCTCCTCCTTCTCCTTGTTCTCCTACTTCCCCTTCTCCTCCTCCTCCTTTTCTTTCTTGTTCTTCTCCCTTCTCCTCCTTCCTCTCCCTCTCCTTTTTCTTCTCTTTCTTCTGTGCTGTTGATAATAAATAATATTCTGGAGGACTCCAAGGCCTATACACTGAGAAGTATGTTCTGGCTTTTCAGAGAAAGAATAAGGTACGTTTAGTATATAGAATAAGGTATGTTTAGTATATAGAATAGGGTATATTGAGTATATAGAATAAGGTATGTTGAGTATATAGAATAAGGTACGTTTAGTATATAGAATAAGGTACGTTTAGTATATAGAATAAGGTACGTTTAGTATATAGAATAGGGTATATTGAGCATATAGAATAAGGTATGTTGAGTATATAGTTTGAAGACTCAGCATAGTGATTATATCCCAGGCCTCTCTGCATCCTGGCCACCCATATGTGGATATGTGCCAGTTCTTTTCCACTAACCAAAGGGAACTTGTAAATCAAATTCTTCACTGTTTTATAACAAACAGAAGATTTAACAGATCATTATAAATCACCTAATAGCATATAGGTGAAACAGTGTGAAAAACAGAACTAATGTTTGAAAGGGGAGACATCAAATCCACAGACCTTTCTATCTGCTTTTTTAAGCAATGTTTTGTATATTGACTGAAATGTCATCAAGCCCTAAAAATACATCATGTTATGCAACTGCAACTTCTCACTTAACTTCAAGGCTCACTCATCCGTACATAAGAACTAAAAAGATGTCTGTTGGCTGGTTGCTAAATAAGAACACCATTCCAGCACTGTCCAGTAGAAATATAATGTGAACAACATATGGAATTCTAAATGTTCCTAGGAGCCACATTTAAAAAGTAAAAAAGTAAAATGAAGCAGGTGGAATTGACTCTGATAATGTATTTCATTTAACCAGTATATTCAAAGGATTATCATTTTAACATGTAAAGGAACTAACCAATTATTAATAAGATATATGATATAAGATATCATTTCATGTTTGTACCAAGTCTTCAAAATCTGATGTGCATTTATATTACAGCACATCTCAGTTTGGACTAGCCACTTTCAACCGCTCATCAGCTACATGTGGCTTATGGTTACCATATTCGTCCACATGAGCAACTCAAACCCTGTTAATTGAGTAAGTATTTTCTCTCTTGTGTTTTAAGTTAATGATGTTTTGGTGTAGCCAATAATACACAAATAATGTATTTTCTGACGGATAAGTTGTTTTGATAACGAATGTTTGAGAGATAACATTTGTGCTCCCAACTCCATAAAAAAAGGAACATTTATAACTGTCTCTATTAGTTGAATTATCTTTAATAAGTCCATACAATAGTGACTGGTGGCACTTACCAGCATTGCTTCTGAATTTTCCAGTGAGGTTTGTAACTACACTTGGAAATTAAACATAGAAAAATACAAAGAAAACATATGAGGTAAACTTTTCCTCAAGACTCTGAGGATGGTAGAAGTACATGTCTATAGCTGGTAGCATCTATGTTCCTCTGTCTTGTTTTAATTCATCAAACATAACCACTGTGAATCATCCCATGATGTACCAGCTCTGGTCTCTTAGTCATTTAATTTTGAAATATTATAATTATAATTGATTTCTCACTCTTCCTTTAGTCATACATTTTACTAATTACAAAATCTTGCTAATTCTGCCTCCAAAAAGGATTTCATTTTTATTTCCACCTCTGCACTCTCATAGATTTAGATGGAGTCTTTTTCATCTGACCCTTCTTAGACTGTGGCCACCTGCAGGCTCCCAGTCTTCAGCGAACCTAGCACAGTGCTCTTAGAGATGTTTGCTGAAACATAGAGGAAAATGTCACTCCAGGTTCACTCCATGTTCCTTCTCATGCATAGGATATGGTCTAAACTTCTTAATATGGTTATTGGAGCACTCCACTCTTTGATCTCAACCTATTTATGTTTTTTTTTTTTTTTGAGACAGAGTCTTACTCTGTTGCCCAGCTGTAGTACGATCTCAGCTCACTACAACCGCCACCTCCGAACTCAAGTGATTCTCTTGGCTCAGCCTCTTGAGTAGCTGGGACTACAGGCACCTGCCACCACAACCAGCTAATTTTTGTATTTTTACTAGAGATGGGGTTTCACCATGTTGGCCAGGATATCTAAATCTCTTGACCTCGTGATCCGCCTGCCTCGGCCTCCCAAAGTGCTGGGATTACAGGTGTGAGCCACCACGCCTGGCCCTCAACCTACTTACCTTAAACTACTACCTATGACCCATTGCATCTTAATCTTAGGCTCATTGTTCCATAATACACTGACCTTTCTGCCCCTTGTTACATGCAGTCTGCCATCCTGGAATGGCCTTCCAGCCTCAATCCTCACCCTAGTCTTCAAAATCAATCTTGAATTCCATTCCATAAAACTTCTCTAGATCTAGCTATCAATTCAACAAATGTTTCATGAGAGCCTTTGCTGTATACCAAATACTAAGCTACATGTTGGAGATTTAATAAATATTTTTTTTCTTAAAAATCCTCTAGGTCAGTAAGTGATATTTGCAATATAACATGATAAGTGCTATAATCAAAATATCACAGGGAGGGAAGAAAAATTTTGCCTGTGTGGAGGGAGGGCAGGTAATATTTGGGCAGGATCTCAAAGGATTAATATTAATTTTCCAGGTAAAGAAAAAAAAGAATAATGTTCCTGGTGGATGAAACTGATTATTCAAAGTGCACAGAAGCATAAAAATATGTGCATGACTGGGGAGGAAGACAGTTCGGTACTACTAAAAAAAGGGTGATATTCAAAATACTTAATCAGTATGGAATAAGTATTGAGCAATCAGAATCGACAATGGTTTTATTTATACATAACAACTGAATACTAGCCCAGAAGCAAAGTCAGGCGCCCTTGGCAAAAGCGGAGGGGCAGGACAGCACAGGTCAGTAACAGATGAGCAGGGCTCGGAGAGTGATCTGAGCCTATTCCAGGGGGCAGAAGGGAAGAAGTGAAAGCATTTAACAAGTAAAAAAAAATCTTATCAGTTATATTTTAGAAAGATTAACCAGCCAACTGTATTAAAAATGACTTTGAAGGGAATGAAATAAAAGGCTAAGACAAACATTGGATGATTGCAGTCGTCCAGGTGAGAGATGAAACGCAGCTGAACTGAACCTGCAGCTGTGAAGACAGAGATGCAAGATCACATTTAAGGTTTGTTTAGAAGACAACGCGCACAGGACTTGAGGAACGATTGAACACGATCAACGGGAAGCTGGTGGATGGGTGAATGATGCATTTGACACCTCTAGTTTAGAAAACTGATGCACAGTGATGCCATCAAACTAAACAAAGAATACAAAAAGGAGGAATGCATTTGTCTAGGTAGCATTTAAAATACTGAAGGAACACTGTCAGAAATGCACGGAAGACAGCTATCAATAGGAGATTAGCACCCAGGAGAGATAAACCTCTGGAGCTACGTCATTATTGGTGGTAAAAATAAAGAATATAGATGGTTTCCTGAGGGTAAGAAAAAAGTATGAAATGGGAATGGCTGAGGATAAAATCCTGGTAAAGATCATCAACTAAGAAATGAGAAGAAAAACAAATCTGCATTTCGTCTTATATTGAAGCTATTAATCAACCTCAATTCTCTTCACTAGATCTTGAGTTCCGGCAGGGCAGAAATCACATCTTGCTCATCTTTGGGTTCTCCTAAGAGTATTTGGCACCTAGTAAGTTTGTGCACGCGCACACACACACACACACACACACACACACAATATTTGCTGAGTTGAATTGAGCTTCAGCCTCATCCTAAAACATCTAAGGACTATATATGTGTGGACATACATGAATGCATGTGTGTATATTTATATTCATAAATATATGTATTTAATCATTAAGACATTTAGTTAAATTACTCTCCACAGCTGTGCTACTGCATATGAAAGCTGGTTCCTCAGTGTACCTCCCAAATTCACCCACAACCTTTGAGTGCTTTTTTTTCTGAACTAAACAGTCCAGTCCATTTCCATGGGCCATAAAGCCAGACGCCTTATGAAGGTGGTTGCTGCTCTTTCAACAGCATAAACAGTGGACACCATGACCATGAAGAAGCTCCTGCAAGGTTTGTCTATAAAATGATTGTTCTCCCTCCACCTTTCATCTCTGTAGAGACTGCGATGCTATGAAAAGATTCCAAAACACCTGCTCTGCCACTTCTTGGTGTAGATGTGTACACGTCAGGTGACTGCCCCGCTTGAGTCTGTTTGCTCATCTGTAAAATTAGGATAACATGACCTACTTCTCAGGGTCAATGAGGAGAACTCAGTGCAATTATGCAAGAAAAAGCACTATGCTCATTGTTTACATAGTAGCCTTCATTTTTGGTTAGCATAAAACATTATTTTCTCTTTTGGATAAACTAGTAGGAAGGACAAAAAATATTTCTCAGAAAAGGAACTGGAGAGTATGAATTAATTCTCTCAAAAGTGAGTCTCCCATTGAGAGTGAACATTTGCAATAAAATCTATAATAATATGGCATAAAGTTTTTAAGTATGACAGAAAAAAGCATGAGTCTCCATGTAAATAATCATTAAAGATAGCTCTTTTTAATTACTATTTTGACCAATTTGAGTATAATTGTGCTTTTTACCTCAGCAGAGACACAGGCTGGAACCAGATAATGTAAGGGTTTAGGTAAAATTAAACAAATCAATTGAAAGCCAAATGCAAGGCAATGTGCTAGATGCTAAGACAAAACTATAGTAAATCCTTCGCCTTCACCTAAACCACTAACAAAACTCTGGGCCCCAGGAGAGGCAACACGATTGTTGTGCAGTTTGGTGAATTTGGAGCTGGGGGGTAGGATTGGTGGTGGAGCGTTTGCCTTGATGTCCTTATATTTCCTAACATCAATGAAAAAGTCAACTTACTTTTTCTGCTACTATATGAAAAAGCTGTAAAGAAAGTATGTAAACAGGCTGAGATCATTGAAACCCATGGACATTTGGTGAAACTCTAGAGTGTCTTAGTCATATTTAATTATTGAAGAAAGAGGTCGAGAACTTTAACATTAGAAGGCAAGTTTAAAAAACAAGGTGCTGGTGTAAGTGATTAGCTCAGGAAAAGAAAGTACCAGATGGAGAGCTGCAAATAGAAAGACATTAAGATGTAGTTAAGACAATGATGGGCTTTTGCAAATCTTGTAAAAAGATGTGGTTCCAGTCCTAGTTCTGATTTATCCTACAATTCAATTAGCCTTTTGGTTTCTTCAGTTTCTAGAAGGTGAAAATGCTAACAGTGATAGATCTATCATAGGGTTTCTGTGAGGCTCCCATGAGATGAGGTACAGAGAGTTTCTTCGTAAGCTATGAAGCATATGGCTGTGGGAACCTGGGTCACTGGCAGCAGTGCTGCAAGGATTCTGACACGTTGCTGGCAGCTGATGTCCACTTGCACCTTTGTTTGACTGGCAGAAATTAAAAACTGTCTATTACTCAAAGTAAGCTGTTCATAAACAAGGCAATTTATTCAAAAGTACTAATTTTCTTAGTTTTTCTTAACAGTGCTGCCACGACATCCTCAGTCCTGGCCAAGAGAAATACAGATCTATTTATGACCCAAATGTAAAGTCGGGATTAATTATGAGAAGTGCTAGGGCTCTTAGGGAATATAAATGTGTTCTTCATAATGCTTAAATTTCTCCTTATATTATGAATGTACATTGCAAAACATTTCTGCATTAGGTTATGAAAATATTAAAATACATTTATTATGCACCAATATATTTATCTATTTGTGTGAGTTTTCTTCCAGTCTTTTTTGGAAAAGTTTATTATGACATATTTCTGATATCAATTAGGTAAAAAGAACAAATGATATACCAACTACTGTGTATTTATTCCCAGTTCAGGAAGTACAATGTTACCACTCAAGTTGAAGGTCTCTGTGCATCCCTCCCAAATTTCACTATCTATCCCAATCCCCAAAACAAAGTTCAGAATTATTCTGAATTTCTTATTTATATATGTAGTAATAGCAATATACTACTTACGGTAAAGTTGTATTTCAAAATATTTTCATCAGAATTTACATTTGCCTGCCCACAAACTATCTGATTATGAAAGTATTCTTAAAGCTTTTCTAGTTATTTTATTAATTAAGCTAACTAGAGAAGCTGGGCAATTAACTTAGACCACAGACTCATTAGTGCTAAGTAGAACTAGAGTCACAATGGACAGAATATGCGTTAGGAGGCAGAAAATGTGGTTTGAGCCTCAGCTCTGTTACGTACTAGCTGGGTGACCTCTGGCTGTATCCAGGATTGTTACAATGAGCAGATGAGACAATCTATGTGCAATTCTATAACCCACTCTTTAATGTTGTTTATCATTAAGAGTAAAGACTCTTGCCACTAAGTCTGAGATGATTGCCCCAACAAGTCTGGGACTCAATCCCCATCTGACTCAGACTACAAATAATAATTTGTCACCCTGACAATAATTGCTGTTATTTACTGTATCCTTAACATATGTTAACCCAACTAATTTTCCAAAAAGCCCTATGGGTCAATATTATGATCCTCATTTTCCAAACGAGAAACTTCATTTCCACAGAGGTTAAATAACATGCCTAAAGTGGCACCATTAATAAGAAGCAACCAGAGATTCTAAAGCCCATGCTCCTTACACCTGGGCAATATTCCCTCCTGGGTTTGGCCAAAGCTGCTTCCTTTGGCTTGACAATCCCTATACAGTGTTTTTAGGGTACCACAATGCCAGCCTTATTCCAAAAGCAAAAACCAGACCTCCTGATTTTCAACATTACATCCCAGGTTTACATACAAGAGTTTAAAAATTAAACCTTTATTTTGTCATTAGTCTTTTTACACATTTAGTAACCTTATCAAATGAGAAAACTAAAACACGTTTTCTCATTTATTCATTTGAAAGGGAGGATCTCTAGAAAATGTCTGGAGTTCCTCCAGTTGTTTTCTTCTACAGAGTAGATGAACATTTCTTCCAGTTTTTTAGTTTTAGTTGTTGTGGTTGTTACTATTTTACCACCCCAATTCTAAATTTCACCATTTTGCAAAAGTGGAGACCTAGTTCCAAAGAGGCAAAGTCCCATTGCTGGTGACAAATCTGAGACTGGACCATTGGTCTTCTCCTGCTCAAGTCAGTGCCCTTCTGACAATATCACGCTGCCTCTTGAAGAAATATAATAATCATTTTTTACATTTAAAATACAATGTAGTATTCTGATCTGGTATTCATGGACACCATGGCATCACAGCCATGAGTCAATCTTAGAGTAAAACCCATGAACTTCTGACTTTTAAATAATAGAAACATTTACCAAAATGACTAATTTCCTGCTGGGGTTTAAAGGGAGAACAAAAAGATTTATTTCTTTTTCTCTTGTTTTATTCATTCTTTTTCAGTGCTCCTAAAGAGAAGGAAAAAAAGATTTGATTTTAAAAATTTTCCAAAACTAGGAAATAGCAATTCCAAAATGTAAGTTAGTAATTTGGGGCTTACGATAAATCTTTTAGAAAGGGTGTTCTAAGAGCTGAATTAGAAAATAATTAAGCTCCTTTCTCATTTACTATAAAACAAATTCATGGGGTTTTTCCTAAAAGTAAATACTTGAACTGCATTTAATGTATGGAGAGAAGAAAAAGAAACACAGATAAATCTGATCTTCCTTGATCTGTATCCATCTTGTTTCCACTGCCCTTTGCACTTTCTCCTCAAAGACTACAGTCCTGAAAAGCATTATACCCCTAAAAGGAGGGAAATGGCTCACCAGCAAGTGGTTTTGCTGTGTACTTGCAATGTCTAAGAAATCTTAGTTCAGTTCCACCAACAGTGACAGAAAAGGCATATGTACAAAAACAGATGATAGCTATAACAAAGGAGAAACGCAAAGGTAAACCCGTCAGATGCTACAGGACCACAGAAGAAGGCAACCTGCCCCTTCCTCTGGGCTTTTTACTCGATTCGGAGGGATGCACGAGTGTCAGCCAGGCAGGAATACTAGGACGGCATTCCAGGCCAAAGAAACCCCCACCGTGTGCAGGAAATGAAAAGCAAGTTGGTGTTACCAAATTGAAATGCATAAGATGAACAGTTCCCTAAGACAAGGCTTAAAGATGTAAGTAAGAGAGTCCTTCCAAGTCCCTGATAACAATCTAAATCTGTATGAAGACAACAATACACGGCGCTCTATTAAGGGATATGAGGCAAGAATTTCATTCCTTATAATAAGCAATGACAAGGATGAATTTCTTACGTTCTACATTTTAAGTTAAAGCCAATTCAAGTTCAACCCTGCAGTAAAGTTAGTCTGACATTTGCACTCTAATACGCTTCCTGCAGTGGGAGAGGGAGAACGCCCTTTGGGAAGAGGGATGGGGCAGTTACACTATACCGCCTGCTTGCGACCATTCTCCGGTTTTTCTGTTTTGATGTAGCAGTTCAAAGTTTGGGAACCCTCTGCTTTGAATTACCCTTTATGAACAGATTCAATCGTGCAGTGCAGAATAAACTGATTGCAGACCCAATACTCGCCTCTGACTGGCCCTTATTCGGGACCATTAAGTTTTGCAAGAGTAAATTGAGGGTATAGAGTGGGAGGCAGCTGCCCCTATGCACAACCTGCCATAATATAGTGATTCCAATGTCCAGGAACTAAAACATCTCAATGGAAACGATTGTATATAAATATGAATAATAAATACTCTGTGTTCAAAACACAGGCTCGGTTGTTAATAGTAAATAAAATTAACCCAAAGGGAAATTATTCATTCCTCATTTAATGAGCAACTACAACATGTCATTCTGTGAAAGTTTCCATCAGGAAAAACAAAGTAGGGAGGTCTTCCTAGTAGAGCATTTGACACAGGCCTAGGGTAAGCCCACAGGAAGCTCTACTTCAAGGCAGAGACTACATGAACAGTAACAGAAGTTCCAGCAAATTGCTATGAAGTTTCAGAGGCAAGGGAGATTAAATATATTTAGAAAATTGCTCCAATTTCCATAGGAATAATAAATATGATCAAGAACAGAGAAAGAACTCAAGGATAACAATTTCCTCACTGATTAGATTGCCCTCTCTATTCCAAGAAGAATTTCAATTAGAAAGCCAGGTTTTATTATACACCCCAAAATGTGTACAAAATTTTGTTTGTTAAAATGGGTGAAAATTAAATTTCCAAAACCCAGAACCCCTCAGCTACTATTATTTAGAACTAAGGACAGCAAACAGGAATATCGCAGCTGAGCTCAACCACCGTGAGGACCCCTGGAGCAAAAGAGAGGATCGCTAAGGTAACCAGAGAGCCGAATGTAATTACCCAAGTTGGACTTCAGCCAGGCTGTGCAGGCAATACCCACGCTCTTTAGAAAATGTCATAGACTCTTTTAATAACCATGGCAATTTTATTCCATAAACATGTATTAGTGAGACATATCAGCACAAGAATAAAATACTCTTGTTTTTCACACCCACAAATGAATACACAGCCAGAGAAAACAAGGTAGAATATAAATCTCAGAAACATGATTATGAACTTTCTTAGTGATAATATTCACTCTTGTTTCTAAATGTAATTTTTTTTAATGTAAGAAGAGAGGCACAGTGCTATGTGTGCAACAGAATGCAACAGAATATTCAACAGAACAGAATTCAAATGAGGTGTCTTACATAACTGGTGAAGAATAATGCTAAATTCTTCACGTTGTTAGTTTAGTGTAAACATGTAAATACACCATTTACATTGGAAGCCTAATGGTATGTATTGTATGCCATAGCACATGTTATTACAGCACCAGGACAAAAAAAACTCAGTTCCTAATGTTTTACTTCAACTTTTTAAGTTATAATATATTACAACACATATATATGTGTGTGTGTGTGTGTATATACACATATATATGTATACATAGGTACATATATATACTTATACATACATATATGTGTATATATGTGTATGTATGTGTGTATATATACGTGTGTGTGTATATATATTATATATATAATATATATACACATTAGGAACTGAGATTTTATATATATATACATATATATAGGTACATATATATGTGTGTATATATATATATACACACACACATACAAATAAGTATATATATGTGTATATATATACACATATATAGGTATATATACACATATACAGGTATATATACCTATATATGTGTGTGTGTGTGTGTATATATATATATATATATATATATAAAATCTCAGTTCCTAATGTTTTACTTCAAATTTTTAGGTTATATTATAACACCTATATATGTGTGTGTGTGTGTGTGTATATATGTATACATGTGTGTATATATATACACACATATATACATATATACATGTACACATATATGTGTATATATACATATATATACCTGTATATACATATATATGGTATATATATACACACACGTTATATATGTATATATGATATATACACACACACATATATATGTGTGCTTATATATATCTGTAATGTAAATATATGTGTGTGTATATATGTGTATATATATATTTACCATATACATGTATATATACACATACACCATGTATGTGTGGGTGTGTGTATATATATAATATATATATGTATATGGTAAATACATATATATACAAACAGTATATATATATATCTGTGTGTGTATATATATGTATATATATATATACACACACACAGATATATATATAAATATCTGTACCATATATGTGTACAGATATATATATACACATACACATATGTATAAATATCTGTACCATATATATGTGTTTTATATATATACACACACAGATATATATATATGTACCATATATAAACACACACACACATATATAAATATCTCTACCATATATGTGTGTGTGTGTGTCTGTGTGTGTGTGTGTACACACAGACACACACACACGTATATGGTACAGATATTTCTCCATGGAACTAAATTTTTTATTTTGCCTTCTGGCCAACGTAAGTGATCTAGTTGTTGAATTAAATAATCCCATCCAACAAGTATTTCATGAGTGTGTGCTATGTTCCAGGAACAGTCCTTGTTCTTGCAGGCTTGTAGGCTAGCTAATCACAGGAAAGAAAACTCAGTGGACTTTCAAGAAGTTAGAAATGAATAACCATGAGATGCCTGAAGGGTGGAGGGAGACTACCAAAACGAAGCAAAGCTATAATGAATGCCAAGACCCAACACTGACCCTGTTGGTATTCTATAAGCAATATTCTACTTGGGCAGACGATAATCACAATGTTTAATGAATATTTACTTTGTGCCAAGCAGTGTGCTAAGTGCACATCTTTTTCTCTCATATTTTAATGGCACAAAACCTCAATATGGATCAGAGAGTGGACTCATATGTCATTCTAGGCCAGAGTGATGTCTTAGCACAGCCAGCTCAAGGCTCAAGTCTCAGGGCCACTATTTACTAGCTCTGTTATCTTGGACAAGATGCTAATTTCTGTGTAACTTAAGTTGCCCTATCTGGAAAATAGATGTAATTATATCTCTCTTTTAAAGTTAATAAGGTTAAGTGTGATAATGTTTATAAAGGGATTAACACAGTGCCTGAAAGATAGTAAGCAACACAAAATTGCAATGGCTATGACGCTTATAAATAACTTTTACTAATGGTATAATACTAAAACACCTGCTGTCATGAATCATCCTCAGGTACAAACGCCATCTTCATACAGCTGGCTCCGGCCTTTCTTCCTCACTGTCTCCTGCTCCCTGGCTGCCTCCAGGTAGCTGTCAAGCTGTCACGTCACCGAGACATGGGTAACAGGGAGCCGTCAGATCTCAAGCCTCTGCCCTACTCACTCCCTTCTTTCTCTGCAGGTCAGGAGATGATAGACTTGATTTTTTGTTGTATCTCGACTTTAAATTCATCATAAATTCCATTCTGGTAAATATTTTTTCACATATATGCTTATATTTCAAGTCCGTCTTTCTCTTTCCATTGCATCAAATCCCTCCTCATTTGCTTGGAAACATTTCTCTCCCTCACTCTGTCAAGCCCTCCCCGTATACGTCACTGTGAGCCCAAAGACTAATACTAATTACCATCGATAAGCATTAGCATGAGAGCATGGTTAACAGTGCATTTGCATCAAGAAAAGGAAAAGCATCCCCATCTTTAAGCCTGATGTCACTAAGACCTCCATTCTTTCAAGGTCTTTCGAGTGCCCAGAAGACCCTGTTTTCTGCCCCATCTTTTTTTAGTTGATCCTTCTTTTCCTTAGACATAAGTGGCCAAGATAAATATGGAACTAATTCTACTTGCACTTTATTCTGTTCTGGTTCTGTTTATTAGTGAAGAAGACAGCTGAAGCCTTGCAATATTTTGGCAATATTAACTCTGATAGAAGCTGGATTTTATTGGCATATTCATAACAATGTTTCTATAGGGAAAAATATGCTCTGAATTCTAAACAAACTTAAAAGCAAATGTGTGCAACCAAAGTTTTGAAAAGTTGGGGTATCTCTATTATTTCAGGTACATTGCACGACACTAGAAAACATAAAGAAATGCTGATTTAGAACTCACACTTGTGAATTGCATACTCGTGCTGAATTGGGAATTTCCTTTAGACTCTTCATGGAGGATGAATCATACCATTTTGTCCTGATACTGTAGTCAATCTCACTCACAAGTAGTATATAGATCATGCAAACCTAATGTGATCTGTGGTGGTGAGTAGAAGATTGTGATACACTCCGGCCTTTAAAGTAAGGGCTGGGAATACAATTTAGAACTACTCCTGCCAGGCTGCCAGCTCCCAGGGCACACAAGGAGATGCACCCCTTTATTGTCCTTGCATAGCAGTTGACTTTCATTGCTCAACTCTAGGTTTCAAGGTGACATATTACATGGGCTTCAATACTTAAGTAAAGAAACAATGTTTGGCTCAAAAGCCAATAACCTTTTCCAAACCACAGACCTTTCTACTGGAATAGCCTGCCCGGGTTCTCAGTGCCAGTGAGATCACAGAAGATGCATTCTGGTTGCTGTTGTTGGCAGCAGGCTTATGTCCGAGGAGGACAATCCTGTGAGAGAATCAGCTTGGATATTCCATCACCAGAATATGGTCAATGATAGATAGTCTGTATTTACATTTACATATAATTGTTTTCATTTTAAAAACTTGCCAGACACTGACACAACCGATCATTTGGAATAAGTTATGCCTTCATGTGAAGCATTATTTTTCTAGACTGTAAATAAAACAGTATTTTCTTTTCCACTTCCTAATTAGGCAATTGTCTGATCGCTTCTTAAAAGGCTGCAGTCACTTAAGTTCTTAAAGAATGCCATATAGACAACACTTATTATTATAAAGGGCAGTAAACATATAGACTCGGCCTATTTCCAGCCTTTTTTACGCTTAGTAATAACAAACTTTCATGTTTCAATTCCATTCAAAACCCCTATAAAGTTTAGGTTCAAATTCGAAAACACAAAATATGGATCCTTCAGAGCAGATTCAGTATTGTGACTCCAGCAGGCATAAAAAATAAAAACTTGATGTTAATTTCATTTGCAAATGATACAAACTTGGAATAAGACAAAATACCAATGGATCCCAAATATCAAAGCTTACATCCAGCCCATTTAGAAACAATTTTATTACAGGCCTTCTCACCGGTTTCCTTTTGTAAACAGCAGTAAAAGTTTTCTTGACAGTGACACTACTGTAAAACCGCACCCTCAATTGGTGATGGTTCCACTGTACCATCCTTAAAATGTTGGTGAGCTAGCTTATCTTTCAATGTTAGCAATTCACTCAGATCCAGGAGACGCAAGATAATTTTGAAACAAATAGTGACATTAAAAGATCTAGAGTTCTTCCCCAGAGGTTTCAAAATATGCTAAAAAATTATGTGTGTTGCTTTTTTGTGTATTTTTCTGAAATGATTCCAATTTTTTCTTCCTGGATTTGGAAGATGCTCAGAGTTTGAAGTATTCAGTACAAAGGGTGGGAAGCTAAGGAATAGGTTTGTGTCACATGCAGCTTAGAAACTGCCTCAGTTTTTTTTTCAGGAACAATGGTAATTATGCTGCAAGATGCCAAGATGCAATGTTTGCTCAAATTGATTCTTGATACTCCAGATCTGGAAAATCACAACAAGGAGAAGCTGTTTTCATCTATTTATCCAACGAAGCTATAGACGTAGTCCTCTCAAGCATCATTACTTCGTGATGACTTATGCGATTTTAACATAAAAAAGGCATTTATCTGACTCTCACAGATAATAATCTTAAACCACAGAACTGCAGTTTCATAGCGCATAAATGCATTAACTCCCTTTTTTTCCCCTTTAACTCTCTTTAGAACCTTAATATACTAGTTTGCTGGGGCTGCCATAACAAAAGGGTCACAGACAACTGGATGGTTTAAACAACAAACTTATTTTCTCACAATTCTGGAAGCTAGAATTTGAAGATCAAGGCATCAGCAGGGTTGGTTTCTTCTAAGGCCTTTTTCCTTGGTTTGCACACAGTTGCTATCTGCGTCCATTTCTGCTGCCGTAACAAAATACGTGAGACTGGGTAATTTATGAAGAACATAAACTTATTGCTCACAGTTGTAGAGGCTAAGAAGTCCAAGATCAAGGTACTGTCAGATCTGGTGTCTGGTGAGGGCACATTCCTTGTAGATGGCTGTCTGTGTGTCCCCACATGGTGAAAGGGCAGAAATGCAAAGAAGGGGGAAACACTGTGCCCTCACATGAGAAGGGTAAAAAGGCCTTGCTGGTTTCCTCCAGCCCTTTTATAAATTTGCTAATCCCATTCCTGAGGGCAGAGCCCTCATGACCTAATCACCTGCTAATGGCCTCACCTCTTAATGCTGTCACATTCACAATCACCCTTAAGCTTTGACACATGCATTTAGGAGAACACTCAGACCACAGCAGCCGCCTTCTGGGGTCTCTGTGTCTTCACAATGTCTGTCCAAATCTCTCTTCTTATAAGAAGGTTAGTCCTATTGGATTACAGTCACCCATATGATCTCATTTTAACTTAATTTCTTCTTTAAGACCCTATTTTCAAACACATCTGTATTCTGAGGTACTGGGGGTTAGGACTTCAACATATGATTTGGGGCACAATTTGACTCTTCACATTTCATATGGAAGACACATACAAGACAGATAAAAGTGAGCTGCTGAGCTGAAAGGAGCTGGAGCCTCCTAGGGCCATCTTTCCACCTTTCTCCTCTTCCCATCGGTAACACTCCTATTCTCCCACTAAGCTGCCTGTCAGGAACCTTCTAGAAATGCCAGGACATCAAGGAAACTGTGTAACAACTCATTTGTTTCTCAAATACTAGTGGATTTCAACTGTACCCAGCACGCTGTGTCACATGGCGTGTGGAATAGCTACAAAAGTAAATAAAACAAGCCATGTGTTCAAATAGCTCATGTCAAGCCACGTTGTTTTGTATTACCTGAATGACAGCTAAGAGTTCTAAACACCCTGGATCTATCTTCACAGCCACATGAGAGGGAGCAGGATGCCATGGAGGGAACACAGGAAGTCCAGGTGTGAGCAGAGCTTTCTCTACCTGCCCAACGGGAGAATGCCAGGCTCAAGGGAGATAACCAAGATGAAGAAGCACTGTCAATTGAAAAGTGCTACAAATGCACAAGGCACTATATTAAAAATTACTAAAACCTGCTTTTAAAAAGCACTATTGTTTCCTCCTTCTCATCCTCCACCTGCACATTCCACAGGCTAATTGCCTGTATTATTAAGAGTCACCTTACTTAATCAAATTTAAATGTTCAGCCTCTATTTAATTGAAGGTTCTATAGCCTTAACCAAATGTGATACGTTATTACTCATTTGATAATTTGAGGAACAGGTTAACCAAGACTGAGATAAATTTTCTCCTTTCCAAAATAATCCCTTCAATTTTCCCCACACTCCCCACCCCATTTTGATGTTTTCAGTTATCAATATTTAGCTTTTGCCCGTGGATTGGACATCCTTCCTTTCAATCCATTCCACAACCCCCAGCTGTCCCTCCCTGCGCCTCCATAACCTATTGCCCACCTTTTATCCTGTACAGCTGGGCCTCCCCAAATACTCACTTTCTTTTTTTAGCCTTCCTTCTTTTCTCTTTCTTTCCTTCTCTCTCTCTCTCTCTCTTTTTCTTCGGACTCTTGCTCTGTTTCTCAGACTGGAGTGCAGTGACACGATCTCGGCTAACTGCAACCTCCGCCTCCCGGGTTCAAGCGATTCTCCTGCCTCAGCCTCCTGAGTAGCTGGGATTACAGGCGTGCATCACCATGCCGGACTAATTTTTGCATTTTTAGTAGAGACGGGGTTTCACCATGAGGATTAGGCTGGTCTCAAAATCCTGACCTGTGATCTGCCCACCTTGGCCTTCCAAAGTGCTGGGGATTACAGGCGTGAGCCACTGCACACAGCCTGAATACTCACTTTCTTAAAATGTACCCCATTCCCTAAAACTTTCCATAAAGGAGTCAGGTCCTTAACACTGGCTTCCAGTGTTTAGAGAGTCAGGGCTCCACAGGCTTCCATGAGCAGTCAGACTTTCATGTTTCTTCTCAAGGAACCACCTCTATCTTTCTCCTGGGCCACCATGGAAACGGCTATTACCCTACCGCTGTCACCAGCTCTTCTTCCTATAAAGACAAAGACAGGAGGCTCCTCTTTTCCCTGCTTTCCAAGGCAGCCTTTCTTCCCTTTTGCTTTACTAAAATGTTGCTGGGTGGGGTGGGGGCAAGGAAATGTCATTCTCTTCTCAATTTAGCAAGCAGTAAGTGAGGGGCTAGGCTAGGCCCGGTGTAGGGTGCATGCATGAGTCAGACATATCACCTGCTGTTTGGAGCTCGCAGTCATGTGGAGGAGCTAAGTGTAGAAACAAGTGAGAGGTAGATGGAAGGAGAGTTGTGCAGAGGTGGAAGGACACACAGGTCAAGGTGAGATTCTTACCCACTAGGGAATTAGAAATGGTCTCAAGGAAGACAGGACATTGGAACTGGGTCTTGAGAAATTTCAAAAAAAGGGGACTTGAAGAGAAAGGCATTCCAAGTTTCTGCTGCTTCTGAAGAGTGTGAGCAAGGGCAGAGCTAGCACAGACCTGTTCCATTTGGAGTCCAAATCTGTGCAGCTGGAAGGAGCTGGGAAATATGGCACAATGATGCTGGGAAGAAGTCAGATCACGAAGGGTTTATGCCAGATGTGCCCCACTGGGCATCTGCTGGGAGTGGCTCAGCCACTCAGTGGCCTCAGAAATGTTCCCAGGCTCCCCTGCCATAATTCAGGAAGATATGACCCAGTCATTTTTAATGCCTCGTCTTAAGAGCAGTGCTATAGGTGAATAATCAATCATCCACTTGAAAAGAAAAAAAAGACATGTTTATATACCTTAGGTCCATGTGAATTCTAAAACAAGCAAAAAAATTACTGTAAGTTGAAACCCCCCATAAGATGATTAAAATTCAATTTCCTCTTACATTAGCTACAGAATAATGAATTGATCCACCCTTAGAACAGTTTCTCAAGAGAAAGTACCATACAGGCTTAATCCTAAGACCTTGGCTTTTCTTTCTGTTTATAATCTCTACTAAGCAGCACGTCCATGTCACAGCTCGACTGCCACAAGGTTTCATGACTTGCCATCTCTAGCCATCTCTAGCATCTCTGGTACAAATTTCACTTCTCTCCAATTGCATATTCCCAGTAGTTCAGAGTGGATTTCCACTTGGTTGTTGGTTTTCACATGCCATTCACCATGGCCATACTTCACATCCCTTCAAGTCAGCTTTTTCTCCATTTTCCTTTCTTCCCATGGTATCAGCCATTCCTCCACAGCAACTGACTCTTTAAAACCACAAAATCATTTTTGATTCATCTCATCCCTGATACCTTATCAAACTGAAATTCCAATTGATTTTCATCTCAACCTCCTTTTGTCCTTATTTTAACAGTCTTTGAATCTGGATCTTTGGAACAGTTTTCTCATTGGTTTCCCAGACTCTAATCCAAATTGCAAATAGCTGCCAAACTAATCTTCTTTAATATATTACTTTCATCCTGCTGATTCCCTGCTCATAATCTTAGATAGTTCCCTATTTCAGATTCAACCCAAATGGATTGAAAGCTCACAAGAATATTTCACAGATGCTCTCTTCCCTGAGTGGTATGATGATCCCAGTTTTGCCAACAGTGACAGTCAAAGCTCCAAAATTTAACTTGCTGAAGCCTAGTAATTGGCAGAACCACGATTATAGCCCAGTCCTTTGAGTCCTGGTTCAGTGTCTTGCTTTAACAGAAGTTTGTGGCTCCTGTGCTTGGATTTCAAGAATCTCCGTAATCTCCACTGGTCTTGTTGAACCAATTTTATATTTCTAACTCCCCAGTGTATCTTTCCCTCTAATCAGCCTCGGCTCCTCATTCCCTCTCAATTTTCCAGCCTTATTTCTGCTTTTCCATGGCTTCCCTTAGACATATTCCTGCCTTCTGGAACCTCTGAGGCATGCCTTCAGCCCCATCCGGGGGCTCTGATGAGGCTCTGGCAATGCCAGCCTTCTTCAGTTGAATTCCTACAGCATTTATGCTCCAACACAGGGGTTCACAGGCTGAGAACCAGCATCCATGAGATGGGGTTCAGCAGGGGAAGAAATCATGGGTCTACAGATCCCTATGTGCACCAAAGCAGATACTAAGTTGTATCCCTCTTACACGTGTTTGTTACTATTTTCCAAAAGTTAATAGACACTTGTGATAAAATTAAAATACATTAATCTAAAACAGTTTGTGCTTGTCTTTTGCCGTTGTATATTTTCCTAATTACAAGTACTAAACATTTATCAACTATCACATAGAGTTTGTAAAATATCTGACATTAAAAAACAGTCCTTGATCTCAATAAGCTTGGCAATGGTGTAAATATTCAAGTATGTACAATTTGGTTGATCTGCAACTGCATATGTTCTTTAATCGTATAAGCTCCCTGGAGGGTTTTAAAGAGTTTCTTCTAAGATACAGAAGAACTGGAGCATACCTCTGAAACCTACAGCACCTCATCCAGTGCTGAATGCATGGCAGGTGTGCAGCAAGTACCTGATACAAGCTTCCTTCAGCTAATGAAGTATAATGGTATAGTTCAGAAAAATTTAGGCTTATTTGCTAAATGATAGGCTAAGGAAAAGGATGATTTACATCTTGCATGGACTTCGGTGAAACCTCTCATTGCCATTCTTTATTGAAAAATTTGAGAATATTAGTAGATAGGTTTGGGGCTTAGGGTTATGGTTTTATTAACACCAGCTGATCTGCAGACACTAAAATGTCCAACTCCTGCTTATAAGGCAGAAATCAGAGGTAAGCCTTGAAGAAAATTATTTGAATTCCCTTTTCATACACAGTACCAAAATCAAAGGGTAATAAAATTCCTTCAATCATTGTTCAATTTGCAAATTTAATTAGATTATAGTATCAAATGAAGGCCTGGATTACATCAGATATCTGCATAGTTACTGTAAGCTATAAAATATCTATCCTTGGGTAGAGGATTGAAGAATTCTAGGTATGACACAGGCAGGAAAGTTTTTATCAAAGAATAATGGTTCATTATACAGCATCATTAGTGATAAAATTGTCCAAAAAAGTCAATTTTCCAAGTAATTGAAATTTACTCATTTACAGTTTCCAAATTTTCACATTAAAAAATCATACTTTTAAAATATACTACACGCTTTCCAACTTATATCATGCAAATAATATTATAAATGATTCTTCCTTGTGCTCATTATATTAAATATCAATCATTATTTTAGACAACTTAAATATTTCACAGGGCCTTTTGCTCCTACATTAAATGACCTCAGACTACTATACACTGAGTTTTATAGGTTTTTAAAAAATTATCCTGAAACAATTTTAGACTTACTCAAAAGTTGCAAAAAAGTATAGCCTCCACATATATCCTTCACTCAACTTCCCCTAGTGCTATTTATTATCTTATTTAACCACATATAATCATTAAAACCAATAATTAACATTGGTAAAATACTACTAACTAGACTGAAAACTTTATTCAGATTTTACCAGTTACTAATGCCAATTTTGTGCTCCAGGATCCAACCCGGAGCCCCACGGAGTTTAACTTTTTTGTCTCCTTAGTATCCTCTCCTCTGTGAGGGTCCTTGGTCTGTACTTGCCTGTCACGATCCTGTCACTCTTGATGATCACTAGTCAGTTTATTTCATAGGCTGTTCTTCAATGTGTCTGACTTCTCTAATGATTATATTGAGGTCATATATTTTTGGTAGGAAATGTTACAACACAAGGAAGGTCATGCCCTTTCTTTGGTGATCACATCAGAGGGCTTGTGATGCGATATGTCTTATTCCTGATGATGTTAACCTTGATCACTTGGGTACGGTGGTGTTGGCTGAAATATTCCAAGTAACTATTTTTCCTTTGTAATTAGTAAATGTTTGAATTATGAACACAGTTTTTCAGATGTAACTCCTTATGCTTACCACTAGTAACTTGCCTTTCTATTTTAGGCTTCAATATCAAGGAAAACAATGTTTTGTTAGAATTCTTTCTAAAATTAAAAATGTGGTTCTAGGCAAGGGTTTCTTGTAGACTTTTAAAGATATGTCTTTTTGCTACTAGATAGCCCTTATAGTTAAATTCATGTTCCCAGTTTTGAGATTTTCTATACAGATTCAAAATTGTTAATAATTTCTGATAAATGGAACTTCCTAAGCAAAGTATTATCTTAATGGTACTTATGTATCAGGTAAAGATACCTGAAAACCTAGAAATGGAATCATCACAATTTGACTTATTAAATACATACATATTTCCAGCTAAATGAGCTAGTCTATTCCCCTGTCTGTAATCCTTTCCCAGAGGATGGGACGAAAAATGGAAATAGCAGGAGTTTGGCATCCATTACTTTTATTCATCCTTAATATATTAGATGTAGAGAGGAGAATCTGATGTGGTACCTATGAACCAAAAAGCCATCTCATGATGACATAAATGTTAAACATCCTTTCCACATCTCTGAATTTCAGGCTCCCAGCTTTGAATCACCCAGGGTGAAGAGGCAACACAAGATCTAATCTTCATATTCCATTTGCCCAACACCATCTATATCATGGAAAAATCTTACTAAAATGGTCTGTCTTCACCATGTCATCAAATCCACCCCTCTGCTTCTACATAGGCTTTCGTGGAAACCATTTCAGAAAGGAAGCTGTGTGCCTTAATCTCTAATTTTTAAGAGAACACTTCTTTCTTATTATGTATCTTTTAGATTTCCTTTTCATTTCAAAGGTCTATGTAAATGAAACATTTCTTCCTACAGTGAGATACATTTTAAAGCACAGTGTATGTTTTGTGTATATTTAGGATGTTTTATAGGTTTCCACTGTTTTAATTTGGTGAGGGTGAGCTCTAGCCCATTCTTCCTTTTAATATAACCTGATAAAACCCAAATATTTCTCAGGTACAATGTCCTAAAAAATACGATTTATGGTTCCCTATCTCCCTTGTGCCTGTTTCCTAAAATGACTGAGTCACTGTTGTTCTGTTGTTTAATCCGATAATTATACAAGCACAAATCTTATATTGGAGCAGAAAATGTTAACATACATTGAAAAACCAAAAAGTATAGAACTATAATCTGTATGATAAAATGTATTACTCTGTTTAAAAGGATTGTTTTACGGATGCAATTAACAATCAGCGATCATACAGTTTAGACCGGTGTTTTGATGCCATCTGTTGGAGTAAGTCCTCTCTCTCTCTCTCTCTGGAATAAAGCTATAATTTTCAGTTTACAGTTTCAGTAGACAACACGCAGTACAACAGTCACCAAAACAAGAAAAATCCTAAACACTTTCCATTTTGTAGCCTCCCAGAAACAAGTATGTTGCTGAAATTTTCTGAGAGAGAATTTAGAAAATTAGCAACATGACCACAGATTGATGCTTTATTTCACAGCCTTTAAATATCACCAACAGCTCAAATGCCAATGATGGTTTATAAATTTTAGTTTTAATGTTTGAAATATGATTTTCATTATTTGGTTATAATTTTTATTAATTTTAAGAAACACTTTCCCTGTGCCTAAACAAATTATGTCATAATACCAGTAGGAAAAGTTAACAAATAACTTGTCCATTAGAACACATTCCTGTTTGTTATTAGCTTATTAAATCCAGATCACACCTTTGGGGGCTTTTAATACACTAGGGGGTGCTAGTTCTCTACATGTACACATTCACAAAGTGAAACGCTTTCTACAATTAATTTTTGGGAATTATAAAAGTTGATCTAAAATTCTAAAACAGTACATTGACTGCATATTACATAGGAAGAAGACAAACAAAAAGAACTCATTAAAATTGCACTAAGAATTAAACAGCAAGAGTCCAAATGGGAAAACAATTTTACATTGCAAGAGGTAAGATCGATATGGCTTTGTTTCATGGCTCAGACATCAGTTGCTAGTCTCAAACAAAACCTGAAAGAAAGCCACAGCTTTTCAAAAAGTAAAGTATCAGATTTGAAATTCTTCGTGCTCTTTCTTATGTCTATGGTGCTCCAAAAGAAACACAAAGCAAAATTACCAGGGAGAAGAGGTTTCTTTACTAAATTTAGACAAGTTATTTGAGATTCTCTTCCTTTGATATGTTATTCAAACAGTCTCAAATGACAAGAAGTCACCATTAAGATCTGAACTTAATGCTCTACAGTAGGCTGGCAAACTGCCTCAAGTAACTAATGGCTCTCTGCTAGGTCTTTGGAATATTTGCATGATGAAAGTACACACACATGCACACACACACACACACAGACACATCAGTGTAAAAAAAGAAACAAGTTTACTTTTTGTATTTTTAAAAAACAGAATCAAGCCCAACAGGGTCAGTATCACAGATTCCATTCTATAGGTAGTATGTGGGTAGGGGGAAAAGAGTCTATTTTTTTCTTTCTTCTTTTTGGGCTTAATTTTCCTTCTTTGAAAAGACTAACCAACAGCACTCCAGATATACTCAAATCCAGGAAAGCGTAGTAACCTACAACTTCCCACCTTCAGAAACAGGCTGAATTTCAATAGCTTTTCTTCTACATAGAGGCTCTGGCATTTCTTTGCCAATTGTCAGGATAGACTCCAGCCTTTCTTCCTGCTCTACCAAGCTACACGCATCTGCCTGGTCTCTTTGGTCTTTCCTGGTACAACACAAGGAGCCCCCAAATTCTTCCCAGGTTGTCCTATTTCCTGCCCCACCAAGTACACTAGCAGTACTCGGTAGGTTTTACGGACTCACTGTATATTGCTCACAGCAAGAAATATCACACCTAGCAGGAGTTTGTTCAAAACACTTTGACATTAAGGTAAAGAACATTGAAAACTACTTAGATGAAACCATATCTTTGGATCACCACCTAGCACATCAACCCACAGCTCTACCAGAAACAGAGTCATGTACTATTCATAAACTAACACAAATACTCTAATACTCCAGTGGCATGCCAACAATGCACACATACAGGGAATAGTTCCTCGAATGTTTGAACAATTAGCCAGACCCATAGAGGAGTACTGAAGGGTTTTATGCAATGATCATGCATCATCCTAATCTGTGACTATCCCTTATTATTTTATGATTTTATATCTCCAAACTACCTAGTAATGGCATTTGCACTGCAAATATGTAAATGTTTTTAAGTTCGAATGCAAAATGGCAATTTCATGGGTTTATTTTTAGTCACAACAGAGTTTCATCAGATTAATCAACTTTTCATCCTTTCCTTGGGAACAGGGGCCAAATCTACCATTGTTTATACCTTGGTAAACTAGATGAAGGCAAGAAAATGGTTTTCAAAATAGTAATCATTAGAATTGCCAATTTCTATTGACAAACAGTATAAACTGTTTCATTCTATATTTGGAATTCGGGAATCGTAGAATTAGAAGGGGTTTAAACGTCATTTTTATTAAATACCCTGCTCCCATGTATGAAGCAACCCTGCTCATCACAGACAAATGGCTTTCAATTTTCAACTTAGACCCCCCCATAGAAAACCACTGCCTTCCGCGCATAATTATCAGAAAGCTCTGCCTGTCTTCTCACCGTGTCTTTTTATTATTATTACTCTTTAAGTTCTGGGCTACATGTGCAGAATGTGCAGGTTTGTTACATAGGTGTACACGTGCCCTGATGGTTTGCTGCACCTATCAACCCATCTTCTGCATTAGGCATTTCTCCTAATGCTGTCCCCTTCTTGTAACCCCCCCTTACCCTCGACAGGCCCCGGTGTGTGATGCTCCCCACCCTATGTCCATGTGTTCTCATTGTTCAACTCCCACGTATGAGTTCTCACCATCTCTTTTTACAGGTCAGCCCATACTATGTGTCAGAGCAGTTTTTGAGTCTGGACTTTCTGGGTTCAGACCCCAATTCTGTCATTTATTAACCTTGTAACCTTGGATAAGTTACTTAATTTCTTTGTGCCTTCAACATAAATGTAAGAATTTGGCCACTTTTCATTACTTCCATGACTGCCATCTTTGACCCCACCACTATCATTTCAAAAGTCTTCTAATTCCTGCACCACAAATCTATTATCAATGTGGCTGAGTGATCCATTTAAAATTTAGTCAAGCCAAGTTCCTCTTCTGATCAAATTCATGCAATGGCTTCACACTGAAGTCTGAGTGGAAGTTCAGTGCCTTATGATAGCCTGCAAGCATTAGCCACACTGATCTTCCTGCTCCAGAACACGGAGACACACTCCTACATGGAGGCCGCTGTTCTAGCCATTCCCACAGCCTGGAATCCTCCTCCCCTAGGTATCTGCCTGCTCATGCGTCTTCTCCTTCAAGACGGCTTAATCCCACCTCACTGCAAGTGGTTCTGGCTTCTCTATTTAACAGAGGCAGATTGATCCCCACCTACCCCAGCACTACTGAGATTTCCTTTGCCCTGTCTACTTTTAAAATACCATTTCTCACTTTCTAATATACGATGTAATTTATTAATTACTCATTTTTTATATCAATAATTGTCTTTTTCTTTTCACTAAAATACAATTCAAAAGGGAAGGAGGTTTTATCTATTTTGCTCATGGCACCTTGCACACAGGAGGCATTTAATAACTGTTTATTGAGTAAGTGAATGAATTTTAGGATGATAAATAAGTTAATATAAATACAGCACTTAAAAAAGTAGCTGGAACACAAATTTTCCTACACTTATTTTTATTACTCTGCTGTAATTGCTATTACTGCTGTCATTACATTTAGTGATTTTCTTCTTACAATTATTAGCCAAAGCATCCTTGCTTACTTCCTAAGCTGTAGCTACTAAAGGTCTTTGATCTATAGGATCAGCCCACCACCTAATTCATGGGCTATCCCAATCAAAATTGACAGTGTATTAGAAAGCTTATCTTTGGAATTGTTCTTCCTCTTAGCATGGAGTGAGTGCACAGGTGTCATGAAGCTTACTCTACCAGAGGTCTGCCCTTTCATTCTCATTGGGACACATGTCTGCCCATCTCTCCTGCTTTCTCTTTATACTCCTGGCCCCTTCTGGAATGGCTCTGAGCCCCAGGCCACTTGCCTTGAGCTTGTCTCCTTCAAAAACAAATAACCATGCAGCATTTCCCAAGGTTATTTGACAATGTAATAGCCTTTATGTTGCTCTTTCTGAGACAGTGCTCTAGACCAAAGGTTCCCAAATGTCTTAGTTCATGGTACTCTAATAGCTCAGTAATTATTTTCATCTTTCTGAGACAGTGCTCTAGACCAAAGGCTCCCAAGTGTCTTAGTTCATGGTACTCTAATAGCTCAGTAATTATTTTCATCTTTCTGAGACAGTGCTCCAGATCAAAGGCTCCCAAATGTCTTAGTTCATGGTTCTCTAATAGCTCACTAATTATTTTCATCTTTCAGAGACAATGCTCTAGACCAAAGGTTCCCAAACGTCTTAGTTCATGGTACTCTAATAGCTCAGTAATTTTTTTCATCTTTCTGAGACAGTGCTCTAGACCAAAGGCTCCCAAATGTCTTAGTTCATGGTACTCTAACAGCTCAGTAATTTTTTTCATAGCACTGCTTAGTCAGAAAAATTTCATCTATTAAGTAATGAGGTCCAAACAACTTAATCAGCATTTATGTCCTAATCATCTGGTAGTCATTTGACAAAAAGCATACATAAGTTGAAACAAAAATGTTTTTTTATCCTTAGATAACCACAGTTACTTACTAATGGGATATAACTTTTTTTGGGGGGGGGTGGGTTGGAATCTCACTCTATCACCCAGGCTGGAGTGCAGTGGCGTGATCTTGGCTCACTGCAACCTTCGCCTCTTTAGTTCAAGTGACTCTTGTGCCTCAGCCTCCTGAGTAGCTGGGATTACAGGCACCTGCCACCATGCCCAGCTAATTTTTGTATTTTTAGTAGAGACAGGGTTTTGCCATGTTGGCCAGGCCGGTCTTGAACTCCTGATCTCAAGAGATCCACCTGCCTCAGCATCCCAAAGTGCTGGGATTACAGGCATGAACCACTGCACCTGGCCTAGCTAACTTCTTAAAACTTGGAATCTGATTGGATATCACCACTCTCATTTTCTATTCTTATTAATTTTAGCATGGGAATTGTTTTCATCACAGAAACTGGCAAAACCAAAGCTTTGCAGAGATGCGAAATAATCCAATTGAATGTAGTATGATTTAATGTTGAAACCATGAACTTAAGCTAGTAGTTCATGAGGTACCTGACAGATGATGAGTATGGCTGTTTCCCTGAAAAATGTTGGAAGCTGTGCCTCTAGACCAGTGCTTCTCAGACTTCACTGTGCATTCACATCGCCTGGATTTTTGCTAAATGTTCATTCAGATTCAGTAAGTCTGCAGTGGGGACTGAGGTTCTGCATTTCCAACAAACCCCCAGGTAATGAGATGCTACTGGTATAAACCCACACTTGGAGTAGCAAAGCCCTAGACCACTTAAGCTCATCATTGGAATTATGAAGTTACTGTCAAGGCAATATTTAGTCATTTATAGGATAACTTGAGAAATAAAGAAAACTTCAAATGCTTTCACCAATTAGTAGCATTCAGTTATTCGTGAACACTCAGATTAAAACTTGATTTACATTCTAAGAGTAATTCAGGAGAGGCTGACAACGATCTCTCTGGTATTTCCCAAAGTTAAATTCTATGACACTGCACAATCCAATAGACTGGCCATTAGATATACATTTAAGGAAAAGAACACATCACTCAGAGAGTTTGTTGTTTTTTTTAAATTGTGTCTTGTGTGTATAAATTTTCTAAGTTTCAGGAACCTTATTCTAAGTGTCTTTGGGATTGCAATCTAAACAGTATATACTGTAGTGAAGCCATGGAAACTGATATTTCACCAGCCAGGGTCACTAATAACTGTTGTGCCATCAACTGGCTGGAAGGATGAGGTTAAAAAGAGGATATATAAAAGTGGGGCTAGCCAGGCATGGTGGCTCATGCCTGTAATCCCAGCACTTTGGGAGGTCAAGGTGGGTGGATCACTTGAGGTCAAGAGTTCGAGACCAGCCTGACCAACATGGTGAAACCTTGTCTCTACTAAAAATACAAAATTAGCCAGGCATGGTGGCACACGTCTGTAATATCAGCTACTTGGGAGGCTGAGGCAGGAGAATAGCTTGAACCCAGGAGGCACAGGTTGCAGTGGGCTGAGGTCGTGCCACTGCACTCCAGCCTGGGCAATAAGAATGAAACTCCATCTCAAAAAACAAACAAAGTCGGCCTAATTTTAAAGAATACAGTTGTATAAGCATTTGTTAAAGGAGAGGCAAACATTACAAATGCAAATTCTCAAAAATTTGACTGAATTTTTGATCATTCAAATGAATATAGGTGGTTTCTACATTTTTTCCTCATCTAAACCATTCACATAATACATAATAGATTAATTTATATATATTAACAGTTTTAAAATTAACTCAATCACTATATATTTTAAATTGCCTTTTTTATTTTTTTTAGATGTAGTCTCTCACTGTCACCTGGGCTGTAGTGCAGTGGCATAATCTCGGCTCACGGCAACCTCCTCCTCTCGGGTTCAAGGGATTCTCCTGCCTCAGCCTCACGAGTAGTTGGGATTACAGGCACCCACCACCATGCCCAGCTAATTTGTTTTATTTTTAGTAGAGTCGGGGTTTCACTATGTTGACCAGGTTGGTCTCGAATGCCTGACCTCATGATCCACCAGCCTCAGCCTCCCAAAGTGCTGGGATTACAGGAATGAGCCACCGCAAATTGTCTTTAAATATAACTTAAATTAACATTACACAGGATACAAAAAAGCAGATTTCTATTTATAAGCACAAAGAATGACAGGTTTTGCCTGGTTGTAAGGAGCCGTGGTGCCTATTCTCCATGTTTCTACTTTAAATGTATGATCAGTCCTCTGTTTAACATGTCTCATTAAAAAAAGGCTGTACAAATTGGTACAAATTGCAAGTTCCCTCTCTCACCGTAAATTTCAATCTCCCCAAAAGAAATAGGCCTGTTTGGTACATTAGTGATCAAAATATTCAACCTGGAAATGCTTTCAAATATCCTTCAAACAGATGCTTGTAAGATTGAAAAGAACATCCTCACTGTAAAAAGAGGGCTTAAAAATACAGCCAATGAGGACAGTGACAGGAACTGGGGGTGGCGGACGTCCCAAGAAAATGGTCTTCATAGGGAAATAATTACCTTCAGATACTTGGGAAATGTCATTGAAGATGAGATTTGTTTTATGTTTCTGGAGGCCAGAATTAGGTTCATTGAGAAGTTACAATGAGGAAAATTTTAGCTCAATATTAGAAAGATCTGTAAAATAATTGATGCTAACCCAATATAAAATTGGGTGGCCTTGGCAGGTCACAAGTTTTCTGTCATTGAAATTTAACCAAAGGCCAGATAATCATCCACATTAGTTTGCTAGGACTGACATGACAAAATACCACAGACTGAGTAGCATAAAAAACAAAAAATTATTTTCTTACACTTCGGAAGGCTAGAGGGCTAAGATCCACGTGCCGGCAGAAGTGAGTTTTTTTAAGACGTCTCCCTTGGTTTACTGATGGTTGTCTTCTCCGTGTTCTCACAAGGCCTTCTTTCTGTGTGTATGCATCCCTGGGGTCCTTTTGTGTGTCCAAATCTCCTTTTCTAATAGGGACACCAGTCAGATTGGTGACATAAAAGACAGGTCCCTGTAGCAAGTGGAGTTAAGGGGAAGGGACTGCACTGGATATTACCAAGGAGCCACCTTCTACTTCTCACTTCAAACATGGAGGGAAATAAACATAAAACAAAATCTCATTCACCCAATGTTTAATTCTCTGGAGCACTGTTCCAGCAAATGATTTGCCACTTATGATGGGATTGTTTTAGGTTGATCTCAGGTAAACAGCATAAGCTAAGTGAAAAAGTCTGATTTAAATTGCTATTCGTTTTACACAAATAGTATAAATGATGTCAATGATATTATTTGAAAAATTACTATTCATATTTACTGCTTAAAATTAGAACAATATTAAGATAAAATATTTGTCTACCAACTCTGCCACCTGTATCAATGAAATTCTTCATTTGGTATTTTCTTCTAGTTACTCCTAAGTGTGCATAATTTACAAATTTGTATTCATCACGAATATCTGCGTTTTTCATTTATTTTACAAACAGTTTAACATACTGAAGCAAAGCCTTTATAGTCATTCTTAATGATGAACAATATACCTTTAGCATATAGGCCATACATTAAGCCAGCGGTCCCCAACCCTTTTGGTAGCAGGGACCAGTTTTGTGGAAGACAATTTTTCCATGGAGAGGGGAGGTGAGGGAATGAGGAATGGTTTCAGGAAGAAACTGCTCCACCTCGGACCACCAGGCATTAGTTAGATTCTCATAAGAAGCAGTCAACCCAGATCCTTCGCGGGGGCAGTTCACAACAGAGTTTGCACTCCTGTGAGAATCTGATGCTGCTGCTGATTGGGACGCAGAGCTTGGGCAATGATGCTCGCTCACCTGCCACGCACCTTCTGCTGTGCAGCCCAGTTCCCAAAGAGCCAGGGACCACTGGTCCATGCCCTGGGGGCTGGGGACCCCTGCACTAAACCTTGATGCTGGTATGTAGCTTGTTTCTATTTTTGTCTTATCACAGATAAGGTTGTTCTTAATATGTATATAAATGTTTCCGTTTTTTGAACAATTAACTTGAAATAAATAAAATTATAATTATTAATGTAATAATTAATTATAAAATAAAATTAACTTGGATGTATGAAATACAAGATTTAAATATTTTTGTGGCTTTTAATACATTGCTACATTGGCTTTCAGAGGGGCAATATCATATGATGGTGCTATCAGCAATATTCAAGTTCACTAAACCACAAATTCATCACCATTGGGTATTAATTTTCCATTTGTTTTTGGTAATTGTGTAGGAATTATTGCTGCTTATTTTTACAAGTTTTTGACAGGAATAAGAAATACCTTTCATGTGTGTTTACTTATTGGACTACGTGGCTCTTTGTATTCATAGCAAAGGTCTATTTTTACACTCTGTATGGCCAGCTGCTTAGCTCACTTTCTCTTCTAACTTATCTAGACACTTGAAGCTACACTTTGCAACAAAGTACCTCTTTACTTTCCTCATATTTTGAAAGCACACTAATTTTAAGTGTTTATTAAAATAGTAAAAATTTGGGAAAAAATTTGCAATGGTTGATCCTGACTTCGGTAGGTCTTGAGAATGTTCTCTAATCAAATGTTCTCGGTACAACCAGGCATGGCTTATCTAGAAAATGTCAACATAGCTTACAAATGTCTTAAAGACAAATGTGAACCCTAACATCTAGCTTTTTTCAAACTCCCCATATCAACTTGATTAGAACAGGGTCCATGACTCAGCACCTTAATACTTCCTATTAAGTAATTCATGAGTACTTCATTGCATTCATGAGTACATGACACATATTTGCATCAGAACTTAAATCACACCAAACCAACTAAAGTGGAGTTTTATGAAAGAGATGGATTAGCCTAAGTTCAAAGGATGCTTTTTCTTTTCTAGATGTATGTACTGGATTATTTATTGCCACAAGCTACTTCTCCTTTATAAAGAAGGCTGTAAACTAATGACTCTCAGGTATATATTTTCTGCACATAATCATTTCATAAACCTGGTGTGCACTTCATTAACTTCTTTATTCACACATTTTTAAATTCATTGGACATTTGCTGAATTCCTCCTAAATATTGAGCAGCCTGCTAGAGACTAGAGATGCAGACATGAGTGATAAATACACCTGCCCTCCAGGGCAATAAAGTCAGATATTGTTTTACCTGAAACCAATTTTGTATATGTCCTGCAATTTTTTTTTTTTTTTTTTTAAGACAGAGTCTTACTCTGTCACCAGGTGTCAGGCTGGAGTGCAGTGGCGTGACCTAGGCTCACTGCAACCTCTGCCTCCCGGGTGCAAGCAATTCTCCTGCCTCAGCCTCCTGAGTAGCTGGGACTACAGGCACGCACCACCATGCCCAGCTAATTTTTTTGTATTTTTAGTAGAGACGGGGTTTCACCATGTTGGCCAGGATGGTCTCAATTTCTTGACCTCATGATCCACCCGCCTCAGCCTCCTAAAGTGCTGGGATTACAGGCGTGAGCCACCACGCCCGGCCAGTCTTGCAATTTTTAACAAAACGGATACATTTCAGCCTCTTTAATTAGAATTTAAAAATATTTCCTTAGATTAATAAATTCCTAAGAGACTAAAATATTATGATATAATTATTGCTATACTTTATAAATTTGAGCCAATAATATCTTCCTCCTAGAAATTAAAATGATGACTATGAAGATAAGTCTTCTAACTAACCCTAAGCTCTTTAAAAGTGAAGAGCAACATAAAAATAAAGGATGTTAAAGAGATGAAGCAGATGTACTGATCTGAAACAATCTATGAGATGTATTTTACTTTAAAAATTAAAGCAAAGTGTAAATGATACCTTTTACATTTAAGAAATCATTACAGAGGTTGCCTCTGGAGAGGGGAACTGTGGGCCAGAAGGGAAACTTGTCTTTTCACATATCCTTTCTGAACTCTGTAATTGCATGTACTTGTATTAAATCTCCAAATAAAGTAGATTTAAAATAAGGTCATATTGTTGCTCGTCTTAAACTAATCACAAATACATATTCACATACACAAAATAAAGGGAAGGATGGGGAGGTCGTATAGGCAGGAGAGCAACAAAATAAGGACCAGAGATGAGCAGGCTCCATAGGGAGCCTGAGATCCAGGTCTGTCTTTATCACTGCAACCACCATCTTAACCAAAATAACTCTCAATATTGAGCATCTATTATAGCTCCAAGCACTGTTGTTGGTACTTTACATATAATATTTTTTTTCAAAACCATGTAATTATGAAGTTAAGAAACAAACTCAGATATTATGAGACTTGTTCTAGACTACACAAATCGTAAATGGCCGGGAAAATCCAAAGCTAGTCCATAGAGATCATAGACCATGTCATTTTAAACTCCATTTTCTCCTGCCTCTCATGGAGAAAACAGCTAGAGTGAAGGGCTCTGAAGTCTGTATTCAATTCCAAAAGACAAAGGGAAGCCAATATTAACGTGTGATATTGAATGGCCTGAAGAAATCAATGACTCAAGAAACAATTTGTTGGCAAATGTCACTGGGAGTGGCTGAGAACAAACTCATAGGTATCATTGGGTACTAAGGAATTCAAAACTTCGTACAAAGGAAGCAGCTGCGGGAACTGAGGAATGATGTTTAAAAGATGGGAAGAAGGGGATAGAGCCCAAGAATGGGTCAGACATCTCACATCTGAATTAACTGGAAGGATAGCAATCATTTTAACATGCAACAAATATTTATCAAAAGCTACTGAAACGGAAGGAAATGCCAATTTAGCAGAGGAAAAGAGCATTTGCTGAGTATTGTCAGGTTCTAAGAAAATCTGCTCCCTAAATTCCGCCCTTGGGCCGGTGACTCTTCAGACTTGCTGTTAGAAGTAAAAACCGTAGAATGTGTCTTGGGCCCCTCTAAAGGTGACAGGCTGCAAGGTGTCTGACTACTGCTGCTCTCCTAATGCTCTGGATGGAGTTAGCAACCACTTAATTCTCATAACTAAACATTTAAATGGGATTAAACTCTAAATATGGTTACCAACGAGTGTGATCTATATTGTACTTGCCGAAGTAAAATCCCAAAAACTTTATCTCTCAGTCACAAACCATGGAGGTCCTCATCTCCGCAATGTGAACAAAATTCCCGTTTGCTGGACAGAGGTCCTTCGACCTCTGAGGGGTTAATGTAGGCTGAAGGTTTTCAGAACCTCTAAGTCATAAGGCAAACGTTAGGAGTGTTGCTGACAGGTCAGTCTTCCAAGTGCCATCGTGGAGAGCGGAGTACATAAACAGGCATGCGTGTGGTCTCCGTCTTCCCGTAAGCGGAGGGAGGCTCTGCCGTCAGGCTCCCGGTTTCCAACCTCAGCCTTGCCTTCCATTGTCTTTGCAACCTTGGGCGAGTCACCTAACCTCGCAGTGCTTGGCTGCTTTCAACTGCAAAATGGGAATAATTGTACCAACACTCAGAGAGTGCTGTGAGGAATAAATATGCGATTATGTGTGAAGCACTTACAACATTAAACGTCTAAATGACCAGTAAAATGTCACTTTTTTATTATTTTTAGATAAAAAAATAGTTTGGGGACAACATAGATTATATATAGATGATAGATAGAGATGTGCACACCCATTCACATATAAGATACATGTTTACAAGGTATATGTGTGTGCATACATAAGTACCCTCTGTGTAAACAAAGTAATAGTCTAAAAATGTCACATGGGTAGAAAAAAGTCAGCCTCTGGGAGGTGTTCTAGGTAGAATTTCTTCTTGGAAGGAAGAAAAAGCGTCCCTTCCTGTCTCTTGGCCAGGCACCTTTATGCACTGAACCAGCTAAACAACCACATATGTCAACCTTGTCTTTGAGGCATTTGTGGTGAGAAAATAGGACTAGCCATATGGTTTCTCTGTGCCATAGAATATTGCTCTTTTAAAAACCTCACCATGTCCAGCTTCTCACCTCTGTTTTTCAAAAAGTATAACATAGTGCTTAGCAGAATCCTGAAAATAGCTTGAAAAGAGCTGAAAACTAAATCCTGAGTTTTCTGGTTCGTACGTGATGTTCTCCTATTTATTTCCGCAGCATGCCTGTCTCCTGAGCTGCAGCTTGAACAATATCAATGCCCTGCCATGCTGAGGAGCTTTTCTTGCTCAGTTCGTAGTAACCAGCCAGATCTTCCAACAGTACAACAGCAACAGCAGCTGAGCACCTCTGACTTTTCAGTCCAAGTCACCTTGACGGATACAGGACTTTGGTCACTGTTGATAGGGTCCTGCCTCCAAGGGTACTACTATCTAGCTGGGGGGACAGAGCATCTACATTTAAAGATAGACAACCATGAAGGGCCGCAGATATGAGGTATCACATGGGACAGCAGATGTGAGAGGGCACAGGAGACATGAAGACCACAGTGAGTGACAGAGGCGAAATCAGCTAGGAGGCTTTAATAGAGATCATGTTTTAGCTGGGCCTTGGATCAAGGAGAAGACTTCCATACCTAAGAAGAGAACGGAATGCAGACCTGACAATGTCCTCTCCCCCGTCTGCAGGGCATGATACCCTCTTTGTCTCTGATGAAGTGGATACATGGGAGAGAATACTGGGCTAGGGGACAGGAAGCCCAGATTCGAATACACCTGCTAGTAAGTAGCAATTAGACCTTCACTCTCCATTTCTGGATCTTCATGTCCTCATCTATTAAATGCTGGTATTGGAAAAGAATATTTTCAAGGTGCATTCCAGATTTTCCGTGATGTTAATGATGTTCTGAATTCTGTGAGTTGTTTCTCTTTTTAAATTTTCATTTATTTATTTATTAGAGATAGAGTCTCGCTCTGTCGCCACGCTGGAGTGCAGGGGCGCGATCTCAACTCACTACACCCTCTGCCTCCCGGGTTCAAGTAATTCTCCTGCCTCAGTCTCCCAAGTAGCCAGGACTACAGACACGTGCCACCACATCTGGCTAATTTTTTTGTATTTTTGGTAAAGACGAGGTTTCACTATGTTGGCCATTCTGGTCTCGAATGCCTGACCTCATGATCCATCTGCTTCAGCCTCCCAAAGTGCTGGGATTACAGGTGTGAGCCACCACACCCAGCCGGGCTGTTTCTTTATTTCCAACTTTATAAGGCCATTCTCAACTGATCTTTATCTTCTAAAATGCAATCTCAATTTACTCTACTTGCCCCCTGTTGCTAGTCTCCAGTGTCATAACTATTAACATCAAAATCAAACAATTCCGGACTCTAGTCTGATCATCCTCCCTGCGTTCTTATACTTGGGAAATGAATAACACTGAAAACTATTTCTCACTTTTTGTTGTAGTTCATAGAACTATGATTTCCTTGACTTCAAAGAGCGTAATCAATGTGATGTGGCATGACATAGAATCATAAATTCACTGAACTCTTCCTTGGAAGTTTTCTTGGTTAGTACATTCATTGTAACAAACTTTGGAAACATTATATAAGCCCTGACAATAATGCAATCTGTTATTCAATAGATTTAAATATACAAGGGTCAATATTAAATCCAAATATCACCATTTTCATATTAAAACCTGTATCTAGGGTAAACCTAAAGTGAACATATCATTTTGGTCTACACTTGGTTAGGTGGGCGATGCAGTTAATTCTAGCTGAACATCAGCACTGTACAAATGTTCGTTTTTAAAAACAGGACCGTTTTCCCAAAGAACTCCAAAAGCTTTTTTGATTGTTTCTAAGTAATTAAATAACAAAGGAAAAATGTAAATATTCTATATGAAAATGTCTAACAGATACACCAAATATCCTCTTTCTATTGAATATTTTAAATTTATTTATAGAGTTGTTTTTAATATTTTAAATTAAATAATGTGTTATAAATAGGTAGCAATTAATAGCTTCCACATGTTGGCACACATACCAAAATCAACAAATAGTCCTCCCAGTTAAACACATGCTTCTACCTCCACTGCCTCCAAAGTTTCCACTAAAATGACAGAAAAGTATTTTTTTAAATGATAAACCCACAAGGATAAAGGAATGGGAGAGGTGATGACAGAGAACCAAGAGACGATATTAAAAGTTTGGAATGAAATGATGAATGGCACCTGGCTTGGCAGAAAGAAGAAAGTGGAACCTAGGTGTCTGCCCGGAAAGAAACAACAGGAAGCAGACTGACCCACAAAGCAAGGAGGATGCAGTGCTTGGAAATCTGTTCCAAGAAAAGTTAGACTCTCAGGCCCCTCCCCGACCAGGCAGCCACTTGAACAGAGAGGTGTCTCTCTAAATTAGGAGACACTGGTATAGTAAAAAGTGCAGGTTGAAGCCTTAGAGAAAACTTAGGTTTGGGGAGGGTTACGTATTTGTCTCTATCAGCTACCCTCAAACATTTTGCTCTCCAGACCACTTTATACTCTTGAGAATTTTGAGGATCATTTTTTCAGAAAGATCTTTTGTTTATGTTAGTTGTGTGTATCGATATTTATTTTATTATAAATTACAACTGAAAATATAAATATTTATTAATTCATTTAAAATAACAGCAAGTCCATTCTATATTAATATAAATAACATTTTTATGAAACAACTATATTTTTCACAACTAAAAAAACTGGTGAGAAGAGTGGCACTTTTACATTTTTACAAATCTCTTTAATGTCTGGCTTAATAGAAAATAGGTTCTCATAACCACTTCTGCACTCAATCTATCATAATATGTTGCTTTGGTAGAAGAATACCAAGAAAATCCAGCTTTGCAGAGATATGTAGTTAGAAAGACAGCATTATTTTAATAATATATTTTCAGATAGTTGTGAATATTTTTCTTCACACTGAAACTTCATGAGTGGTAGTTTCTTAAAGAAGAGTTTCAATACAAAATTTGAAACTGTATCAGTGAACTTTTTGTATTCTGCTATATTAAAATTTATTGACCTATCTTGCATTTTTTCTTATGCATGCTTTGGAAACATCCTGCACTGATCATTTGTAAAATACCAGTTCATTGATTTCGGCATATCTTTCAAACATAGGTGCACTGTATTATATCATACTGAAAAATCACATGGTTACTATCATTGGTAACCCCACTTAGGAAACTTTCAAGCTCACGGTGGAGGATACAAGTTTTCCAAGATTTCAACTTTCTCCTGAAAACTCAGATTCTATCATTGGCAACAAATACCATTAGCTGTTTTCCCTGAAGTGCTAAGGTTACTTTGTCCACTTTCGAGGACTAATAGCCACATCTAAATGACCATTCTTTGTCAGTCATTATTCCAAGCAGAAATGAGGTTCTTTGAAGAAAGCAGGTAGTTCTTTAACTCAAACAACAGCACAAATGCTTTTCCTGGAGACAATCACTGCACTGCATGCTGCTGAGGTGCTTTGTGTGTACTTCCCATTCATCACAGAAAATATAACAGAGATGTGCATCTGAGTCAAGGTTAAATAATAATTAAAACTCTTACTGTTCACTAAAGACATTTTTAAATGAAAGTGGCTCTGTTTTTTGCTTTAGCTGTTAAATGCATGGTGGTGAAGAATACAATAACTACTAGCAGTGTTTGGTGCTACTACACTGGTTAGTGCTGAGCACCAGCAAATCTACCCATGGTTGAGGCTGCATCGTAAGTGCACATATCACCACCACAAAAACGTAAGTAACATCTGATCTTAGTATCATTATGAAATTAGTTTTGACTCTAGAATCCCTGAAAGAATCTTAGGAAGCCCCTGAAGTCCACAGACTGCGTTTTGAGAATCCCCAGCCTAAATCCTTTATGATAAATACCTCAAGATCTGGTAATCAGGTTTTCACATCCAGGCAAGACAATGAACAATTTCTCTCCAGAGAAATGCCAGCTTGAGATTTAACACCTAAAGATAATGACATTTAAGGGTTTGCCAATGAAACAGCCAATGAATCCAATCAGTGGGGAGTCCTCTCCTGCCCCTAACACACACACACACACACACACACACACACACACACACAGACACACACACACACTGCTTCCAATATTTTCTTGGACTCTCACATTTTAAATATGACACAAAGTCAAGGATTACTAATAATTTTTAAAATCTCTATAAAAAATATTTAAACACACAAATTCCTAAAATGGAGGCAATGCTATTAGTGTATTTTCTGGTTACTAATTATACATAAAAAACTATGGTATCTATGAAACAAGAATAGATCAACAAAGAGCTTTTGAGCCTTAAAAAATCTGGCAGCAAAACTTTAAGAAACTTAGTAGTATATTTAGAGGACAGAGTTGACAAAATCTTCTTGAATGTAAAACAAAAGACAAAGTAATGGAAAAACAGGAGAGAAAGAATAAGAAAAATAGAAAACTAATCTACGAACCTTAAAAGCTGACCAATAAAAGTTTCAGAAAAAGAAAACTTTGGGGAAGGAAATTAGCCAACGATATTTTTCTAAACCCAAAAGAACTGGATTAACAGGCTATGGTGATATTTTAAAACTTTGAAGATAGACATACCAAAAAAAGGTGATCATATATGAAAGATCATCAGTCAAAATGGCTTCACAGTTCTCAGTAAGAATTTTCAAAAACACAATGTCATCAGAAAAGAGGGATTATTTCTTCTACAATGGAGGTCTGCACTTAGCCAAGTGTGATGGTAGACTACAGACCTTTTTAGAGTCCTGTAAGGAATCAAAAGCACTTATCCTTTCTCAGGAAACTCCCAGGACATAATTCACAACAATTAGAGTAAAGAGGCATAAATAGATGTGGGATCCAACCCAAGAGAAAAGTGAAGTAACTGAACCATGGCAGTGGGGAATCCCAGGATGATGCTTACGTAGCACCCTAGAGAGCAACTAGTTTGATTGGACAGAGGATGGCAGGCTTCAAGACGGTGGTCTCCAAGATAAAATGAAACTGATATTATCTAGCAGACCTCACCATATTGAGAAGGATGTAATTCTAATACATGATTTAAGGAAGAAAACCTAACAAACAAAATACGAGACAACGATTAAGTCCAGAAAAAAGCAATGTTTAGAAGAAACAAAGTGTGACAGGAACATTGTGATTTAATTATGAATACAATTTATATGATAGCAATGTAAACATCAATTATTCATTTAACTTAAATGTTGCCTTGGGGGAGGAGAAATAGGGCGAAGGGGGTCAGTAGACGTGGTTTTCATGATGAATCTTACACTAATTGATTTTTTAAACTATGTATACATTTGACTTTGATAAAAATTAAATTAAGAACAAAATATAGCTCTGCAGAAAATGTTCCATCACATGTGATTTTTCAGCGCTGCCTAAAACGACTACACAGTCATTGTTCCACCATCTGCCAGAGCAATAGTTCTCAACTTTTTTCCCTCTGAGACACATACGACACGCTATGTGTGTGAATAATCCCACTGATATTCTCATTGTCCTAACTCTAACATGATGTTTCTCTCTGGCTTAAATTACATCAGATATCATTCATTACCAGACTGGGAAACCCCACCTGTACAAAAAAACTTTAAAAGTTGGCCAAACATGGTAGCAAGTGCCAGCAGTCCCTTGGGAGGCTGAGGTGGGAGGACTGCTTCAGCCCGGGAATCTGAGGCTGCAGTGAGTTATGTCTGTGCCAGTGCACTCCAGCTGGGGGACTGAGCAAAACTCTGTCTCTAAAAAAGAAAAGGTTTTTAAATGCTTAATTATATCAGATATCTCTTTGAGATTTTGATTTAAACTTTCTGGGATATATACCCAGAAGAAGAATTGTTGGATTATACAATAGTAAGCTCTGTTTTTAATTTCTGAAGACTCTCCGTACTGTTCCACAGTAGTTGTACCAGTTTACATTTCCACCAATAGTTTGCAAGCGTTCAACACCTTCAGTAACACTTATCTTTCTTTTTTTTCTGCCAAATATCAGATGATGTTTCATCGTGGTTTTACTTTGCATTTGATGACTGCTGATGTTGGGCAGTTTTCCATACACCTATTGACCACTTACATGTCTTCTTTAACGACATGTCTGTTCTGGTTCTTTGCTCATTTTTATACTGGTCATTTGTGGTTTTGCTATTGAGTTACAGGAGTTCCTTATTTATTATTTTTTTTTACATTGGCCCTTTATCAGATATTTGGTTTTCAGCATTATTCCCACTAGCCAAAGCAATCCAAATATCATCAACAGATGAATGGATAAAGGAAATATGGTGTATATATATACACAATGGAATATTACTCAGCCTTCAAAAAGAAGGAAATTCTGCCATTTGTGATGACATCAATGAATTGAAAGAATATATGCTAAGCGGAATAAGCCAGACATAGAAGGAAAAATACTACAACTCATAGACAGAGTAGAATAAAGGCTGCCAGAAGCTAGGGTGGGGGTGCTGAACAAGGACACTTCATTAAAGGGTATAAATTTTCACTTATGCAAGATAATTTAGTCCTAGAAGACTACTGTGCATAGCGTCTATAGTAAACAATACTGTATCATATGCTTTAAAACTCTGATGAGAAGGGAGATCCTAAGTGCTCACATCACATACACACAAAATAAAGAAAGCAGGAGGGAGGTGAGGGATATATTGATTGCATTGATGGTAGTGATGGTTTCGTATGTGTATAATTATTTCTAAGTCATCAAATTGTATGCATTACATATGTAAAGCCTTTTCCCTGTCAACTATACCTCAATAAAGTGGTTCTGAAAAAGAAATTATGGCCAGGCACAGTGGCTCATGCCTGTACTCCTAGCACTTTGGGAGGCCAAGGCAGGTGGATTATCTAAGCTCAGGTGTTCAAAACCAGCCTGGGCAACATGGTGAAACTGTCTCTACTAAAAATACAAAAATCAGCCAGGCATGCTGGTGCACACCTGTAATCTCAGCTACTTGGGGGGCTGAGGCAAGAGAATTGCTTTGAACCTGGGAGACGGAGGTTGCAGCGAGCCAAGACTGTACCACTGCACTCCAGCTTGGGCGACAGAGTGAAACTCTGTTTCTCTCTCACACATGCACACACACACACCCACACACACACACACAAATATATATATATATATAAATTTATATATATATATAAATTTATATATATATATTTGTATGTGTGTATTTAGAGACAATATATATATATTATATATATATTTGAGACTACATATGTGTGTGTGTGTGTGTGTGTGTGTGTATGTGTTTTGAGACAAGATCTCATTCCAGGCTGGAGTGCAGTGGCACAATCTCAGCTCACTGCAACCTGCACCTCCCTGAGATCAGGTAATCCTCCCACCTCAGCCTCCCGAGTAGCTAGGACTACAGACATGTGCTATCACATGTGGCTAATATTTTATAGAAATGGGGTTTTGTCATGTTGCAAGCTGGTCTCAAACTCCTGGGCTGAAGCCATCAGCCTGCCTCAGCCTCCCAAAGTGCTAGGATTAGAGGCGTGAGCCACCACACCTCACCTGAACAATTTTTAATGTGTCAAAAGTTCAACATTCACAAACATCCCTACTTTATCTACACTTGCTAAGTGGTTGACAAACCTCAGGATTGATCTCGACATATCCCATGTCATACATAACACCGAGTTTGATAACTTTGACTTAGAGCATGATTCCTAAACTCAGATGCCTACCAGAGTCAGGCATATAAGAAAAGAGTTAAAATGTGTAAACTCTCATTCTTTCCTTATTCCACTTGTGATAGAGTCATGAACCAGAGAGCTTCCTTTTTATTATAAGAAAAACAAGGGATCCTGCGTAATTTTGAATGAAAACTGATCCTCAGCCTCAGTATCTGACAGATTAATGGGAGTGGTAGTAACTGAAGCAACCTGTACAGGACAAGTCATTTCTAAGGCAGCCACCACTCAGTTCCGGCCAATGACGACCATGCTAGAATAGAGGCACCTTCTCATGCCCATCTCATCGCCACCTTACACTTTCACATTCTAATGTAAGTCCCATGATATCTGAGAGGGAAGTTACCCTTTGGTAACTTTGTTTACAGATCATATGATTCACATTTCAAAGAAACTCCTGATTTTCAAACAGACCCTCCCTTCCAACTTACAAACCATGGAACTATCCTGGAGAATCCAACATTTTAGTGTGCAGACTTTACCTCCCACATGGCTTTGCAAAACTGGAAAATATATATGAAGCCCATATCCAACTATCTCCAGTCTTCAGTTCAGATAATGAGGTGACCATCCTTGTTATCCAATCCAATTGTGCAGAAGCATAACTCCTTTTCTTGTTAGGTCATATTATGCAACTTGAACTGAGCCAATGCACAGTGACTACATAGGGGAGAGGTCATCAACATCGGATTCGACAACTCCTCTAAAGGGACTGAATACTGTCGGTTACAGTATTAGAAGATAATACCACAGCAGTCACTGAAACCATATTTCTGTCTTCCAGCTCTTCTTCAAGAACCCATCACTCTCTCCCTAACCATTCTTCCACAGCCTTTCCTTATCCTTCAAGCATATGTTCGGAGTGTCACACAAGAGCAACTTCATCCCATTTTCCTTTTGGCAAGTGCCTGTCTCTGTATCTGGGTCTGAACTTCCCACCAGTCCCAGAGGAAGAGCCTTCTCTCTTAAGTTGAAAGATCAGGCCCTTCATTTACTTGGACACTACACCTGTAGTCACCCGTCTTCCACAATGAAAGTCTTCTATCTTCAGCCATGCCCAATGTATCCCTACCTTTAAACAAAAGTAAACAAATGCCTCATTAATCTTTGTTTCTACTGGGCATGGTGCCTCACCCCTGTAATTCCAGCACTCTGGAGGCTGAGGTGGGCAAATCACCTGAGGTCAGGAGTTTGAGACCAGCCTGGCCAATATGGTGAAACCCCGTCTCTACTAGAAATACAAAAATTAGCTGGGTGTGGTGGTGGGTGCCTGCAGTCTCAGCTACAGCTACTGAGCTGAGAGCTGAGCTCAGCACCTGAGGCTGAGGCAGGAGAATTACTGGAATCCGGAGGTGGAAGTTGCAGTGAGCCAAGATTGCACCATTGCACTGCAGCCTGGGTGATAAGGGCAAAACTCCAACTCATAATAAATAAATAAATAAATAAATAAATAAATAAATATACAAATAAAAATAAACCTCGTTTCTTCTTCAAGCTGCTGCCCAATCACCCCTTTTTTCTTCTCATCATTTACCTTTCTTTTTATTAACCATTCTTCCTCTTGTTTCTCGCTAGCTCTGATTATGACTGTAATAATGGAAATGTGTCACATTGAAAACTCAGCTTGCAAAATATTTCCAAAGGTATCATTCTTTTGACCCTCACAATAACCTTATGAAATAGAACAAAAACCGTCTCCAATTTATAAAAGAAGAAACTTAATTTTGGAGTGAAGAAGACATTTGTGTAACGTGAACCACAGCCAGCAAGCAGCACAGGAATTTGAATTCCGTCCACTGAGTTGCGGTGCAGTGACTTTCCAGTTTCTACTGCTCTGTAGGTGAACCAGCTTTACTTTACTAGTGAACTCCTTCCCAAAGTTAATGATAATTTTCTTAGCTGTTTTTACACCTTTAGTTTTCTCGCCTTCTTTGTTCTTTAAAACTCTTTCCCCAGCTTTTGGGATGCTGCAATTTTCAGAATCTTGCTCTGTTGTCCAGGCCGGAGTGCAGTGGCATGATCATAGCTCACTGCAGCCTTGAATTCCTGGGTTCAGGCAGTCCTGCCTCAGCCTTCTGAGTAGCTGGAACTCACAGGTATGTGCCACCGTGCCCAGCTAATTTTTTCATGTTTGGTAGAGATGGGATCTAGGCTGGTCTGGAACCCCTGGGCTCAAGCGATCCTCCTGCATCAGCCTCCCAAAGAGCTGGAACACAGGTGTGAGCCACTGTGCCCAGCCTCTACACCCCTTTTTGATCTCTCCCAAAGCAGAGATTTTCCTAACACTCGACTTGACTTTCAGATTTCTGCCCCCACTCTGTTTTTATTTTATTTTTTACCTTTTGGGTTCTCTTCCTGGTGAGTCCATGGCTTTACACAGATGACTCCAACATCTATTCTAAACATCTCCTTCTACATTAGAAGCCTAAAGACATTTTAAGCTTTAATTTTGCCTAGTCTCTATTCCTAGTCCATCCTTCACCAAGTTCCACCGTTCCTTGCCTAAAACGGCTCGTGTCTGCTTTTCCTTTCTGTCCTATTACTACTGCCCAGCTCCAGGGTTCACCAGCCCCTCAGGACGAGGCGATGCTCTCTACAAAATTCCAGCATCCTGACTAGTCCTCTTATCAGCGGCCACCTTCTTCCAGCCGTCATGCATACTGGATGATGTTCTCAGTGTGACATGTTTCCAAAACAGGGCTTTGTATGACTGCCTAGAATGGACAACTTTGGGCCGGCCTGGGTTAGTCAGGAGCGAGGCTGAGCACTTCCACTAGAGGACCCACTTTCCGGCTTCCCCCAGACACTGCTAATAAGTGCTGATGGGGCAACTGAGTAATACCACGACTAGGATGCAAACGTATTTTATTCCTGCCCTGGATGAGGAATGCTAAGAAATTTAGGGTGCCTGGAGTTTAGAGTACATGCAGGGGAATGCTGATAAATATTTAACATCTGAGTCTCCAGGAAAAAAAAAAAAGTCCTACTTTTTGATGTTTGCCAGTTTCCATGGTGTAAATACTCCTGCTATGTCTGATTTCAATCCACCAACATGACTTCACAGAAAGTGGACTTGGAAAGACATACACACAATTGGCCCCACAATGAGAAAGCGTTTACGAAAGAGGTTATCAAGGCCAACTAATACCAGGTCATGGTAGATCTCATATGCCAAGTTTTAAAACCTCGACTTTATTCTCTTGCAAAGGGAAGCTATCAAAGGTCTTTAAAATAATAGAACATGCTCAGTGCTATGGTTTGAATGTGCTCCCAACGTTTGTGTGTTGGAAACTTCATCCCCAACGCAACAGTATTGAGAGGCAGGACCTCTAAGCATGACTAGGTCACAAGGACTCTGACCTTATGAATGGACTGATGCTGTTATCTAGAGAGTGGGTACACTACCACGAGAGTGGGGTCCTGGTAGAGGATGAGTTTGGTCCCATTTGCCCTCTCTCATGTGCTCTCTCACCTTTCCACTTTTTCCATGGGACTACTGCAGCAGGAAGGCCCTCACCAGATGCAGACCCTCTATCTTGGACTTCCCAGCCTCTAGAACTGTAAGAAATACACCTCTGTTCTCTCAAAATTACTCAGTCTTAGGTATTCTACTATAGCAACACAAAGCGAACCGAAACACTAAGATTTGAATTTTAGAAAAAGTATCCTTATTATTTTCCAAATGGTTCCAAACTCATTTGCTCCTCCCCTTTGCAAATTTTTACCAAAGTATAGTCACATATATTTTCAAAATGTGTGAGACAAAAGGTACTATCATAATCATGAAAATTCATTTCAAACACCTCAAAGTTTTTTAAATAGGTGAAAAATAACATAAACAGAAAATGTATAAAAATATAAATTTTCAATAAGCATATTTGAAGTAATAATATTAAGTAATTTCAAATGATGCATTTCACATATCAGATTTGAAAATATTTTTTAAAAGAGCAATAACCACTATGTGACCTGATTGAGGGATGGGAGATGACAATTCTCATACATTGTTGACAGAACTGCAAAATTTTAAAAATTTCTGAATGGTAATTTGGCAATATGTAAATATATAATATTTCTGACAAATGGTCATAACTTTGTCTCAGAATTTACACTGCTGGTAATTACCCTAAGTAAATAGCTCCAAAAATCTATGAGATTATTCACTGGAGAATGTTTAAAATACCAAAAAGGAATTGAAAACCATCTATAAAGATAGGTAATTGGGGATCAATTATGTATGCTACATCCACACATCAGATTATTATGTGACCATTACAATTATAAGGTAGCTGTATTTATTGACATAATGTTTCTAGATATTTTAAAGTGGAAAATCAGGTTATAAGACATATCTTTATATATATGTTTATAAATACATCTTCTGAAAAAATATAGAAATATAATGATTATGAGAAATAAAGATTTTAAATTTTTATCTGTATATTCTACTTTTTCTAAAGTGAATATAAATTACTTATGTATGTTATTCTCTCAGCTTAAATGATCAGCAATATAAAAAAGCCATTGAAAGATTTCCTGTGTCTTTTACAAAATTGCTATCTATGTGTTATCTACTTAATAAAAGCAAACACTTGTTAACACTTGACTATGTAGTTAGCAGTATTCTAAAGAAGATAGACACACACATACATGTATATGTACATGTGTATACAGATATAAAATAGGGTTATTGTGTAGATCCAAAGAGTTTATGTGTGTGTGTGTTTGTGTGTGTGTGAATTATATGTGTATATATGTATGAATATACTTATGCATGCATATACATACATATATACATACGCATTAGTTAAGTTTGTGTGTACATACATATATACATGCATGCATATATACATACTCATAATTGGCTAAGTTTATGTGTGTGTATATTTGTACACTCATACATACACACACATACATAAATTTAACTAATTGGATCCACACGATAACTCTATGAGCTGGGTATCACTATTATCACTCTTTTACTGGTGAAGAAATAGAAACAGGATGAGCAAAAAAAGATGAGCAATTGCCCAAGGAAACACAGGTAGTAACTAGTAAAGCCAAGATTCAAACCCAGGCAGTCTGGTTACATCGTTTATGCTCTTAACTATCACACAATACTGACTCTTGCTTAAATTTGCTAAGCTTTAATTGTTTTACCTAAATAATGCGAACAATAATATTACTATCTTTCGGGCTTGCTGTTGGGCTTAATTGAAGTTATGCACGAAAGAACTTGGTTTAATATCTCACACATGAGTTAACAGTGCTAGCTATTAATAATAACAAAAATAATAACACTACTACTAGGACCTCACCTACCCCAGCAATTCAACTTGTTTATTTCCCATTATCCTCCAACATACACTCTCTGCTTTATATCAGTTATCTTTCAAATGTGTTATGTTTTACAGATGTCATATGTCATACTCATGCTGTTGGCCCCACTGGAATCAGGTGACTGGACTTATTCAAATCACTTTTGGCCATGAAGCCTAGCTTAGCTCAGGTCCCTTCACTAATTACTTTGGCCTTCTGATCCTGTATCACACTACAATCATGAGAAAATTATTACATTATTAACTGCTAGTTCTTTCTAACAACACACTAAGCACTGGAAAGCAAAGATGAACGCTAGAGTGTTCTTCCTTGGCACCCCTTTCATCATCTCCAACCTGGAAGATAGGACTTAGTTATTTAACATGTATTTGCTTTATTTTACCTACTCATGAAAATACAGAAACAGAAACTCGCAATTAGTATCTAAGTTTCCCAGCAGTTTCTTTCCAGAAGAAGACAAATCACAATACTATAATCAGGGGAATTAAAACCAAATGCAAATGTGAACTCAGACAAGCATGTAAATTTTGTTGTTATTAACATGTAATATAAGTCAATAAATATACAATATTAATTACATAACCAGCAATAGCTATAACTATTTATTACATGTCTCCTTTGTGTCAAGCATTACATCAAATGATTTATACATAGGACTTCTTACTCACAACCCTAGTATTAACAGAAATAGTACATTTGTAAAAATGAGGGATGAAGTTAGGAACTTTTTTTGTAGAGCCAGAAATCCAGTTTGGTCTGACTCCAAAATACACTGTTTTTCTGTATATCTTCCTTCTTCCATGTCTTTATATGAAGTTAAGATTTAGGACTTGTTTTTCTATTTCTTAAATACAACAATCAAAACTACCTTTTTTGCCAAAATTTTCCTTTCTAAAAATTAGGGTGAGCATAGAACACTCTGTTTCAGATCTTCTCCCAGGAAATTTAGTCCTATAATACCAGAGGGATGTTGTTTTATAAGAATCTTTAACTAAAGGGAGTCCCACACCCTGGGTGCTGTTACCATGAAGCTCTGGGTATCTATAATTATTAGAGCCATTAGGAAGTCCAATCAGCTCAAGCCCTTTTATGGCCAAGGACACAAGGAAAAATCTGAGTCAACCTTTTAGAAAAAGTGTATCTAAATCCCCTTGTGAATAGGATGGTAAAACAGTTAATAGTGTCACGGTGACAGTCCCTAGTGTCTTTGTTCTGTGGATGTATGGACAACTTTATCCAAGTATTTCAGCCTGGGCCACTGAGCTAGGAACAGGAGCAGAGCAGTTCAGAAGAAGAGACTCCAGGCAGCTTACATGGAAGGTGTACTTCGATTCCACCTCTCCTTCTGTGGCATGTCATCACTTCACCTCAGACCCAAAACCTGAGCCACTCTTGGACCACTCAGCTGGACTCTCAAATTCAGGCACTGCATGAAAAACATTTACTTTCTTCACACGGAAAAATTTGTGAAGAGCCCCACATCTCTGGTAAATGTAAACAGCTATAAACAGATACAACCTTTACTTATTAATAATAACTCTTACCATTTCAAATCATATTTTTAAGTTAGAGTTCAACACAATATTGAATTTGCTAGTTTTATTTGCTTTATATTTCTAAGCTGTCCTGGATGCAGCAAGTAAATGAAATAAATGTTTTAGGAAAAAATGCAGCTGTTTTTAAAATATGGATATTGGTTTTATGTAATACAAACTTTTTCCAAGTTTTTTCAATTTATAAATGTCCTTGTTGAGTAGTTTCTATTATTTGAGTAATTTTTATAATGAATATGATAATATTAGCTATTTTTCTATAGGCATAATAGAACATAAAATTCATTTTCATGCAATTAAAATTCATTAGAGATTGGCATTTTAACACTTAAAATCTTTTCTGAAAAATAACCTTTGTAAAAATCCAAATGTGTTCCCTCCCCTTTCAACAAATGTTGGCTTTTGTTATTTTTTTATATGCTGCATATTGAATTTCCCAGGCTGTGTTTCTGAACAGCAATCTACTGAAAAAAGTGCAATTATTTTTTTTCACTCAAACATGCATTTGAGAGAAATGAGTAGATCAGATAAAGAGCTGAGATGCTATTCAACTCAACCTTGAGTCACTCTCTGTCTCTTTAAAAAAAAAAAAAAGGGTGGCAAAATCAATACAAACCAATAATAACTTCACATTTGTGGAAGCAACATGAATGGCTCTCCAAAATATTGAGACACATCCAAGTACATTTTCGTAGAGCTGATATTTATCAGAAGTCATTTGCCCTCAAGCAGATGCTCCCTTTCATTGTGCTCCTGTCACAAATGACTAAGATTTATGACAGACAATTACAGCATCTGCAGTTAGCAGCCTTATAATCAGCACCATTATTTAACGATTGGTGCAATAAACTGACTCCTGTTACTGTTTATCAGATATCAGTCAGTTCTGGCCATTTTCTTCAGCTCCCAAATCACAGTATGGTGCAGTCACTGCCTTTTAATGGCTAGGCAGAAGCACGAGCATTTTCACATTTTTTACAGACTGCCGAGGGAAAGAAAAAAGCAACCAATTACATGTATGTATGCTGCCCTCTCATTTGAGATGCCCGTGTATGTAACTATCTCTATACAGTTCTAAACCTCTTGGGGGTGAAAAAAAAGCTTTTACTGTGGAAAAGGGCTTTTTATATTAAAAAAAAAAAAAAAAAAAATAGACCACAAAATAAAAGCAAAACAAAACAGAAAACCCTCTTGCCTTTATTTTTTAAAAGTAAGTTCTCTGTTTACACTTGCGTTTCTTTCTGAGTATAAAATGTTGCTTTCCTGGCCCACTGTTTTCTCAAACTAGTGTGGTTTCAGCTTGCCTTTCACAACCAGGAAACTAGCTACTGTCTCTGAAAAAAATTTGTCAAGGAGTGAATTTTTTTCCAAACTTTTTGTAAGGTTTTATTCAAAGGGAACTGCTATGGACTCAACAGAGTTAAGTTTTTGATCAGTCAAGAAATTGACACATCAAAGAAGCTATGTGTACATGACTAAAAGTCACTTATATATTACAGAATTCTATATTTCTAAACATACAAACAGGCAGAGGTATATATATTATTTAAAGTCCTTCCATAAGAAACACTGCATTTATATATCAAATATGAGGGGCAGGCAACAATTCAAAAGCTGTCTGGAAGGCAAGACTTCAGTGTAATGTGGAAAATGGTATAAAGATGCAAATTCACAGTCAAAGGAAAAAGCTTGTGCAATGCTTCTGTAGATGTCTTGGTGTCAAATGGCAGTCTAGTTGTTTAGAGGAAAAAAAAAAAAGACGACAGTGCCAGACCTTACTAATTTCTGTCTTTTGTTACTTTTTTTCCATAACTGAACAAGCTAAGTTTCTCATTTGTATCAATAAGCATTTTATCCAATGGCTTCCATTTTATATATTTGATAATATGGCATATGCCTAGATGGATATATTGATATAGCTGCCTTTGCAATTTAAGGTTTATATTTCAGCCACAAAGTTACATGTTTCCCTTGGGGGGAGACATGATACTGGAGAACAAATTAGTGCATCCTTTTAATTAAAAAATAAATAGTGACCAGCCTGGCCAACATGATGAAACCCCGTCTCTACTAAAATACAAAAATTAGTCAGGAGTGGTGGCACAAGCCTGTAGTCCCAGCTATCCAAGAGGCTGAGGCACAAGAATCACTTGAACCTGGGGGGTAAAGGTTGCAGTGAGCTGAGATTGTGCCATTGTACTCCAGCCTAGGCAACAGAGCCAGACTCCATCTCAAAAATAATAATAATAATAGAAAAAGTAACCCCATGGGAATCAGATTTCCTTTCAGGAAAAATGCATAAGGGGTTTTATCCAGTCAACATGTAAAATTGGTTATTTTCTGAGTTGAAACGTTTACAAAGGCTTCACAGACCTTCACAAACTAGACCTCAGAACTCCACATAAGACTTCAACAGAGAAATGGTGAGAATGACGGTTCTCAGGCTGTTCAGGTTTGAATGACCTTAGGCGTCCTTCTGTGCAACCCTCTCATTTGAGAGACGGTGAGGGAGAGAGAGAGTAAGTGATTTTCACTGGAGCACAGAACTAGATATCGGTACAGCTATAATTAGAACCCTAGTGTATGGCTTTGCTAGCTAAGTCCCTTCTTTCAGAGTCTACACTAGAGCTCCAAGCTCCTCTCTCCAAGCCCGGCAGGAAGTTATTTGGCTCTGCTGGGACATATCCTACTTTTGGTGTTCTGTGCCAGTCCAACTAGAGAGCACTCTGCTTCAAGCCCCAGGGAAACAAAACTCTCCCTGAATCTGCAAGACATTTACTTCACGACTTAAACAGCCGAATCTGGAGCCAGGACAGAACAACTGTTCAGTCATACAAACATAGAAAGCTTCTATTCTATCGGTTAGCATCAAAATAACTCAAGGCGTTGGCTTTTAAGTTTTCTAATAGTTTGATATCCTTGTATATGTCTTGGGTTTTGTTTGTTTTTCAAGTTTTTCTTTCCATTTTGCACAAGTGATTGCTAAGTTTTGCAAAATAAAACCATTTAATTCTACCAATTTGGCAGTATCAAATAATCACAAATTTTGCAGAATCAGGAAGAAGCTAGCATCAAACTTTTTTTGTCTGTCATATACAGAAATATATAATGCATACACAGTTATCTCATTCAATTTTAGTAAGATTGAACAATCGCTTTGGATGCATCAAAGAAATTGGTATATTTTCTATGGATGTCCTGCCCTTTTCTGTTGGGTTAGAAGGAAAAAATACCCAACTCACAGCAAGTTACTGGCTTCGCAAGCTAACGAAAAAGCCAGTGGCGCTGCAAGCTATTAGCAGGTGTTCCCAGGAAGCTCAATCTGGCTTGATGCTATTCACCAAAACACATGCAGGTGGCATTTCAGTAACACACCTTGACACCAAGCCCTGGTGCATAGCTGATGGCCATGATGAGCCCCAACAGATTTGACTGTTTCTTAGTAAAAATTTAAAAAATAGTAGCAGAAGGAAATTTTTCTTTAGAAACCTTCTCTGAGGCTATATGGAGCAGACAGGAGGAGAGAACCCAAAGAAAGTCTATGTAACCCACATGCCAGTATTTGGTGGTTGGTCGCTGAGGGCAGCATGGTGAAAAGCTAAGGGTCCAGGCTCCTAAGCCAGCCAGATTTGGAAATAAACATGGATCAGGCTTGGTGAGACTCTGCCAGACTCTTCCTAACCTCACTAAGTTCAATCATCTACAAGGTGAGGATGAAAATGAGATTGTGTACATAAAGCACTGATCACTGCGTGTGATATGCAGATTGTCACTTAAATGTTAGCTGCTGCTACGCTATCGCTGCTATTTATACATACAATTCCAGCCTGAATTGCTTTGCAGGGAGAAATTTGGACTTTAGAGTCAGGTTCAATAAATAATTTGCCCTGAACTTAGCTAACAAAATTTTCGAACTAATCCTAGCTAAAGTCTATATACCTATTCTACCAGTCCATCTAAAACATACGTATACATATATATATATATATATATATATATATATATAATTATTATTGTGCCTCGTTGACTTTGGTTTGGTTCCATTGTAAATAAGCTGAATAGAATGCAGAGAAAACATATATTATGCAGTATATTATTTCACATTTTAAATTTAGTTACAATATTACCCTAGGGACAATGGAGCTGGCAATATGAAAAATTCCTATCACTACTATTCTAAAAAGGAAAGTATATAGCTTTTAACTTTTTATCTTAATTTTTTTTCAGTTTTTTAAACAACCTATCCATAAAAATAAGTTTGAATAGTAGAAGGAACCAAGCATTTCCCTTAAGAATCAGAGACTCAGGCTAGGCACAGTGGCTCATGCCTATAATCCCAGCACTTTGGGAGGCTGAGGTGGGTGGATCACAAGGTCAGGAGTTCAACACCAGCCTGGCCAATATAGCGAAACCCCGTCTCTACTAAAAAACAAAAATAAGCTAGGTGTGGTGATGGGCGCCTATAGTCCCAGCTGCTCAGGAGGCTGAGGCAGGAGAATTGCTTGAACCTGGGAGGTAGAGGTTGCAGTGAACTGAGATCATACCACTGCACTCCAGCCTGGGCGACAGGGGGAGACTCCATCTTGGAAAAAAATAATCAGAGACTCTTTGGCATATATGTTGCTGAGCAGCAAAACTGAGTCAAATGACAGTGGTGAAAGGGCAGGGAGCCCAGAGTACCATCTGTTCTTAAAGAAAGCACGACACTATTTCATAATATAATGTGAAGGAAAAACAAGGTTTTGGGCACATCTGAGTTCTAGTACAAGTCCTCACTAAGTAACTGTACTTTGGACAAGTTATTCCCTCTAAACCTCAGTTTTCTATATGCAAAAATTAAATAATAGTAATATCTACATTGTTGTTTGAGAAATTAAATAAGTCAACATACGTAAAGTGTTGGCACGTGGTAGTCACTAATTAAACGGTTCATCTAGATTTGCTCCCAGCCTTGTTTTTATCACTGTGTTGTTTTGTGCAAGTGTGAAATGCCTAATGATTGCCTTGACCTGTTGTAGAAAAGTGTCCTCAAGAGCAGAAAGTGTATTATAATTAGAAATAGGTAACTTTTAGTCATCTAAACATTTGTAGAAATTAGTGCAAATCTATTTTTTTTTTCAAAAAACAACTTCATGTTTTGTTTCATTTTTTTAAATGAGTCTGCAAATCAATTCCATTAATTCAATTCCACTGCCGGTGTCGGCCAAGCATCAGCTTTTGCAGTAATAGTGGTAGTAATTGCACTGGTGCTGAAAGGTGCCAATTTTTCCAAATATTCTTTAGCTAAATATTAAGTAGAGCCTTTATGAAAGGCATTTTAAATCTCATCTCTGCTCTTTATCTGATATTTTTAGATGCTGTATCATTTTAGTGCCTACTTCCAAAAATTAATTTCCTGAATTCTATGATACTTTCACAACTGTGATTTAAGAAAGTCTATGAAATGAATGTTACAAGTAGAATGGATTATTTTTATTTGTTCATATGTGAAGTTTACTCATTCATTTTTGGGTCAGTATGTAAGACAGCATACAGTATGACTAGCAATATAAATAAGGAAAGAACTCAAACATTCTCCATGCCTTTAATGCTATTCTAAAATGCTACTAAAACGCTATAAACTTTTGCTTAAGAACAAACACTTCAAATTGTGATGAGAAGTTTACTTTACAAAGGATTTTCACTGCATTTGAGTTTTGCAAATCCCTGATAGGGTGGCTGGAGAAGAAATTCTTATACCCATTCCAAAGAAAGAAAAAGTGTGACTTAGAAAGAACCCAGGGTCACACAGCTGCAAGAGGCTAGAATTCAAGCGATTTCCTCCAGGTTTTCCCCCTATTCCCCCTACACATGATTTGTTTGTTCTTGGCTACACTAAGCTGACTTGACGTAAAAAACGTGAGTTTTGGCGATAGCTCCATCTTGGTCACTAGCGGTACGGCGCACGAGGCAGGTCACTGACAATACAAACTGAGGGTAAGAATGCTGTCCTGGATGCAAATTCCAGACCCTCCCGCTAAGCTGTGTGATTGTGGATGGTTACTTTGTTTGTTGGGCTTTTACTTCCTAGTGTGAATAATGAATAAAACTCCAACTTCATGGGGCTATCATATCAGATATTATAATATTCAGATGGAATGAGATATTCCTGCTAAAGGGCCAAACACAACCCATAGTACATACTAAGGGCTCAAGAAATATGTTATCGTTATTAATAAAATTGGACTAAAATGCCTACCTCCCAAGGTTGTCTGTAGTATTAATAAAACAACATATTAAAAGATGTGTATTGGCAAACTATTCTGCCAAGCTTAAGTGTTATTGTATTATTGCTGTCGGCTGCAGCCTAGGCTCATTTGGTCTAAGTTCTGAACCTTCAACCTATGGCCCTACTTGACCAGTGTTAGGTATTCCTAACATTGTTGAATGTTTTCCCATTAAAAAAAGGACAGAATACGAAGGAGAACTTTGATTTCTGCTGTATATTGTTGAGATCTGAACTACTTTCTCTCATCGTTTCGGCAAGTTCAACCTCCTGAGAGGCCACGGAGAGGGAAATTTAGAGGACTACAGGATAACTTGAAACGAAAGGGCAGTGGAAAGATGAGGAACTTAATTCAGGTAGAGTTAAGACAAAATAAAGAAATGCCTAGAAATGGTCTTCACTACACAGTAATTCCTCTGTCTCTACTAACACACTGGGATCCAACCTTAGTGCTCACATGGTTTTGGTGGCATTTCACACTCTCTTTTTAAAAGACCCTCTGCTAATGTACACAATGTGCAGGTGAGCCTATAGCATAACACCTGCTACCCAGCCTCACTCTTGCTTTCTGGTTTATCTGATTTCAAATCCATCTTTTCAAGTTGCACTGTGATTGGTTTTGTTCATGTTTGTTTAGATGATTTTTAAATAATTAATTTCCAATTTTATTGTACGCATGAGGCCAAAGAAATCCCTTTTATAACTACTCTTTCCTTTAGAACTGGGGTAGTTGGCCAAGGTTGTGTTTTAATAATGCCCAGTCGCTTGTGAGGAGGAAGGAGCTGGGACACAGGGGATGACACCTGTAGTTCAGGGACTCTCATTTGCATGGGCCATTTCCAAGATTCTGAGAGAGATTTAACAATGCAAAGTGCTGAGGTATTTGCCAGCTTAAACAAAAATTGTAATCTATTATCATTTATATTTTAAGTAAATATTGAAGTTTATTTCATCTTAAATTTATAATCATGCATTCTTTTTCTTAAAGCAGTGTCTCTTAATACGTTTTCAATTTGCCCCTGAGTTGGGGACAAGGACGTAGGCACAGAAAGAGGCAAGCAAAATCTGGTCCTTTTGGAATTCTACGGAAAGAAACCAGAGGCAGGCTTCTAGATGGAGAAAGGTTAGAAGCATCAGATTGTAGGATAATTTAGTAAGTTACAAGTTTACCTGGCATAAAAGATGTAGCACAGAGGAAGTGAAGATGTATTGGGGCTCAAGGCACAGTTTGTTGCTTAGTAAGTGAGTTAAATATAGTAAGCTGTTTTAAACTGTTGTGGACTTGCTTGAACAAACTTAGAGCAGAACTTCCTGATAGTTACTTCCAAGATGGGAAATTGTTCACATGATCTTGCATGTTAACCTAGCTCAGTATTAAATGCACAGATTTTTAAACTTTAATATTTTTATTATTTATTTTTATTTTTATAAAATTTTACTTTAAGTTCTGGGACACAAGTGCAGAACCTGTGGGTTTGTTACATAGGTATGCATGTGCCATGGTGGTTTGCTGCACCTGCCAACCCATCATCTAGGTTTTAAAGCCCCACCTGCATTAGCTGTTTGTCCTAATGCTCTCATTCCCCTCGTTCCCCATCCCGCACCGGCCCCAGTGTGTGTTGTTCCCCCTACCCCCGTGTCCATGTGTTCTCATTGCTTAATTCCCACTTAAGAGTAAGAATATGCAGTGTTTGGTTTTCTGTTCCTCTGTTAGTTTGCTGAGCATGATGGCTTCCAGCTTCACCCATGTCCCTCCAAAGGACAAGATCTCATTTCTTTTTATGGCTGCATAGTATTCCATGGTGTATATGTGCCACATTTTCTTTATCCAGTCTGTCACTGATGGGGATTTGCGTTGGCTCCATGTCTTTGCTATAGTAAATAGTGCTCCATTAAACATACATAAAATGCACAGTTTTGTTTGTTTGTTTTTTGTTTTTGAGATGGAATCTCCCTCTGTCACCCAGGCTGGAGTGCAGTGGTGTCATCTCGGCTCACTGCAACCTCCACTTCCCAAGTTCAAGCAATTATTTTGCCTCAGCCTCCCAAGTAGCTGGGACTACAGGCATGTGCCACCACACCTAGCTAATTTTTGTATTTTTAGTAGAGACAGGATTCCACCATGTTGGCCAGGATGGTCTCGATCTCTTGATCTTGTGATTGACCCATCTCGGCCTCCCAAAGTGCTGGGATTACAGATATGAGCCACTGCACCCGGCTGAAATGCACAAATTTTAAAGTCGTACCAACCAGGTTTGAATCTTTACTTGGCCACCAAATAGCATTATGATGGGAAATCTCTTGGTCTCTCTTATGTCCTAGTTTCCTCATCTGTAAAATGGGATACTACTGGCGTCTACCCTTTAGACTTTTCAAGAGGACTAAATACAATTAATTTTACAGAGCACTTATCACAGTGTCTAGAACATAAGTGCCCAATAAATTTGAGTTCTTTCTTTCACTCCCCAAGTTTCCTCCTCTATTATCTGCTGCCACACTGGCTGTCTGTGGCATTCTGATTATCTGTGGTTTATTATGGTTGTTGTATTTTCTTTTAAATAATGATGTTCCTGATTTTAAAACAAATATATTCTTATTGTATCAAACTTAGGAAGATCCCAAAAAGTATAATGGAGAAATTTCAAATAATTTAGATATCTCTATGACTCATTCCTGTAAGTTGCATGTCTTAAGTGTCTACATGGGTCAGGCACTGAGGTTTGGCTCTGGTGCCTCTGGGTCCTGCTTTCTCCCTAGTCCATCTCTCTGTGCTATTCAATTTATTTAAAATAAGGGGTAATAAAACTTTTTAAAAATGTATTCAGTCAAGCAACTAAGGCCAGTTCTGCTTTTAGGTAAAGTTTAACTTCTTTATCTATTGTTCTGACTTAATTACCTACCATAATATGAAGATTAATCCTAATCATAGTGATAACTCTGTTGTTCAATGTGATACACAAAGTTCTTTCATCCAAATCACACTATAACCCCATGTAGGGACATAGGAGAAGCACCAATATTTGCAGTTTACAGATGAGGAAACTGAGGCACAGGGAGGCTAAAGAGATTGTTGAAGGGAAGTTAAGTGATTTGGACCAAATCAGAGCTAGGATATAATGAGCCTGAGAACCACATCCAGGGGATTACCAGGGCAGCACCTTCAACCCTAGAATTTTCAAGTCAGTGTTCACAGCCATTTGAAACTTTCTCTTTCCATTTTCAATTTTCTGCCCTCTGCCCACTGGACAGGCCATTCAGCTCCCATTTCCAATCAAAGGAGCACCACAGAACATTCCCAGACCCAAGTTCTCAGGTAACCTATTGAGACAAACCCTAGGATTATGTGTGATTCAAAGGATAAAGGCTTGAGGAGATGGATACTCTGTTCTCCATGTTATGCTTATTTCACATTGCATGCCTGTATCAGAATATCTCATGTGTCCCATGAATATACACACTTACTATGTACCCACAAAAATAATTTAAAAAAAAATTTTATAAAAAGACATGAACCCTAGGAAGAGCCCACTCAACGTCTTTACCACACACTTAGGAGCAATCCCAACACAGACATGATGAGAGCAGTTATCTATTCACAGTTTGCTCTGAAAGGCAGCCATCAGAATTACTTTTCAATATGCATTTTAAAATTAAATAATATGTCCTAGCATTTCCTCTCTCCTCCACAAGGAGAAAGGAAAATAAGCCAAGATTAGCAACAGGTTGTTGTGTTGCTGTTCTGACCAAAACCATCACTTGCTATTGTGAAAAGTAAAAGCTTTCCATAATTTACCATGTATCTGTTTTCCTATATTAATTAAGCTTCAAAAATAGTGGGTCCTCTTTCTCAAGTCCGTCTTCGTGGTAGCAACAGTGGCAAACATGGTTCAGCTGCCAACATGCAGCTCTCTGCGCCTGGGAGCTACACACCCTTGAGGTGACTAGCGAGGAGGCAGTTGCCCAAATCAAGGCACATATAGCCTCACTGGAGGGCACTGCGCCTCAGAAGATCAACCTGTGCTCCTGGCAGACACAATCCTAGAGGATGAGGCTACCCTGGGCCAGTGCGGGGTGGGGGCCCTGACTACCCTGGAAGCAGCTGGCCACATACTTGGAGGGAAAGCCTATGTTTCCTTGGCCTGTTCTGGGAAAGTGAGAGGTCACATTCTCAAGGTGGCCCAATGGAGGGTGGGGGGAAGGAAGAGGAAGAGGAAAAGGAAGAAGGAGGAGGGAAAGAAAATAAAGAAAAGAAAAGAAGGAAAGAAAGAAAAAGAAAGAAAGAAAAAGAATGAAAGAAAGAAAGAAAGGAAAGAAAGAAAAAAAGAAAGAAAAAGAAGAAAGAAAGAAAGAAAGAAAGAAAGAAAGAAAGAAAGAAAGAAAGAAAGGAGGGAGGGAGGGAGGGAGGGAGGGAGGGAGGGAAGGAAGGAAGGAGGGAGGGAGAGAGGGAAGGAGAGAAGGAGAAGAAGGAGAAGGAAAGGAAGAGGAGGAGGGGGGTGGGGAAGAGATGGAGGGGGAGGGGGAGGGGAGGGGGAAAGATGAGGACGATGGTCACAATGATGACAGGACTACAGACAGGGTTAAGTGGCAGATTCAGCACAACCAGCGCTTTGTCAATGTTGTGCCCACCTTTGGCAAGAAGAAGGTCCCAATGCCAACTCTTAAGTCCTTTGCAATTCTTTCTGTTAAAAAAAAACCACTTAGCTCAAAAATAAATAAATAAATAATAAAAACAGAGGGTCACCAGTTATAATAAACAATGCTTATAATCCTGAATTGAACGAACATGTCTAAGAGAAAAGGAGAGAGTTTAGTAAATTATTCAGCTACCTTTCCTTATTCATAGAATATTCTCAATCAATTAATAAGCAATTACATTCACGTCAGCTGAGATGCCCAAGGAATGAGCCATTTGATGCATTTATTAAATTAACCCAATTCTCTCTGAGCTGATATCAACTGAGAAAAAAATGTAAGGAATAAAATAAGAGAAAAACTTGGAAGGATTTTATGGATCTCCTTCCCTGAGCTCCAAATGATATCTAGAGTAAAGGAGACAGAGTAGAAAGGGCAGGTTAAATTCAAAGAAGATAGGAAGACAAAGGTTGCTATGGGCATTCTGAAAAGACCTTTGAGTAATATCTGCCGAATTCCACAAAAACATCATAGAAATTTGTCTTCAATTTCATCAGGAAATTCTTTTAACTCTTTCACAGAGTTCTACAATTTTACCTACTTATACCTAGGAATAAGATTGTTGGAACATTTTGTGCTGATGTCTCTAGCAATTTCATTCTCTGCAGGCTCTCTGTAATTTTAGATCTCAAATACACCTTGTAAGAAGTTCATAAAACATAGCAAAAAAAATGTTCATCATAGATTCCTAGAGTATGACATTTCTTACCCTTGTCCAAACTAACTCCTTTATTACCTGTCAAACATGTTTACATGTTTACATCAGGTGCAGTTCCAGATGCTTTATATATATTAATTTATTTAATCCTTCCAACAACCCTCTGAGGCAAGTGCAGAGGTCAATTTGCCCAAAGTCATAACAGTGGAACTGGGATCCAAATCGAGGCCATTTGGCCTCAGCATCTGAGTGCCTGACCACTATACTATGTTCTCTCTACTTGAATAAAGGAGTTCATGAAAAATAAAGTCACATGAATGTCTTACCCAGAAGTTCGGTTTGTCATTTATCTACTCTCTATGCACCTGTGCATTACCTTTTGTACATATTGAGGTTCTCTCTTTCAGAAGGCAACTCTTCAAGGTGTAATTCTCCTGTCAAACTTGTACAAAGAATACCCACACTAAGCACTCCCATTTCCGTACCAGCTATTTATTCCATAAACTTCACGTAATTGGGTTCCCTGTCCCCTCCAGCTTCTTTATAACACTGCTCTCTCGACAGGTCTCTGAACTGCTATAGCCAATGATCTGTTTCTCAGACTCATGTATCTCCGACTACCAGCTCCTTCCTCGATCCTTCTGTTCCTTTGCTTCCTGCTACCTTCTTTCTTCAACTTCTTCTTGAATATATTCCTCTGTTTCTTGCTGGTTGAATCTGACGCTTCTCAGGATCTAGCTGTGGTCTGTCTCATTCTCTGTATCACTCCAGGTACATACTTTTAAAAACCTTCTCGAACTCTTCAGGGGCTTCCACTCTTTAGTTCCTGAAGCCTGGCTGGCCCTGCAGTGCTGACCCCAGCACTGTGAGAGCGGGTCTATCTCTTCGGAAAAAAGTCTCATTAACTCACATTAACCAATCCCGTAAGACTAACATATAACATAAGAATGACAAAGTATTCACTTACAATAAAAAGTAGACTCAAAGGACTTCTATCCATAGTGTTACACAGAGAGCTAAGTTATGATCAGTATATCAGTCTGTTAATTTAGAACAAATAGTATTATCACACACACAAAAATAACAGACACAGAATCCTTTGTTAAGTGCATTTTTCCATAGACACTCCAGATGGGAAGCTAAATTATAATCAGAAGACTGGGAGGTTAACAAGGAATAAGAAAAGAGGGAAATAATTACATGACTCAAATGTTTAATGGCATCAGGCTGAGATTCACAGGTGTATCTAGCTCTACCATCGCGCAATATCTGCCACGGGGATCCAGCAAGTAGAGCAGCTGTGTCAAACACCATCTGCCCTGAATGAATGAAGGAATGAATTAATAAATGAATGAATGTTGAACTTTGAGATCATTTATGTTTTACCCACTATATTAGAGTTGATTGTTGAAATCCTGACCCCTTTACAAGATTTGAACTGCAAGATGGCAAGGGCCATATACGCTCACCACTGTGTCTTCAGCATCAAGCATAGTGCCTGGCACTTAGTAGACAGAAAGCAATATAATGTTGGTTAAAATTAATTAAAGTCATGAACATATTTATAAATGTGAATAAGACACATGCCAAAGTTGGCTTTCATGTGAGATATCCAGAAAGTCCTCTTGTGTCGTGCTTTTCAGAGTTTATTCGGTCAAAAAGCATGCCTTGATTTCAAATTTTTATATCTGGCTCATATTTTTAAAAACTGCAAAATAGTAGACTACCCAGTTTTCATTTTGTCTGTCTTTTTTCCTGCAAATTTTAACTACTTATTTCTCCTACCTAGTGACTAATCCTTAATCCAACCCCCACCCTTTACCTCTGATGTCCCTTATTCTCAGTGGGTGGAGAATGCGGCTGCACAGAGCTGCATGCCTATGTGGGCCAAGCCGGGGCACTCATGGGGTTAAAAGCACTGCAGTAATATTAAGCACATGTTTCAAGTCAGCAGGGTGCCAGCCTGAGATGTCCTCAAAGCCTAATTTGATAGATATTATGCCATACACTGCTGCAAGTAGTAATGAAGAAAGTAAAAATTTTATGGATGAGCAAAATAGGAGCTCTCATGGATGGAGTGTTTTTAAATCAGGTGTATAATTTACCCAGTGTCAGACCACATGTAGAGTGCATTACTCAATTGAACTTACGAGCAGATAGGAAAGCAGTTTCTTTTAATAAGCACTTCTTCAACTTATTGGCTCTACAATTACTTGCACCAAATTACCAGCAGCTGCTGCCTGTTTGGTATTTTATCCTAGACAAGGAGTTACATTAGTTTCTAATCAACAAGCCATTCAAGGACTCTTTATAATTTTTAGCTTAATTCCACTTTTATTTGGAACTTATTAATTGAAATATCTAGTATTTTCATGACAGTATCTATTTAATTGTTGAGGTAAAGGGGAAAAGGGAGGGTGGATACTCCCAAACTTATTTATGATATATGTAACATCATAAAAACTCCACTGAGTTCGCATTACCTTATAGACTGAATTTTGACATTTTAATAGCTTTTGTAAAAATATTGATACTGTATTTACCCATCTACATGTTTAGAGTCAATAATTGTTTTATGTCTGTACATAGTATATCTCCATTGAATATCGGTTAACTGAGCATTAACCAATTCAGCAGATTGAATACAGAGCGTCTCAATTTCAGCGCTATTGACATTTTGGGCTGACTCCTCATTGTGGGGGATGTCCTGGCATTGCTGATTCGCAGCATTCCTGGCTTCTGCCCACTAGATGCCAGTGGCACTCTTCCACCTCCAACTGCCAGCTATGACCACCGATAAAGGTGAGCAAGCACTGTCAAACCACCAGAGGTTATTAAGAGATTGGAGGAAATAAAGGAGAAAGTGCTTCAAAAATTGTTATAAGAGGAACAATTTCAAATTATTTGTTAAAGACTTTTCAACGTATTCCTACAAAGACTGTGTTTGTGTGCACACTAGTTCAGAACTGCCTACTGTATGAGTAATGGTAAAATAATATAGTTATTGTGAAGGAATTTAATCATGCAAAATAACATTATTCTGTTTTAAGGCCCTATTTTGAGGCTACTTGCAGAGCCAAATGCAAAAGTTAATGACGTTTGAAAACATAGAACAAGAATTGCTTGTAGCTAAATAAAATAAACATCTGAAGAATTACTCTCACTGTAGAAAAGACCTGTTGACAAATTTTAGAGAAGTATAATATTTTTATATCAACAGAGACAAGAATATCTAATTTAAAAAGTTTGTCCTTTCTTTGAAGTTGTCGTAAGTTATCTCCAGCGTTAAATTGTGAAACAGGTAGGAGCAAGTGAATGTTAATGTCTTCAAGTCCAAAAATTGCTAAATCAAGTTCAAGGTTTTCCTCATAGGGCTTTCAAATCCACACTTGTTTTTTCTAAAGGCCATAATCAAAACTAGTGTCAAGAACCCTCAGAGTACCTACATACGTGCTGAAGAACCACAAAAGTGAAAGAAAATTAAATTGCCACCTCAAAGTCTCCTTCACTAAGAATTTATCATCTATCATCTTCCATCTAGTTGTATGTCGAAAGATCTAAATAACATACAGTTGAAGGCAGGACCTTCATAGTGTAACACAGAACCTTAAAGTGCAGGATTTTAAAAGTCATTGAGTACTTACAGATACTTTCTTGTGGGATGAAGAGAGAAGAGAAAAGAAAAATGAACAACAGAAGTAATTTTGACCTGCCAGGGCTTCTTCTTGACTCCATGGTAATTAGATATCCACAAAAGCTTCTCAGACTTTAACGTATACATGAGTCACCTCAGCATCACATTAAGATGTCAGTTCTGACTGAGTCTGTCTAGAGTGGGAGCCTCAAAGTCCATTTTTCCAAAAAAAAAAAAAAAATTCCTAGGTGATGTCAATGTTGCTGGTCCATGGATCAGACTTTGAAGAGCAAGGATTTGCCTGCAACATCCCTACCAGTTAGTCATGAAACCTGAGCTTGAACATTCTTAGGGGGACTTATATCTTACATAATACATCTTACATCTTATATAATACATCTTACATCTTATATAATGACACAGCATTCTAACCATAAAAAATATTAAAAGAGATTTCCACATCTATTGAAATCATCATTCTCAGATTCTTTCTAGAACTGGTGCCTAGACCATGGGAAACATCAGGGGCTAGCTTGAGGAAAATTTTACATAATTAAGCAAAACTCCCAAGAAACAACCAGCTAGGTCTCAATTCCTTGCAGTCAATTCAAGCTGAATTTCTTTGTACTAATAGTTTACCGAATTCAAAAAAAAAAAAAAAAAAGCAGCGGAATCTTCATATGAAGATACAGACCATACCTTTTTTTAATAGCAATTTTACTTTTTTCCAACTTTTATTTTAGAATCAGGAGCACATGTACAGATTTGTTACGTATACTGTGCATTACACCATGGTTTCATGGTTTCTGTTATAGTCTAAGGACATATTCTCTTCTTCTTACCACTGTGTCAACATGATTCCAATTAAATACTGAAAAACAGAAAACCATCTTACTTCCAGCAAAAGTTCTGCAGTGATAGCCCAACCCTATAGGGAAATCAAACTTATCCTCAGATTTTTCAGATAACTTTGGTATATTTTGACCACAGTGGCAAGAATATATCATAAGTCTGTTATTTTATAAGGAATTAGGGGGAAGCACATTATCAAGTTAATAGATCCACTTCTTTTCTCTGAGACAAAAAAGAACATGTCCTCCAATCACCTAAAAGAGTCAAAGAACTTTCAGTTCCCAGTAGCCTCAGATGTACCGCCTTGAAGTCAGACCTATAAAAACACAGTTAGTTCTTGATTATAGTTTTTAGGTAATCCAGATCCTCTATTTTACACTTGTGGTTTTATTTCAGCCTATTATATGGATTAGTGTTCTTCCTAGCTAGGAGAAGTAAAACTCAATAGCTTCAAACTAAGAGCTAACATGATTCTGATGTCATTTCATGATTTTGTGATCACTTTAAATATTCAAAATATTTGATAACAGGTAACACTTTGGCTTCGAGCAATCAGAACTGAAGTTTCAACTAATCAAAATGAACACTATCTGCAGAAAGCCATCAGCATGGCTATACAGGTGCATGCTGCCTGCATTTTAGCCTACTCTTGAACATGAAGACAGGAATCCCCATAGAACAGTGTTATACCATAAAGGAGTTTTATCATGGGTAAACTTATATTAGGAAACATCTTTACTCAAAGTAAGAATAAATGTGTAGTTTCCTCCAAAGTAAAATTCTTTGTGAATCATCACTGAAGCCAATCATATTTAACACATTTATAAATGTTCAGAAAGCTCAAATTTATTCCATATTAAAGCTAAAGATTTATAGCTAAGAGAAAAGGTAATATATAGGTATGAAAATCTTACCAATTTGTACAAGTCACTAGGAATGTAATAACTAGACTTCCACTTAGTAAGTACAAGGTACCATATTTTATGAGAAATAGCGTAGGTATAAAATGAATGGCTCTGAGCTATCAGCTTCAGGCAGGAAAGCACATACCTGGAAGTCATTGTTAGCTCTGTAAGAATACTGACTGAATTGTCTTTTGGGGTTAAAACATGAAGAAAATGTAAATGCACACAGAAGAATACTAGAAACCCAATGAAACTAGCATTGTATAAGTTTCCAATGTATATATTTTTTGAATGTCACATGAGATTATGGTCACCACATCTCAAATAATAACATGAAGCCAGATAAAGCACAAGCAACAAAGGAAATAGCAACTAACACAGGGGGTAGAGTGTTGCTATTTGAGGCATATCGAAATGTTAGCCTCTTCAGCTTGGAAAGGCGAATGTTGAATGAGGAACTTGATTACAATTTCCACAATTATAAATTATCTGAATAATACAATCCAGGCTTTTTCCCTAACAGAATGGTGGAGAAGCATATTTTGAAACTTCAGCAAGCTAAGTTTAGGACACTAAAAGAAGGCGTGGTTAGCAACTTAACTTCACCAGCATCATCTATCCCCTGCCCACCCTCTCCCACTCACCGCCTCCCACAAGCATTAACACAAGAAGGAAGTAAAAACCTCAGGCAGGAGTTCATTTATCTGTTCAGTGCCAAGCACTAGGCTAAGAGCTGGGGCCATGAAAAATAAATTAAAAGATATATGACTTCTGCTCTGTGAACTGGAAAGCCAACTGGCGTTAGTTAACTGAATGAAGTGACTGAAGGAAGAGCTGAGCAATCACACACATGGTGTAAAGTTACAACTGCCATCAGTGCTGCAAGAAGGGCACACAGTACCATGATAGCATCTAGCAGTGGGCCTTGACCTAACTTGGGAGAAGGCCATTGTTTGAAAGTGTGATGTCCTTAAGCACGGGTAGAATTTGAAATAACTAGTTTTAAAAAATGAGAAATGGCTACCAGTTAAAGCCAGACTATACTTTAACTTTCAGGGAACACTGAAGCGTCCAATTATATTAATGCTCATACCCACTTCAACGAAAAGTGCCGGAAAGGCAAACTGCTGGAATCTCCAATGACAACAAACACCAGGTGAACGACCCAGAGGCTAATCCTGAAATAAAAACTTGCATAGCCACAAATCATACATAATTAATTGGCATGTCCCCAATGGAGATCCTCCCTCCCTCCCTCCCTCCCTCCCTCCCTCCCTCCCTTCCTTCCTTTCTTTCCTTTCTTTTTTCTGAAATGGAGTTTTGCTCTTGTTGCCCAAGCTGGAGTGCAACCTCCACTTCCCAGATTCAAGCGATTATCCTGCCTCAGCCTCCCAAGTAGCTGGGATTACAGGTGCACATCACCACACCCAGCTAATTTTTTGTATTTTTAGTAGAAACAAGGTTTCACCATGTTAGCCAGGCTGGCCTCAAACTCCTGACCTCAGGTAATCCACCTGCCTCAGCCTCCCAAAGTGCTGAGATTACAGACATAAGCCACTGCACCCATCCCCCAATGGAGATTTCTAATAAAAATATTTTCTGAATAATGTGTCCCATTCCCAGAATATTGTTGGCCCATTTGAATGGTTAAATATATTACCACACATTATGAAGCATAGAATCAGTTAACTTTTCTCTAAAAATTCAATGATTCCTTTAGTCTCCAGTGAAAATTAATAAAATTTGATACAGCCATCCTAACACTTTCTAGTTTGACTTATATTGTAATCAGTGATAAAATGCCCATCTTGCTACCAGAGCGTGGATTTGTGGCAGAGGCACACTTTTCATTTGTGCATTCCTAACAGAAAGCACAGGACCTTGCTCGTAACAGGCAATTGATAAATGTTTGTTGACTTGAAAGACAATAGTGAAGGCTTTAATTTATCTAACACAAGTCATTGACTAACCATCATTATCTACTTCATTTGTGTTCCTGAACATTGACATTTAAGGACACACCAGGGCCCTCCCAAACAGGAACACAGCCCTGCTCTCAAGCTTGACAGGGCTGTCTTTATCATCTGATGCCCTCAATTCCAGAAAAGCCTCCTTCTTCCCAAACATAGTCATTACATCCAAGTACACATTTCAGGGGTGCTAAAATGTTGGCTTTGAACTTCAACCAAAGCCATTTTAGTTCCTTTTCTCCTATTTCTCTTCAAAGACACCACTCTGCAGTTAGCAAAATTCTACTCAGATTGATGACTGCTGGCCTGATCTCCAATCCTGTACCTCTCCATCACATACACAGTCATGCATCCCATAGCAATGTTTTGGTCAAGAATAGACCACACATACATACAGTGGTATTCCTATAAGATTATAACATGGTATTTTTACTATACCTTTTCTAGGTTTAGATATACAAATATCATAGTGTTACAAATAGGAGCAATAAGCTATACACGATAGCCTAGGTGTGTAATAGGCTATACTCTCTAGGTTTTTGTAACTACACTCTATGATGTTCACATAATGACGAAACCACCTAATGATGTATTTCTCAGAATATATACCCATAATTAAGTGGCATATGACTGTCTATATTTATTGTATTTATTTCCTATTTATTGCATATCTCCCCCACTACACTACAGATTTTAAACGAGTTTATTCACTACTGTACCCCTGGAACGTTTACTCACACGATCTGGCATGTAATTAGTACTCTGCAAATACCTGTTAACTAAGTAAATGAATTCAGTATCCACAAGGGCCTACGATATGCCCAAAACTGAAACCATTATCTCTTGCTTAATTCTCTCACAAATGCATGTTCTGCTTTTTATCATAACATAGTTTATTCAACCAATCTCCCAAACCAGAACTTGGAAACTATTCTGTAGCCTCTCATATTTCATTCTTCATAATCCATCAAGCAAGCCTGGTCAGTTCTGCCATTTAAACATATATTGGACCTATTCAGTGTCCTCCATTTCTACAGCCAGTTTTCTAATTCAGGCCACCATCACCTCCCCTGATTACTGGAAAAGCTTTATAACAGCTCTTATGGCTTTTATTTTGTCCCCCTCAATTCCATCCTCCACACTGAAATCAGAGATATCTTTTTGAAAGTGTGAATCTTATTGTGTCATCCACAACATTAAACCCAAGAGTGGTTCTTCAGCAAAGCCTTCAGGATAAAACCTTCTTCTTTAATGGTTTATAACCCTTGTCTTGATCTGCCCTAGAACTGTGGTTGGCAAATTTAACCATTTCAACTCCCTAGCTAATTAGGTTCTGTTACTTCTCAGGTCTTCCCACATATTCTTACCTCCACCTGGAACACAGTCCTCACCAGTAACTCCTACTCACCCTTTTGTTCACAACTTGGAACCCACTTCCTTTGAGAAGTCTTTTCTGATTTATGGCATTGGGTAGGCATCCACCTAAATGCTTCCAAAGATCCCTGTGCTCATTAAGGTTCCATCACCATCCCTAAGAGCATTGTTTCATAAAGTAAAAGCTTGTGGTTCTTGTGGTGAATTTATCCCTTCATCCATCTCTCCTATCCTCTCGCAGGTAAAGAACAAAAAGAAGAAAGATAAAGAGATGCCCATTTGCTGAAGACAAAGGAAGGGTTTTCCTGTAGGTGTCCTCTGCAGGTGACAAGACAGGTCTGAGCAGCTGTGTGATCATGGGCAAATGTGAAAATGGTGAGGACAAATCCTTCTGTTGCCTTTTTCCCCCAAATATGTTAGAATTTTATAAATGCATAATCTCAGATTTCTCAGAGAATTTGTAACCTGTGAATTACTGTTATTGCTTTGTTCTCCTTAGAAGTAAAGCTCAATTTATTTGTGTTTCTAATTTACCTAAGGACTTTTATAACTGACCCCCATTTTAAAATACATAAGTAGATACTTTGGGAAACTGAGAAGTATAGTTTTCATCTCTCCGCACTGACTGTTTCATAAGCCTTATAGAAAGTCACAAAAAGCAAGAAGAGAAGTCATTTTAAAAAGTCAAAGTAGTATTCATTATAGCAAAAGATCTGGTTAATTTTAAGTGAACAATCACAAACTAACCATTGTAATTTCTGCAGAAAACCGAACCAGGCCTGAGTTTACAAGGAAGACTTGCCCGTTTTCTCATGTGTGCCATTGTTTGGTTGCGAATGCTCAAGACTGAGGTAGAATGGTCCCATGATCTTCTTTTGAAACTCAAAAGGCATGGAATAATCAGTGGAAAGACAGCTAAGGGGACCCCACAGATATATTTAAAGTCTAAATAGAAATCACATGGTATTTAGCCCATCTCACTTCATCCCCTATTGATTTAAAATGTCACAATGATTCTAATAATTTTTAAAATAGCTAGTGATTTTATTTCTTAGGGTATAATTATGTAAACGATATATGGAAAGATTATACAAAGGTAAGCACATCAGAGAGGTTTGTCATCTTCATGAAACAAGCAGCTATACTCATTTTATTAATCTTCCCATCAACAGAGAGAAAACAAAGTTCTGCCTGTGGAAATTAGTGTGTTAAATAGTCTTACAAAAATATCACTCTGAGACACTGCATATGTGGTTGACCCTTTCAACTTCTCTGTACTGTTAAATGCTGCATTGCTTTTATCAAAGCATTTACTAATAATGTCCTTCTCTGTATGTCCTTCACTAAATTATGAATTGCAAATCCTTGGGCTCAAGAAAGGATCTTGATAACCATGTAGACCAAGTTTTATGCAAAATATACCTCAAATCAGGATGATTATGAACATAACCTATGTTTAAATATTAGCACAGGGGCACAGTCCATCAAATGGAACTGAGATAGGATTGACAGATTTAACAAACAAAAATGCAGGACACCAGTTAAGTTTGAATTGCTGGTAAAAAAAAACAAAAACAAAAACTTTTTTTTAGTATGAATATGTCCCATGCAATATTTGAGGCACATTTAGCATTGAGAAGTATCCTCTGTTTATCTGAAATTCAAATTTAACAGGATGTCCTGTATTCTGTCTGGTAACCCTAGGACTGAAACCTCACCAAATATAAGTTCTGTCAGATGACTTAATTTCTCTGTTATAGACTGCCACAGCTGAGATCACTCATCTGAGACAGAGTGATCATAAGTTGGCCACTTCAGGTTAATTAAGAACTAATTGTTGGTCAAGTTGTCAAAAGTCAATATTTCTGTCTCCGGTGTAATAGTCAATTCAATCAATATAAATTTTTTAAAAAGATTTTAAACAAATATTCGTTTTGTAATTATTGTTCTCTAATAACCTAGAAACACAATGGTCATCATTTCATTTCCCATGAGATTACCTTTAATGAATAATATACAACCTTTTGTTAATTTAAAAATATAAAACTTGAACTATATGAAAGCTGACCTTAAAGATAAAGCAGTGTATTTTTAGTAATATATAATTTGCTTATATATTTTTAATACACCAAATGTATCATCCTGACTCCAAAATTCATTTATCTTCAATATTTCTCCTCTCATGGAATAATATAATACCCCACCTGGCCAGGTCAGAATTATGAATTATTCTCAATTCTTTTACATTTAATCAAGATATTTTATTTAAAACAAAACAAAACAAAATTACGGGCCTGGGACAGGTCTGGGTTCTGTGTGCAGGCTGCCTGAATCCAAACCTGGCACTGTTAGCCGGGCACTGTGGGAGTGAGACCCGCCTCTTCCATTGCGTGGGAGCTGGGTGAGGCCTTTTGCTACTAGCTGTCCCCATTTCCCTGGCAAACAACACTGCTAAGCAGACGCAGCAGTATGTTCCTCTGGAACATAACCCCACTGCCCTGAGAACCACGCACTCCCAACCCCACAGTGGCCACAGCAAGCCCTGCCCAAGAAGAGTCTGATCTCAGGCCTGCCTAGCCCTGCCCCTGCCTGGTGGTTTTTCTCTACCCACCCTGGTGGCCCAACACAAAAGACATAAAGTCTTGGGAGCTTTATGGTCGTGCCCATTGCTTAAGAAGCAGACTACTTCCCCTGGCCAACTTAGGGCAAGCTCAAATCCCACTGTTACTACCATAGCTGGTGCCCTCTTGCAAGCGCCACCTGCTGGCTGGAGGCCAACCAACTCAGGCCATTACAGCAACTCATGACAGAACAACCTTGCTCCCAGGAAAGAGAAAACAACAGTTAATTCCACTGCCTGCAACATCCTGGCTAACCAGAAGTCCTGAGTCTGTCCATGTGACTTCACTGCTAGCATAACCAGCATTCAAGAAAGCCAGCAAACTAAACCTATCTACACCTGAAGAATCTCCTCACTCCCCTGCCACCTCCACCAGAGCAGGTGCTGGTATCCTTGGCTGGGAAATCTGAAGAATGATCACATCACTGGACTCTTTGCAGACATTCCCCAGCAGCAGCCTGGAGCCTGGTAGCCCCTCTGGGTGGCTACACACAGAGGAGCTCTCAGGGAGCCCCCATCCCTAGGGGAAGAGGGAGAGCACCACATCAAGGGATCACGCCATGGGACAAAAGAGTCTAAACAGTGGGCCTTGAGTTCCAGATCTTTCCACTGATGGATAGTTTCTCACAGCAGAGATACAATTGCAGTCCTGGGCACAGTAAGGGAAGTCTGCACCTCTACCCCAACAGGCAGGCTGCCTCTGTGATCATGAAGGGCCTTGGAAAAGGGGTCCTAGTTCCCCTGACACTCCACTGCAGACACACCTGGGACTGCCCCCACAGGAATGCAGCATGGAGGCACCTATAGGCAGCCTTTCTGGAAACATCCAGGGTGAATGCAGCCCCATAGCAGGAGTGTCCGAAGATTCAGGCCTGCATGACAGGCAGAGTCACAATTCTTCCCTACTCGGAACATCAACATTCCTATGGATGAAAAGGAGTGCATGTCTGATCTGAACAGCTGAAATGCGAGGATGGGAGTGAGGCTCTGAGGTGTAGCTTTCCTGCTGACCTGGCAGGGGGGCTGAGGTAGACCCCACTCTTCACCTAGATAAAACCTCAGCATGTCTAATTGAGAGCTCCCCAAGTCACACTCATCAAGGCCAGGACGTCAGCTCACTATTGGGTATTACATCAACCCACCTACCTTAGCCACAACTGGTGCCTACCCAGGGTTACCTTCCCTATTCGCATGAAATCTGACTCATCAACTCAATAAATAAAACACTGGAAAAAAATTAAATAGAGCATGCACCACTAGAGAACAAGATAGGCTTCAGGAGATCCCTGTCATTCCAACCCCATAGGAGACAGCGAACTCACCCACACGCCAAGAATATAACTACTAAAACTTGCATGAGGGAAAGCCAGCACACAAAGGCTCTCTATAACTGAGGAACTCATACAGAGTCTTCACCCCTACAGCACCAATAAGTCAAATTAGGCTAAAATAAACACTAAAATCTGATCCTTAAGAAGGGAAAAAAATTAAAAAAAAAAAAACAGTCCAATCAAAAGTAAATTCTAGAACAATCTGAAGAAATACTCTACCCAAATAGAAGAATCTAGAAAAGTAATTCTGTTAATATGAAAAAATGGGGTTCTAAGTATTCCCTTTGAAATCTGGCACAAGACAAGGGTGCCCTCTCTCACCACTCCTATTCAATATAGTACTGGAAGTTCTAGCCAGAGCAATTGGGCAATAAAAAGAAATAAAGCATATTCAATTAGGAAAAGAGGGAGCCAAATTGACTCTATTTGCAGATGACATGATTGTATATTTAGAAGACCCCATTGTCACAGCCCCAAAATCTCCTGAAACTGATAAGCAAATTCAGCAAAGTCTCAGGATACAAAATCAACGTGCAGAATTCAGAAGCATTTCTATACACCAATAACAGACAAACAGAGAGCCAAATCAAAAGTGAACTCTCATTCACAATTGCTACAAAGAGAATAAAATACCTAGGAATACAACTAACAAAGGATGTAAAGGACCTCTTCAAGGAGAACTACAAACCACTGCTCAATGAAATAAGAGGGGACACAAGCAGATGGAAAAACATTCCATGCTCATAGTTGAGAAGAATCAACATCATGAAAATGGCCATACTGTCCAAAGTAATTTATAGATTCAATGCAATCTCCATCAAGCTTCCAATGGCCTTCTTCACAGAACTGGAAAAAAGCACTTCAACTTCATATGAAACTAAAAGAGAGCACGCGTAGCCAAAACAATCCTAAGCAAAAAGAACAAAGCTGGAGGCATCATGTTGCCTGACTTCAAACTATACTACAAGGCCACAGTAATCAAAACAGCATGGTACTGTTACCAAAACAGAGACATAGACCAATGGAAGAGAACAGAGGCCTTGGTAGTAATGCCACACATCTACAATCATCTGATCTTTGACAAACCTGAGAAAAACAAGCAATGGGGAAAGAATTCCCTGTTTAATAAATGGTGTTGGGAAAACTGTCTAGCAATGTGCAGAAAGCAGAAACTGGACCCCTTCCTGACACCTTACACTAAAATTACCTCCAGATGGATTAAAGATCTAAACATAAGACCTAACATCATAAAAACCCTAGAAGAAAATCTAGGCAAAACCATTCAGGACACAGGCATAGGAAAGGACTTCATGCCTAAAACACCAAAAGCAATGGCAACAAAAGCCAAAATAGACAAATGGGATCTAATTAAACTCCAGAGCTTCTGTACAGCAAAGGAAACAATCATTAGACTGAACTAGCAACCAACAGAATGGGAAAAAATTTTTGCAATCTACCCATCTGACAAAGGGCTAATATCCAGAATCTACAAAGGACTAAAACAGATTTACAAGAAAAAACAAACAAGCCCATTCAAAAGTGGGTGAAGGATATGAACAGACACTTTACAAAAGAAGACATCTGTGAGGCCAACAAACATGAAAAAATGCTCATCATCACTGGTCCTTAGAGAAATGCAAATCAAAACCACATTGAGATACAATCTCACACCAGTTAGAATAGCGATCACTAAAAAATCTGGAGACAACAGATGCTGGAGAGGATGTGAGGAAATAGAACACTTTTACACTGTTGGTGGGAGTGCAAATTAGTGCAACCATTGTGGAAGACAGTGTGGCGATTCCTCAAGGATCAAGAAATAGAAATACCATTTGACCCAGCAATCCCATTACTGGGTATATACGCAAAGAATTATAAATTGTTCTATTATAAAGACGCATATGTTCATTGTGGCACTGTTTACAATAGCAAAGACATGGAACCAACCCAAATGTCCATCAACAATAGACTGGATAAAGAAAATGTGGCACATATACACCATGGAATACTATGCAGCCATAAAAAATGATGAGTTCATGTCCTTCATAGGGACATGGATAAATCTGGAAACCATCATTCTCAGCAAACTGACACAAGAACAGAAAATCAAACACCACATGTTCTCACTCATAGGTGGGTGTTGAACAATTAGAACACGTGGACACAGGGAGGGGAGCATCACACACTGCAGTCAGTTGCGGAGAACTAGGGGAGGGACAGCGGCAGGTGAGGAGGGATAACATGGGGAGAAATACCAGATACAGGTGATGGGGGGATGAAGGCAGCAAACCACCCTGCCATGTATATACCTATATATACATGTATATACCATGTATATACCATGCAACAATCCTGCATGATCTGTACATGTACCCCAGAACCTAAAGTACAATTAAAAAAAAAAAGAAAGAAAAAATAGGGTTCTGTAACACCTCCCAAAAGATCACACTAGCTCTCCAACAATGGGTTCAAACGAAGAAGAAATCTCTGAATTATCAGATAAAGAAGATATCAGAGAAACATAAAAACCAACTTAAAGAAATGAAACAATTCAGGATATGGATGAAAATTTTTCCAGAGAAATAGACATAAAGAAAAAACAATCACAACTTCTGAAAATGAAAGACACGCTTAGGGAAATACAAAATTCTATGGAAAGTTTCAACAATAGACTAGGATGAGTAGCAGAAAGAACGTGGAGCTCAAAGACAAGGCTTTCAAATTAACCCAGAAAGAGAAAGAGAAAGAAAAGAAATTTTAAAGCCTCCAAGAAATGTGGAATTATGTTAAATAGCCAAACCTAAGCATAATAATTCATATTCCTGAGGAAGAAGAGGAATCTAAAAGTTTGGAAAACTTATTTGAGGGGAAAAGTAAGGAAAACTTCTTTGGCCTTGCTAGAGATCTAGATATCCAAATACAAGAAACTCAAAGAACTTGTTGATTAATTTTAGGAAATTCGTCACAAAAAGACTGCCATCATGGGCACACAGTCATCACATTATCTAAAGTCAAGACAAAGGAAAGAATCTTAAGAGTTGTGAGACAAAAGCATCAGTAACCTATAAAGGAAAACCTATCTGATTAACAGCTGACATGTCAGCAGAAATCTTACAGCCAGAAGGAATTGGGGTTCTATCTTTAGCCTCCTTAAACAAAATAATTGTTATCCAAGAATTTTGTATCCAGCAAAAACTAAACTTCATAAATGAAGGAGAGATAAAATCTTTTTCAGACAAATAAATGCTAAGAGATTTTGCCACTACTAATCTAGCACTACAAGAACTGCTAAAAAAAAGTTCTAAAACTTTAAACAAAAACCTCAAAATACACCAAAATAGAACCTTCCTGAAGCACAAATCACACAGGGCCCAATAATACAATGAAAAAAAGGTATTTAGGCAACAACTAACATGATGAATAGAACAGTATCTCATATCTCAATACTAACGTTAAATGCAAATGGCCTAAATGCTTCACTTAAGAGATACAGATTGTCAGTATAGAGAAAAGTCCACTAACCAAGTACCTGCTATATTCAAGAGACTCACCTAACACGTAAGAACTCACATAAACTTAAGGTAAAAGGGTGGAAAAAGATATTCCATGCAAATGTAAATCAAAAGCAAGCAGAAGTAGCCATTCTTATATCAGACAAAAAGGACTTTAAAGCAACAACATCAAAAATACAAAAAAGGACCTATATAATGATAAAAGGACTAGTCCAACAGGAAAATATTGCAGTCCTAAATATATATACACCTAACACTGGAGCTCCAAAGTCATAAAACAATTACTACTAGACCTAAGAAATGAGATAGACAGCAACACAATAATAGTGGGGACTTTAGTACTCCACTGACAGCACTAGACAGGTCACCAAGTCAGAAATCAACAAAGAAACAATAGATTTCTACTATACTCTAGAACAAATTGACTTAATAGATATTTACAGAACATTCTACCCAATAACTGCAGGGTACACATTCTTTTCATCAGCACACAAAACATTCTCTAAGACAGACCACATGATAGACCACAAAAAAGTCTCAATAAATTTAAGAAAATCAAAACGATATCATGTATTAACTCAGACCACAATGGAATAAAACTGGAAATTAACTCCAAAGGAAACCCTCAAAACTATAAAAATACATGGAAATTAAGTGATCTGCTCTTGAATACTCTTTGGCCTAACAGTGAAACCAAGATGGAAATTCAAAAATTCTTTGAACTGAATAATAATAGTGACACACTTAACAAAACCTCTAGAATACAGCAAAAGCAGTGCTAAGAGGAAACTTCATAGCATTAAACGCCTACATCAAAAAGTCTGAAGAGCACAAATAAACAAACTAATGTCACGCCTCAAGGAACTAGAGGAAAAAAACAAACCAAACCCAAATACAGCAGAAGAAAAGAAATAAAAAAGATCAGAGCAGAACTAAATGAAATTGAAACAAACAAAAATACAAAAGATAAAACAAAAAGTTGGTTTTTCAAAAAGATAAAATTGATTATTGGTTGGTTTTTCAAAAAGATAAACAAAACTGACTATTAGTGAGATTAACCAAGGAAAGAAGACAGAAGATACAAAAAAGCACTATAAGAAACCAAACAGGAGATATTACAACAAATACCACAGAACTACAAAAGATCACTCAAAGCTATTATGAACACCTTTACATGCCCAATCTAGAAAATCTAGAGGAGATGGATAAATTCTTGGAAATATACAACCCTTCTGGATTAAATCAGGAAGAAACAGGAAACCCTGATCAGACCAGTAAAAAGTAGCAAGATTGAAACAGTAATTTTAAAAAATTGCCAACAAAAAAATGTCCAGGGCCAGATGGATTCACAGCTGAATTTTATGCGACCTTAAAGAAGAATTGGTACCAATCCTACTGATACTATTCCAAAAGACAGAGAAAGAGGGAATCCTCCCCAAATCATTCTATGAAGCCAATATCACTGTAATACCAAAACCAGGAAAGAACATAACAAAAAAGAAAACTACAGACCAATATCTCTGTTAAACATAGAAGTAAAAATCCTCAACAAAAATGTATACAGAGGATAATACATCATGATCAAGTGGGTTTCATACCAGCAATAGTTTAACATATGCAAGTCAATAAATATTATACATCACATAAAGAAAATTAAAAACAAAAATCATATACAGGTATTGATCGGCTTACTACCTATGCAACTTACGACCATTCGACTTTACGACCACAATCGCTAGCCACGACTACTCCACGTCTGGCAGAGCAAACGTTGCCCAGCTGGGTGGACGACAGTGTGGACCAGCTTCCGGCAGCACTACCATCTCCGCATGCACCATTTCAACTGTTATCCCAGACTCGGTACAGCAATTTGTGTTTTGTGTCTTGGATATTTTTCATCAAACCCCTCCCAATAAACTTCTTATACATTTCGAAGCAATGGACCGAAACATCGAACGATTTGCAAGGATTGAACGGATGGCGCACGATGTGTTTCATCCGTATCGTGAAATTTATGAAGAAAAAAAGAACATACAATTCAGACAAAGCTCACCATGTTTATGAAAAAACCAACTCCGGTAACCCCAACAGCTGCCTCAGATGATGACATCAATGATCCGCAGCCAAGCACCAGCGGCCAATAAAATGTTTCGTACATGTTTATATATTTTGATATGTTTTGCAATTGGGAAAATGTTTCCTATGGTATTTTTTACATCTGTATTTCGTGTTTTTGTATGCACCTGTATTTTGTAATTTTGTATATTTTGCAAATATTAAACCCGTTGTACTGGTAATGGAGTGTTTTACTTAAACCTGACAAATGTAAAAATAAGAAACAAAATGGTGTAGAGATGATACAAATGGCATAAAATGAACAAAGAAAATTATGATATATAACAATAATGAAAGAAAATTATGATAAAATATGACTTAAAGATTCTTATAACATCATTTCACAGTACTGTACATATAGCCTACTCAACTTACGACCAAATCGTGTTACGACCGGCCTGTCGGAACCAATCATGGTCATAAGTCGAGCACTAGCTGTAATCATCTCAATAAATGCAGAAAAAGCATTTGACAAAACCTAGCATCGCTTTATAATTAAAACCCTCAGCAAAACTGGCATTGAAGGGACATATTTCAAAGTAATAAAAGCCATATATGACAAACCCACAGCCAATACCACACTGAATGGGGAAAAGTGGGAAGATGGGCACCCTTGTCTTATTCCAGTTCTCAGGGAGAAAGCAGTCACTTCTATTCAACATAGTACTGGAAGACCTAGCCAGAACAATTAGACAAGGGAAAGAAACAAAGGGCATCCAAATTGGAAAACAGAAACTCAAACTGTCACTGTTCACTAATGATGACTATACACCTAGAAAACCCTGAAGACTCATCTAAAAACCTCCTAGGTCTGATAAATGAATTCAGTAAAGTTTCAGGATACAAAATCAATGTACACAAATCAGTAACACTGCTATACACCAATTACCAAGCTGACAATAAAATCAAGAGCTCAATCCCTTTTACGGCAGTTGCAAAAAAATAAAATACCTAGGAATATACTTAACCAAGGAGGTGAAAGATCTGTACAAGGAAAATTACAAAACACTGCTGAAAGAAATCATAGATGATACAAACAATTGGAAACACATCTCATGCTCATGAATGGGTAGAATAAATATTATAAAAATGACCATACCACCAAAAACAATCTACAAATTTAGTGCAATTCCCATCAAAATACCACCATCATTCTTCACAGAACTAGAAAAATCAATCCTAAAATTCATACGAAGCCAAAAAAGAGCCCACATAGCCAAAGCAATACTAAGCAAAAAGAACAAATCTGAAGGCTTTGTATTACCTGACTTCAAGCTATACAAAAGACTATAGTTACCAAAATAGGATGGTACTGATATAAACATAGGCATGGAACAGAATTGAGAATGCAGAAATAAAGCCAATACTTACAGCCAACTAATCTTCAACAAAGCATGCAAAAACAAAAAGCAGGGAAAGGACACCCTATTCAACAAATGGTGCTGGGATTACTGGCAAGTTACATGCAGAAAAATGAAACTGGATCCTTATGTCTCACCTTATACAAAAATCAACTCAATATAGATCAAAGACTTAAATCTAAGGCCTGAAACCATAAAAAATCTAGAAGACAACATTTGAAAAACTCTTCTAGACATTGACTTAGGCAAAGAATTCATGACTAAGAACCCAAAAGCAAATGCAACAAAAACAAAAATAACTAGATGGGACCTAATTCAACTAAAAGGCTTCTGCAAAGCAAAAGAAATAATCAGCAGAGTATACAGACAACCCACAGAGTAAGAGAAAATATTCACAAACTATGCATCCAACAAAGGACTAATATCCAGAATCTACAAGAAACTCAAACAAAACAGCAAGAAAAAAAACAAATAACCACATCAAAAAGTGGTTAAGGACATGAATAGACAGTTCTCAAAAAAAGATATACAAATGGCCAACAATCATATAAAAGGACGCTCAACATCACTAACTATCAGAGAAGTGCAAATTATAACCACAATGAGATACCACCTTACTCCTGCAAGAATGGCCACAATTTAAAAATAAAAAATAAGAGATGTTGGGATGGATGTGGTGAAAAGGAAACACTTTTGCACTGCTAGTGGGAATATAAACTAGCACAACCACTGTGGAAAACAATATTAAGATTCCTTAAAGAACTGAAAGTAGAAGTACCATTCAATCCAGCAATCCCCCTACTGGGTATCTACCCAAAGGAAAAGAAGTCAATATATTACAAAGACACTTGCACATGCATGTTTTTTTATAGTAGCACAATTCGTAATTGCAAAAATATAGACCCAAGCTAAATGCCCATCAACTGAGTGGATAAAGAAAATGTGGAATATATACACTATGGAATACTACTCAGCCATAAAAAGGAATAAAATAATGGCATTTGCAGCAACCTGGACGGATCAGGAGACCATTATTCTACGTGAAGTGAATCAGGAATGGAAAACAAAACATTGTATGTTCTTACTTATAAGTGGGAGCTAAACTATAAGGATGCAAAGGCATAAGGAGGATACAATGGACTTTTGGGACTTGGGGAGAAGGGTGGGAGAGAAGTGAGGGATAAAAGACTACACACTGGGCACAGTGTACACTGCTTAGGTGACAGGTACACCAAAATCTCAGAAATCACCACTAAACAACTTTTCCATGTGATCGAAAACTACCTGTTCCCCGAAACTATTGAAATAAACTTTTAAAAAAATTATTGAGTATTTATTCTATTTACCAATATTACCATATAAAGTATTTATTTTGCCAGTGCAGTAAGATTTTAACATTCATTCTCCTGTCTGGCACAACAACTCAATGAGATGGAAACTGTATTAATGTTCTCCAGAGAAACAGAGCCAGTATATATCTATATCTAGCTATATAAGAAAGAGAGATATTACTATGAAAATTCATTGACATGATTATGCAAGCTGGAAAACTGATGGTACAATACAGTCTGAACCCAAACACCTGAGAACCAGGGAAGTCACTGAGGGAAGTCCCAGCATCTGAAGGCTCTAAAACCAAGAACTCTGATGTACGAGGGCAGGAGAAGGTGAACAGTGAGAGGGAATTTGTCCTTTCTCAGCCTTTTGTTCTATCCGGGCCCTCAACAGATTGGATGATGCCCACTCACATTGGTGAGGGTGATCTTCTGTACTCAATCTACTGATTCACATGCTAATCTCTTCTGGAAACACCCTCGAAGACACACCTAGAAATGCTCTGCTACCTATCTGGGCATCCCTTAGCCCAGCCAAATTAACACATAAAATTAACCATCAGAGAAATATTATGCATCCTACTCTAGAGATGAAAAAAACTGAAGCACACAGAAAATGAATGGTTTAAGTTGACATCATTCAGCAGTAACAGAGTCAGGACCGAAATATCGGTCTATCTTACTCACTATGCTAACTCCACACACCTGATTAATCACCAAATTCTATCAATTCTACTTCTTGAATATCTTTCAAGAACTTTCTCTTCATTGCATCTTAATTCAGGCGTTTGTCAGTCCTCTTAGTCTTCAATCTTGGATTCTGTGTTACTTTCTCAGGGCTACATAACAAAATGCCACAAACTGGATGGCATGAACAACAGAAATGTATTGTCTCACAGTTCTGTCGGTCAGAAGTTCAAGATTAATAGATCAACAGGGGCGGTGTGGTGGCTCATGCCGGTCATCCCAACACTTTGGGAGGCTCAGGCAAGTCGATAACCTGAGGTTGGGAGTTCGAGACCAGCCTAACCAAAGTAGAGAAACCCCATCTTCACTAAAAATAATAACGAGTCAGGCATGGTGGTACAAGCCTGTAATCCCAGCTACTCAAGAGGCTGAGGCAGAAGAATCACTTGAACCTGGGAGGCAGAGGTTGCAGTGAGCCAAGATCATGCCATTGCACTCCAGCCTGGGCAACAAGAGTGAAACTACATCTCAAAAAAAAAAAAAAAAAATAGGTCAACAGGATCAGTTGTTCCTGATGGCTCTGAGGGAAGAATCCAGGCCCCTCCCCTGGACCTGTAGATGCCTGTCTTCTCCCTGTGTCTCTTCACATCATCTTCCTTTTATGTGTGTCTATCTCTGTGAACAAGTCATTTTTTTTAAAAATAAGGACACCAGCCATATTGGCTTAGGGGACCACTGTACTTCAGTAAAAACTCATAAATTACATCTGCAGTGACCCTATTTCCAAACTGAGGTACTGGACATTAGGAACTCAACCATCGCTTTTAAAAGGGAATACAATTCAACCTATAACAAGTCCCTTCTAATCTTTCTCCACTTCACACTGAAGTGCTTTTGCTAAAATTCCAACCTAACCCTGTCATTCTCTTGCTTCTAGATTTTCAAGGACAGGCCCCAGCTTTCAGGATAAAAGCTAAATTTAGGGAATATGGGAATAATGGGGTTCCTTACCATTCCGTGGTGATATTCTGTGTCAGCCCTCCAGCTTTTTTTCTAGCTTCTTTTCTATCTTTGTTCAGCTCTTGAACTTTAAAGTTTCAGACACAATCAACGTGATTCGCTCTCTTCTACCTCCGGACCCTTGCTGGACCTCAGTCTACCCTGAATGCCCTGAATGCTGCATCCTTCTCCCTCATCTCACGTTTGAGTCTCAACCCACAAAGGAGGAGATGATCCCTTTCTTTTCTTTTTCACGAGTTTTTATAGAAAACATTCCTGGTTCCTCCATCTTGTGCTATCTGCATTGCTTGTAAACGAAGGATTTTCAACATGGTTTATTCTGAGCCATATTATATTAAAGAAGAAAAAAATCAAAGGTGTAAAGTAATGACTATCGTAGACCCTAAGGTCTATAAGACCTACTTTGGGGTAGCTATCAAGGTTGTAAATGCAACATTGATCAGAACACATTTTCCTTGTGGTTTGGGTTGCTGGGCTCAGGTATCAAGTGTGTACCTATCCCTTTTTTTTTATTTTCCCCATCTGGGTATGCAGAGCGGGATTGTGCCTTTTTTTTTTTTTTTTCTTGAGACAGAGTCTTGCTCTGTTGCACAGGCTGGAGTGCAATGGTGCCATCTCAGTTCATTGTAACTTCCACCTCCCGGGTTTAAGTGATTCTCCTGCCTCAGCCTCCCGAGTAGCTGGGATTACAGGCGACCACCACCACACTCAGCTAAGTTTTGTATTTTTGGTAGAGACGGGGTTTCACCATGTTGGTCAGGCTGGTCTCGAACTCCTGAGCTTGTGACACACTTACCTCAGCCTCCCAAAGTGCCAGGATTACAGGCGTGAGCCACTGCGGCCAGCCTGATTGTGCTTCTTATCTCTCTACATGAAAAACAACAGCGTAGGACTGCCCTTTATCTCTTTACCAGATATTGACAAGTGAATCAGGATTTTTGTGAGCCTGGCTCTTCCCATTTGATGGGAGGGAAACCCAAGTTCAGTCTCAAGCCTAACTCAGCTTCTAGGACAAAATTTACTGGAAACATTGTGTTCGGAAAGTTATAGGGCCTCTGCCTCTAACAATGAAGTTCATTTTCGTGTGACTATGGATCTTCATGTACATACTCCACTGATGAGCACCTCGGAAGAGAGAAAAGTGAGGGGTACACCAAATTTCCCAACACTTTCCTAGTTATTAGTAGACTCTATATTTATTTGAATTCATATGGTGAATAAGTGTTCCTTGGGTACATATGTGGTGCCTATCTCCACAGAAATAGGATCTCTGCACTAACAACTTGGTTAATGGACTGTGAACTACTTTGGTCACTGTACTGTGAACCACTTGAAGGCAAAGATGGCATCTTAATTGTCTTTATAGATGCAGCACCTGCCACAGAACTTTTGGCAAGGCACTGGAGTCATGTGTAAAAACTCACTTCACCATGGAAAAATGGACCATTCAGTTCAAGAAGAAAAAGTGAACCTTCTGAGTCCTAATATGTACTATAGTATCCAATGGAAAAGAAAAGCATGGCAGAAAATGCTTATGAAATGCTTGTATTCTCTACATAGAATAAACATAGTTATGGTGTGAGATTTAACTAGATGTTAATAAAGAAGCTCCCCCAAATGTTTATAAAGGTAAAATACTCAAGTTCTCAAAGTACTCTGAGTCACAATTTTAGGCAAAATTGCTTAGACAAAGTAATATTTTATCTTTTTAATATAATTGTAAAACTTTTTGGCAGCCATAGGAAACATTGATCATAAGCCTTGTTGAGATAAACCTGAAAGGCGGGGTGTTATTTCTTGACCATATTCGTTTAACATTGCCAAACACACATATTTTACTATATTAGTGCCTTTACTATCCTTTCTGCTACTTAACTTCATCCAGCAAATAACTAAATAACTCATGCTTTCTGTTCTATATGTCCCAGGTTTTCAGGAAGGTATTTTATTATAAAGTTGGAAAACTCCCACCATGTGAATTGCTGTGTTGCAATTCCATTTGGCAAAACATAAATATGACCTGTTAAGCCCATTCACTTAATTCATAACATTCAACTTGAAACATGTTGCTAATTCTAAGAGCACCCACGGATCCGCTCCAGGATGACTGCTTGGGTCAAGTGCCCATCACTGAAAAAATCACTGTATCTAGAGCAATAGGTTTTTGAATGACAGCCCTATTGGAAGGTCCACAGTGAGACAGACAGGCAAGCAGAACATTTCCATGAAGGAAAGACAGTGGAGCACAGTGGAAGAAACACAGACTGGAGAATCAGTGGTCCCATAACCATCTGTAAGGACCTCCGTACCTTCTCCACAAAATGTAGGTGAGTCCAGCTCCAATACTCTTTGATCCTACATGAAACAATTAAGTTTAAAAGGATCTGCTAACCTAGAAAATTAAGTTTCTTCTTTCTTAATGAAGAGAGTGAGTAATATTTGGCTGGAATAGAATGTTTGTGTGACTCCCAAATACTGGCTTCAATGCCCTCAGATAAAGCAATACAGGAGACAAATTAGAAAGAGAATTTCCTCAAAGTCAGAATAGGTGAGCCTTTAGCATCCCTTACATAACAGTACCAAGAATCTACTAACTTTCTGCTCATAATGCCTAGATAGATTTTGCTTCTTATTCAAAACCCACTGAAACTCCTGCCAGATGAAATTCAGACCTTCGGCTCCTTACAATCTTGACTGTGCCTCTGCAGCTTCACCTCCTCCAATGAATCCAAAGTACAGCCACATAATTTCTATGAATCACCTTGTCTTTTCACACCATTATAACATTAGTGACAATAATAATATTTATTAAGCACCTACTATGTGCCAGGCACTGCTCAGGTGCTGAAGACATAGCTGCTAACGACAAATCCTGCCCTCATGGAACTTGCATTTTAAGGGAGGAAACTGGCCATGATTATGTGACCAAACAAAGAATGCGCTGTGGTGAAAGGCGGCTTTAAAAATAGAGGCCAGGGGGGAGATCCAAGATGGCCGTTTAGGAACAGCTCAGGATTGCAGCTCCCAGTGAAAGCGCAGAGGGTGAGTGGACGCCGCGTTTTTATTGCCCACAGACTAGGAAATTCCCGGGCAGAGGTGCTCCACGCTCGCCAGCGCGGCTGTTGTGGCCAGCGCTGCTGTGCCGGCCAGCGCCACTGCTCTGCCCCGCGCGGCTGCTTTGTCGGCGCCCTGGAGCCGCGGTTCTCCATACAAAATACACCGGTCCGGGGGCCCTTTAGGCTGGCGATTGGAGCCACGGGAAGTCGCCCATACGCTGGTTCAAAAAGGGGACTGAGCAGAGAACCAGGACAGTAGATTCCAGGGCAAAAAAAAAAAAAGAAAAGAAAGCGCCACAAACCTCAGTGCCGCTGTTTAAGCCAGCGCAGTGAGTGGCCGCAGGGGAAAACAAACAGACCCCCGCGCCTCTTCAACAGGCGACTGGAACACCAACTTAAAAAAGGCTCTGAGGCAGGGAGCCAGGCGATCAGGCTCGGCTGGCCCCACCCCCACAAAAGAACAGCAACCAGAAACTCTGGATTGAGAATTTCACAGCAAGCGCAGCTGAACCCGGGACGGTCCAGCTCTGTCGGGGAGGGGCGTCCGCCATTACTGAGGCAGCCCGCCGTTGCCAAGGCAACCTGCCATTGCTGAGGCAGCCCGCCATTGCCAAGGCAACCCGTCACAGCAGAGACTCCGCCCCAACAGAGGCGGGCCACCATCGCCAAAGCAGTTCTAACTACACCCATATAATCAGGACTGCAGGAAAGTTCACTTGGCAGCGGGGCGCAGCCCACAGCAGCTCAGCAAAGCTGCCATAGGCCGACAGTGACTAGGCGGCCTCCTTGCTGGGCTGCGCAGGTCTGAAGGAAAAAAAAAAGAAGGCGGCAGCATAACCGAAACTCATAAATAAAGCCCTAAATCCCTGGGACAGAGCACCTGGGAACAAAAAGCAGTTTATGAGTTCAGCTGCAGCAGACCTAAAAGTACCTGCCCAGCAGCTCTGAATGAACAGCAACAGAGCTCACAACTCACCATTTGAGCTCCTATAAAGAAAAGACCGTCTCCTCAAGCAGCTCCCTGACCCCTATATATCCAAAAAGACACCTCATAAAAGAGAGATCAGATTGACACTAGGCGGGTATCCATCTGGGACAAAGATAGCAGAAGAAGAAAACTGGTAACAACCCTTGCTGTTCAACAGCTGCTGCAGGTGAACCCCAGGCAAGCAGGGCCTGGAGTGAACCTCAGCAGACCTACAGCAGAGGGGCCAGACTGTCAGAAGGAAAACCAAGAAACAGAAATAACCTCATCATCAACAAACAGAACGTCAATCTGAAAGATTTGAGACCCAATTGAAAGCCAGCAACTACAAAGTCGACAGGTGGATAAATCCTTAAAGATGGGAAGAAACCGGCGCAAAAAGGATGAAAACACCCGAAACCAGAACACCTCTCCTCCTAAAAGGGATCACAACTCCTCACCAGCAAGGGAACAAGGTTGGATGGAGAACGAGTGTGATGAAATGACAGAATCAGAATTCAGAAGATGGGTAGTAAGAAACTTCTGTGAACTTAAAGAACATGTTCTAACCAAATGCAAAGAAACTAAGAACCTTGAAAAAAGATTTGATGAAATGCTAACAAGAATGGACAAAATAGAAAGGAATATAAGTGAATTGATGGAGCTGAAAAATGCAACACGAGAACTTCGTGAAGCATGCACAAGTATCAACAGCCGAATGGACCAAGCAGAAGAAAGGATATCAGAGGTCGAAGATCAACTCAATGAAATAAAACGGGAAGGCAAGACTGGAGAAAAAAGGGTAAAAAGGAATGAACAAAGTCTCCAAGAAATGTGGGACTATGTGAAAAGACCTAATCTACGTTTGATAGGCGTACCTGAATGCGACGAAGAGAATGAATCCAAGCTGGAAAATACTCTTCAGGATATTATCCAGGAAAATTTCCCCAACCTAGCAAGGCAGGCAAACATTCAAGTCCAGGAAATACAGAGAACACCACAAAGATATTCGTCAAGAAGAGCAACCCCAAGGCACGTAATCGTCAGATTCACCAGGGTCGAAATGAAGGAGAAAATACTAAGGGCAGCCAGAGAGAAAGGTCGGGTTACCCATAAAGGGAAGCCCATCAGACTCACAGCAGATCTCTCAGCAGAAACCCTACAAGCCAGAAGAGAATGGGGGCCAATATTCAACATCCTTAAAGAAAAGAACTTTCAACCCAGAATCTTCTATCCAGCCAAACTAAGCTTCATAAGTGAAGGAAAAATAAAATCCTTTGGGAACATGCAAGTACTCAGAGATTTCGTCACCACCAGGCCAGCTCTACAAGAGCTCCTGAAAGAGGCTCTACACATATAAAGGAACAACAAGTACCAGCTCAACTAAAGGGCAAAACAGCCAGCTAGCACCAAAATGGCAGTATCAAATTCACACATAACAATATTAACCCTAAATGTAAATGGACTAAATGCCCCAATCAAAAGACACAGACTGGCAAATTGGATAAAAAGCCAAAACCCATCAGTGTGCTGTATCCAGGAAACCCATCTCACATGCAAGGATACACAAAGGCTCAAAATAAAGGGATGGAGGAAGATTTACCAAGCAAATGGAGAGCAAAAAAAAGCAGGAGTTGCAATTCTCATCTCTGATAAATTAGACTTTAAAGCAACAAAGATCATAAGAGACAAAGAGGGACATTACATAATGGTAAAAGGATCAATGCAACAAGAAGAGCTAACGATCCTAAATATATATGCACCCAATACAGGAGCACCCAAATACATAAGGCAAGTTCTTAATGACTTACAAAGAGACTTAGACTCCCACACAATAATAGTGGGAGACTTTAACACCCCATTGTCAACATTAGACAGATCAACCAGACAGAAAATTAACAAGGATATCCAGGACTTGAACTCAGACCTGGACCAAGCAAACCTAATAGACATTTACAGAACTCTCCACCCCAAATCCACAGAATATACATTCTTCTCAGCACCACATCACACCTACTCTAAAATTGACCACATAATTGGGAGTAAATCACTCCTCAGCAAATGCAAAAGAACGGAAATCGTAACAAACAGTCTCTCAGACCACAGTGCAATCAAGTTAGAACTCAGAATTCAAAAACTAACTCAGAACCGCACAGCTTCATGGAAACTGAACAACTTGCTCTTGAATGTTGACTGGATAAACAATGAAATGAAGGCAGAAATAAAGATGTTCTTCGAAACCAACGAGAATGAAGACACAACATACCAGAATCTCTGGGACACATTTAAAGCAGTCTCTAGAGGAAAATATATAGCAATAAGTGCCCACATGAGAAACAAGGAGAGATCAAAAATTGACACCCTATCGTCAAAACTGAAAGAGCTAGAGGAGCAAGATCAAAAAAACTCAAAGTCTAGCAGAAGGCAAGAAATAGCTAAGATCAGAGCAGAACTGAAGGAGATAGAGACACAAAAAACCCTTCAAAAAATCAATAAATCCAGGAGCTGGTTTTTTGAAAAGATCAACAAAATAGACCACTAGCCAGATTAATAAAAAAGAAAAGAGAGAATAACCAAATAGATGCAATAAAAAACGATAAAGGGGATATCACCACAGATTCCACAGAAATTCAAACCATCATCAGAGATTATTACAAACAACTCTATGCACACAAACTAATAAACCTGGAAGAAATGGATAAATTCCTGGACACTTGCCTCCTGCCAAGCCTAAACCAGGAAGAAGCCGAAACCCTGAACAGACCCATAACAAGGTCTGAAGTTGAGGCAGCAATTAAGAGCTTACCACCCAAAAAAAGCCCAGGTCCAGATGGGTTCACAGCTGAATTCTACCAGACATACAAAGAGGAGCTGGTACCATTTCTTCTGAAACTATTCCAAACAATACAAAAAGAGGGAATTCTTCCCAAATCATTTTATGAGACCAACATCATCCTGATTCCAAAACCCGGCAGAGACTCAACAAGAAAAGAAAACTTCAGGCCAATATCTATGATGAATATAGATGCAAAAATCTTCAATAAAATACTGACAAGCCGATTGCAACAGCACATCAAAAAGCTTATCCACCATGATCAAGTAGGCTTCATCCCGGGGATGCAAGGCTGGTTCAACATACGCAAGTCTATAAACGTAATTCACCACATAAACAGAACCAAAGACAAAAACCACATGATTATCTCAATTGATGCAGAGAAGGCCTTTGACAAAATTCAACAGCCCTTTATGCTAAAAACACTCAGTAAGCTAGGTATCAATGGAACATATCTCAAAATAATAAAAGCTATTTATGACAAACCAACAGCCAATATCATACTGAATGGGCAAAAACTGGAAGCATTCCCCTTGAAATGTGGCACCAGACAAGGATGCCCGCTCTCACCACTGCTACTCAATATAGTATTAGAAGTTCTAGCCAGAGCAATCAGGCAAGAAAAAGAAATAAAGGGCATTCAAATAGGAAAGGAGGAAGTCAAATTGTCTCTATTTGCAGACGACATGATTGTATATCTAGAAGACCCCATCGTCTCAGCCCCAAACCTCCTGAAACTGATAAGCAAGTTCAGCAAAGTCTCAGGATACAAAATCAATGTGCAAAAATCACATGCATTCCTATACACCAGTAACAGACTTAAAGAGAGCCAAATCAAGAACAAACTTCCATTCACAATTGCCACAAAGAGAATAAAATACCTAGGAATACAACTAACAAGGAATGTAAAGGACCTCTTCAAGGAGAACTACAAGCCACTGCTCAACGAAATAAGAGAGGACACAAACAGATGGAGAAACATCCCATGTTCATGGTTAGGAAGAATCAATATCGTGAAAATGGCCATACTGCCCAAAGTAATTTACAGATTCAATGCTATCCCCATCAAGCTACCAATGACCTTCTTTGCAGAACTGGAAAAAACCACCTTAAACTTCATATGGAACCAAAAGAGAGCCCGCATAGCCAAGTCAATTCTAAGCAAAAAGAACAAAGCGGGGGGCATCACACTACCAGACTTCAAACTATACTACAAGGCTACAGTAATCAAAACAGCATGGTACTGGTACCAAAACAGAGATATAGACCAATGGAACAGAACAGAGGTCTCGGAAGCAACACAACATATCTACAACCATCTGATCTTTGACAAACCAGTCAAAAATAAGCAATGGGGAAAGGATTCCCTGTTCAATAAATGGTGTTGGGAAAGCTGGCTAGCCATGTGCAGAAAGCAGAAACTGGACCCCTTCCTGACACCTTACACTAAAATTAACTCCAGATGGATTAAAGACTTAAACATAAGACCTAACACCATAAAAACCCTAGAAGAAAATCTAGGCAAAACCATTCAGGACGTAGGTGTAGGCAAGGACTTCATGACCAAAACGCCAAACGCATTGACAACAAAAGCCAAAATAGACAAATGGGACCTAATCAAACTCCACAGCTTCTGCACAGCAAAAGAAACAATCATTAGAGTGAATCGGCAACCAAGAGATTGGGAAAAAATTTTTGCAGTTTACCCATCTGACAAAGGGCTGATATCCGTAATTTACAAAGAACTAAAGCAGATTTACAAGAAAAAAACTAACAAGCCCATTCAAAAGTGGGCAAAGGATATGAACAGACACTTCTCAAAAGAAGACATACGTGAGGCCAACAAACATATGAAAAAATGCTCATCATCACTGGTCATCAGAGAAATGCAAATCAAAACTACACTGAGATACCATCTCACGCCGGTTAGAATGGCGATCATTAAAAAATCTGGAGACAACAGATGCTGGAGAGGATGTGGAGAAATAGGAACACTTTTGCACTGTTGGTGGGAGTGTAAATTGGTGCAACCATTGTGGAAGACAGTGTGGCGATTCCTCAAGGACCTAGAAATAGAGATTCCATTTGACCCAGCAATCCCATTACTGGGTATATATCCAAAGGATTACAGATCGTTCTACTATAAGGACACGTGTACACGAATGTTCATTGCAGCACTGTTTACAATAGCAAAGACCTGGAACCAACCCAAATGCCCATCGACGATAGACTGGATAGGGAAAATGTGGCACATATACACCATGGAATATTATGCAGCCATCAGAAACGATGAATTTGGGTCCTTTGTAGGGACATGGATGAACCTGGAAACCATCATTCTCAGCAAACTGACAGAAGAGCAGAAGATCAAACACCGCATGTTCTCACTCATAGGCGGGTGTTGAACAATGAGAACACATGGACACAGGGAGGGGAGCACTACACACTGGGGTCAGTTGGGGGGAAATGGGGGAGGGAGGGTGGGGGGTGGGAAGCTGGGGAGAGATAGCAAGGGGAGAGATGCCAGGTGTAGGTGATGGGGAGGAAGGCAGCAAATCACACTGCCACGTGTGTTCCTATGCAACAATTTTGCATGTTCTTCACATGTACCCCAAAATGTAAAATGCAATAAAATAAATAAATGGGAAAAAAAAAAAAAAAAATAGAGGCCAGGTGGCGACATTGAAGCTGTTGCAGGAACCAACCGGATGAAGAGGAGGAGGCCCCTGGAGAAGGTCCATGCTCAGCACAGGGCCAGACAAATTAGATACATGATTTTTAATTCTCCCTACAATGCTGCACAATGTGGATGACTTTCCCCATTGCATTCTGTGAGGATAAGGAGTTTGCTCAGATTGCGTGGCACAGGAGTCACTGGTCTATAACTCAAATTCAAGCCTGTCCATTTCTTCAGTACCCCCATTGGACTTTATGCCTTTCCTTTCCACTGACATGCTCTTCCCCATGCCTCTGACAGACTCTCCCCATCATTCCTGAGGCTCAACCTTTGCAAAACTTCTCCTGGCCAACTGCATCCTGCTGTCTCCCATTCTTTCCCCAGTGAAGGCACAGATCATGGTCTTTGCCTCTTTCCCACAGCTCTCTATGTGGGATGTCTCTTACAAATGATAAACACATTGGTTGTAGTTTTCCATTTACATATCAGACTTCTCTCCTTGACTGGTAGCTCCTTCAGGCCAGGACCTACTTCCTAGTAATAAAAATATCCCCAGATTTGCCCAAGGCCTGGACCACTGAAAACACTGAAGAAGTATTTGTCAAACAAATGCTATTTGGCTATAGAATGAAATCAACATGATATGGCTGTTGAAGGCATAGCCCTGATGAAAGGCACTGCCACTGGAAATGAAGAAACGATAAAGACCATGAGTCTTTGCCCCCACCCCCCGCCATACCCCAGCAAAATGATCTTTCTCTAGAAAAAAGCAATGACATTAAGACTAGAGATCTCTACACAAGGGTAGCTGCTACTGCAACATGAAAGTGGCTTTTTTTTTTCCCAAATAAAAACTATTTTTAATCATTCAACCATTTTAAAGTTTTCTAAAACTGGCATTTCCAAAAGGTTCAACAGGAATGACATTTTCCTCTTGTGTACTCAAGTGGAGAAAAATTCCCTTCCTTGAACGCTTCATTCTTACGTATTTCCCATTGATACAAGATCCATTGTTTATGGACGTATTTAATTAGCAAGAACTTTATTTTTCAGTGGAATCTCATGCTTAAGAAAAAGGTGAGAAATAGTGTAGGAAATGTTTATTTTAAAGAATGGGTGTTGAAGTGCACAGCATAGAGCATGTTGTGAAACAGGCAGGGCATCACTGTCGCCTCCTACTCAAAACCATTTTAACTATCATCTCTGTATTTGGGTAGCTCAGCTAATTAACAACCTGGTATTACTGTGAAGATGAGATTGGCATGTTATTTGAAGTGGTTTTTAACAGTCTTTAAGCACTAACCACTCAATTTATTAACAGTTTGCTCTACTAAGGTGAAGAAAATTACATAATTATTATGAGTTTGAAAATGAGAGGAAATATATATGTACATTCTATTTATCATCTAAAGATACCAAAATTAAAATGGTATTTTTAAATATGGTAAAATTCCTGTAAATTCATATGAATAGTTGACTGCCAATGGATTTTATGTGTCTGTAATCATCTTCCTTATACCCTTTTGTCAATTTTCTTTTTTAGCTTGATGTGATTTAACACATAGGACAGGAGATTTAAAAAATTAGAAGGAGAATAAGCAGTGGTTAAAAATGTGAAGCTTAGAAGCAAACTGACTAGGTTCAAATCCTGGCTCTACCATTTACCACAAGTTCAAAGACCTTAGGCCACACTTAATTCTTCTGTGCCTCTGTTTCCTCATCTGTAAAATAGGAATCTTAATAATAATATGGCTCACCTGTAGGGCTGATGTGAGAATTAATGATTTAACACATGCATAGCACCAGAACACTTAACAAATGCCAGTTGTCATTAATTGGGCAAGCTCTTCCTGCAATATCCCACTTTCTCATGGTAATAGTTTCACAGTATGATTTTTCTACTGTTCCAAGTAGGAAGGGTCCTTTTTCAACGCTCAAAATTTATCAGGTCACCACATGACAGTGATCATATAGATTTTATCCATTAATTGAAAATGTGCAAAATTACAAAAAGCTACTCTGAATTTCCTCATGATTTTAAATAAATGTGTATTTTTTCCCATTAGCAATGGCATACATATGAAAAGTAGTAGAATACCGCTGTGAAGACAGCATGTGCAGGCCCCAGGGATTCTCAGCCACACATTGGAATCTATTTACTTAGCATCCTTAGGCCTATCCTATTAGAAGGCTAATGCAAAATGAAGTTGGAATAGATACTAAACCATACCGCCAGATTTCTTAGCCGTCACCTAAAGATTTTTCTATAAAAAAAAATCAAAGTTTTCTTTTTCTCTTGTTTATTTCTCTCTCTCTTTGAATGTCAGATCATTTGGCTTTGAGAAGAAACTGGACCAAGAGAAAGCCATTGTATACAGATATTTGAAGTATTAAATGAGATAATATTTGCGAGAAGCCCAGCATGTGGCCTGGAACGTAACTGTGCCCCTGTAAATTCTACTTGAATCACTACTTTTCACCTTACCCAAGTTCCAGACTTGATTCTACTCACAACAAATAGGACAACTTTGAGGAAATGATGGCTGTCACAGGTGACACAGACAACGAAGATGACTGTGCCGGTAATTTGTCTATTTGCCCCCAGATCCATCCCCACATACCCCTTGCTCTACTGGGATCCCAGTCCTGCTAAATGGCCTACGGTCATCTTGGCCAGTGGGAGGCAGTGAAAAGTGATTCAAGAGCAGACAGAAAACAGGCTAGGGAACAGGCTGTCTCTCTGCTTCCAGTGTGTCTTGGGCAGTAACCTTGTGTCCTCTGTGGTTCTGCTCCCATCAGGCGGTGCTGTCTCCTGGGCTTTCAAACACCAGGTCTACCCTTTGTCCCCCCAGCTTCAGGGGTATGAGCTGCTTCCTACTAGCTTCCTACTGTTGCTAATTTCTGGGTTTCCTGGCTGTCCTGTTTGGTCTTTAGACTCTTCCAGTACCTTTGGAACGATTTCTCTGTATTAAATTATCTCTGTTGAATGGCCTGCTATGGACTCTGTTTTCCTGACTCCAGCCTGTCCCAGTTATCTGATGGGTCTTAAGCTCTCTGATCCTATCATCAGTTACGCATGGGTAGTTTCAGGACCTACCTGCCATTTTATCCATCTACTACCTAACCCAATGTCCCCTGTCTGTAGGTGAGGTTTTCTTCTAATGTTCTTTGTGCATCTCTACCATTCCATTTAAAATGCTACGTCATACTGGTCCACTTGTGCATCTATAGACCTACTAGACTCTGAGCTCTTTGAGGTAGAACTGTTTTTCCTCCCTGTTGTGAGTCTAATACAAGAATGGTACATAACAGGACCTGTATGCAAGGGTGATGAATAAATGCATAAATGGAGTCAATGTTCGCAGGCTCCGAGGTGCGCACTCTCTTCTGCCTGTTCATGATCAAAGATCATCATCACGGAAAACCGCAGCTCAAACAGATCTTCCCCAGCAGCCTGCTATCAAACCCAGATTCGACGACAAGAATGCACTGAGGCATTGTTTCTCTGTGAGCCCACTTTTACAGGCGAATTTCCCGAGAGAAGGTTAAGTTATTATCCACCAGCTGCACCTCCGCCATGCTTAGTTTTACCAATTGTTTCCTATAGACACAGGTCTCTGAGAAGGAGTGGGTGGGTGAAAGTCCATAGCAAGGGGTTCACCTGTACTGTGAGGTAAAGGAGTCCCCTGACTCACCCACATCATGTCATCATTCCTCATTGTGAGGAGGCCTCAATTGGAAGTCTGCTGTGCAGACAGCTGCAGTATGTGTTTCTTAGCCAGTAAATGCATGTGGAAAGTGGAGCGTGACAGGGGAAGGCCCAGGAGCAGGGAGGGTGTTTGGAAGTTCAGGACCCAGACAAAACTGGCTGAGGATTGACGGCTGAGATGAAATGTGACAAGTGGTAGGGGACTGGACAGGTTGAGGAGAACACCCAACAGGGGTGGCCCTGGGTGCCCTTTAGCAGAAAAGGATTAGATGGTCTGAGTGGGGAAGAGAGCTAATCACGGAAGCTATCAATTTGACAGCCCTCTGCTCCCTTCTGAAAAGGTGATTTAATTGATTACACTTTGACTTTACAGGAGAAAATGTCACCATTATATTCTCAGATTTGGATTCCTGAAGCCTTTGGGACACAGTAACTTGTATGTTGACTTATTCACTCATTTAATAAACTGTGACTGAACCCTAACTTTACTTTGGGTGTTGTGCTTAGAGCCAGTGGAAATCTCTCACATTAAGACTTACTTTTTGTTTTCACAGACAGGGTGAGGAAATGAGCACCCAAGGAAGAAGGAAGGGTTTCTTTCCTGTCTTCCTTCTCAGTCTAATCATTATTTTATAACCTGAGACAGTTGCATAGCTTAAGCTCATCCCCCACAGTGGGAAAGAATATTTGTCCTAGAATGCCCAGCCCTTAGCATAGCATCTGGAATTTAACTGGTATTTAATACATTTTGGGCCAATGATGGATGGAAGGATGAATGATGGATGGGTCCACTTCAGCACAGGGCTCTCCAAATGGTTACCCATATGTTTCCAATACCAATCTTTCCTCATTTCTTCTTTAGGAAAATAATTTATGCTTAAAGCCAGTTCTGGGGAAGTCAAAAGCTGCTTTAAGTTTCTTGTGGGATTTTCTGTGTTTTTTTGTTTTGTTTTGTTTTTTTGTATGAAGGAAGATATATGGTTGAAGGAAATAAACGGATACATGGGACATCCTTTCAGGTATTTTCCTCAGAGGAGTCATGTTTACCGAGATTCACATTAAAATCTTGCAGCAAATATCTCTTCAAACTCCATACTGCTTTTTCTTCCTTACCAGCATCCCCTCTACTCATTTTAATACCATGTAAACATGTTGCTGATCTAACCTCAGCTGGCTACCTACAACTCACAAATACTACTTTCAGCTTCACAGATATGCTCATCTAGTTTTCTTTTCAAGTCATTCTAAAGAGCAAAGGTCTTTGTGCTCCTGGAAATGCTATTCCCCCCACCGTGTGTGTGTGTGTGTGTGTGTGTGTGTGTGTGTGTGTGTGTGTGTGTGTGTAAACCTATACATATGTTTGTCTGTAAATTATCATAAATATTTGCCTGGCCACACAGATCACTGCAGGTACCTGGCGATCTGGGAAAACTTGTTCTCTTTTTAAATGAACACTGTGCATCTATCCTTTTAGGGGCTTGTGTCTATTTTTTTCCAGGATACAGTGACACCAAGCTGAGAACTGACATTAACCAGAGGAAGGGGTTGGAGAGGCAGAACTGAGATTGGAGCAGCCCAGGGAGGTTCAGAAAGGTCGCTGGAGCTGAGAATGATGAGAGGAGGGTCAAAGCAGCCGCATCCCAGAAGCCATTTAGGAAAAAACCTGAAGCAGGCAAGTGACGGGACTTGATTTACTTCTTTACAACATTATTTTGTGTGCTGTGTGGAAAAGTAATTGGAGACACACAATGCAGAAGAAAGAGACATATGTAACTTAGGGAAAAGCTGAAAGAAATTTAAATTCAGTATTACCATTAAACTTCAGCAATCTACAGTTTTTTAGTATAAAGAGAAAGCATATTTTAAAAAGATACTAAATCACATGGATTAAGTTAAGGATATTTAGAAAGCAAGAATACAATGTTACTTACTATTTCTGTTACTGACATGATTTCTCTCTAAATACTTTCTATATTTTCCCACTATTCTTCAAGGAGCACACGTCACCTTTGACACAATAAATCATAACTCATATATATGATTTAACTTGTTAGCTTTGTGGGTGTGTGTGTGCGTACATGTGTACATGCATGCTTGAACGTAACTTTATTCCTACCAGAAGCATTAACTCCCAACCCTGATGTGGGAGTACTGGGTCCAGGGAGCACCTACAGGCAGCAAGCCCCACCCTCCAGTGCCTGAGACCCAGGAGAAGAGAGGCCATGAGGCTTTCAAAGGAAATAACATGGAAAAACAGGTTCCTGAAAAAGTAGTAAACTGGTCATGATAGGTGAGAAAAGCATGCCAATTAAGTGAGAATGAATGAACTAATAGGAAAATGAGAAAACAAAATGCAAATATCCAGTAATTCCTTAACACAGACTCCTAGTTTTAAGACAGATTCTCAGTTTCCTTTACAATGTTAAAGATGAATTTGTGAGAGTCCTTGTCCTCCTTTCAAAAACAAAAGGAAACAAGCAAAAAAAACTGGCTTTCTAATATGTGGCATGCATTGTGTAGAGTGCTCTATGAACATAAAGTGAGACACGCCTGCGGCACTTAGAATGTTGCTCACCCCCTAACAAACACCACTGATACATTGCTGCTGCTGTTTTTCTATTAGTCTCCATTTTAGAGATGAGAAAACTGAGGTTCAGGAAAAGTGACAGAGTAAAGATTTTAACCCAAGACTCTCTGACTTTAAATTCACTGTAAACTCTTCACTTCGTTGCAGTTCAGTTACAGTCCAAATGCCTTTCCAGGAAGCCTCAAATGGAAATGTTCTAACATGTTGCAAACTGAACTATGAGTAGTCCTTTGAGGTTCTTTCACTATATTGACTACACTTTCTTAAAATGCAACAGGCTGTGAGGTTTACAATGCTCAAAGTTTCTGGTTATTCTCTTTTCCCAGAAGAGCCTTTGATTTTGTTAAGAATCTTACCTTAAATGTATAGATATATGGTTTTGCTTAATAAGTGAGATCAGGGAAACATCATTAGGAATTGCAGGCATTATTCTGAACACAGCCGGTACCATACAGGGCTATAGCTGAAACACCTTGAACAAGATGAGGCTGGTTCTAACCTAAACCACACATAGTACAGGAAAAGTGCCTTGGTTTCTTTTGTGTAACTTCCCAAGGATAGCTGTTATCCTAAATAACGTATCATTTTTGCTGTGGGAGTATACCGGTGAAGAAAAAAGGCTTTTAGATTTGGAAAGACCCAAATCTGGCCCCTTCTCTGTGCTTCCCAGCTGCAGTGTCCCATGCGAGTTATTCTCTTCGAATCTGTTCCTGTGTTGATAGAAAAGGAATGATAGTACCTACATCATAGGAAAGGGGAGCAAGGAGAAAATGAATTGAGAGAAACATGCACAAAGTACTTAGCATAATCCAGATATAGAGTTGGGGCTTGGTAAACGCTGACATTATTAAAAGGAAAACATGTTTTCGGATTCTAAAAAACAACCCTATTTTAGGCGACGTGTTCTAGGGGAAAGAAGTGAGTCAGGAGATGTGGATCCTATTTTGGGATTCAGAACTGTAGTCACAGGAACCAGCAATTTCCCTGAGAGTTTGTGAGTTGATTATAAAATGGAGAAATTAGTATTTTTGCTTACCTGCTTGGATGCATGGAATAAAACTTTCTTCTCCTAAGAATCAAGGGGACAAAACATTTTTTTTTTCAATTATACGGGCCTTTTGTATTGGGCATGAGATGAGATGGGTATTTTAAACCACTTTCTCTTGTATACATTTTTAAAAAATCTATCTGCACATGTCCAATTATCAGCAGCCAATTCTAGTCTATATATGTAGACCAAACAGTTCCTTAGGAGTTCTGAAAACTATGCCAAGATGCTCATGGCTACCAGAAAATAGGAAAACTTTGAAATCAGCAAAATAACTCCTGGAAAATTCTCCTGCTAGTTTATCATTCTTCTTCCCTATCTCCGTGCTGTGCATACTAAAGAGAAGGGGGCAAGAGAAATAATGGATTCTCTGGATTTCCTTGAGATAATATGTTCAGAAATGGTTTCTCTGGGAACTAATGAAACGTTCTTTGCAGGCTGAATAATGTGAATTCAATTCTAACCCAACTATTGAAGCATAATTTCAAGGTAACCAGTAATGTTATTACTGTTCTTCCTTCCCTTTCACATACCCATCCCAGACTAATGATAAGTGTTGTTGCTGAATACTTTTACAGCTTTTCCTTCCCGATAAAACTTTAGAGTTTTTTTAAACAAAGCTTATATAGAAACCATAAAAATCAGAAATTTCTAATTAAGACTATTAGAAGAAATCCGAAGAAATCCCCCAGAGACTTCAGAATTAAAATATGTCTTAATTAGATAAGACTTTTCAAGATTCTAAGATTCTTTTCTATAAATGATAAAAGTTCTACCCCCAAACTGGATGGAACATCACAGTGCACACTGCTGCTTCTGTTCATCCAACTGAGTAGTGTTACTGCATTGTGAGTGCATCAATAGGAACAGAAAATTATGCTAGGAGACTAATATTAACAACAGTGACAACACCAGAAACAAAATCATAATTGAGAAGTCTGAATATAAATCTTTTTCTCAAGGAACCATTGGCCACAAGCTGTGGGAACGACGTATTTGTCATTTTACATTTGCCTACAGTGACACCTGCTGGAAAACACTGTTGCAGCTTTAAAATAAAAATAAATGTAAAACATAAAATAAAAGCCAAGCTTTGAAAATACCAGCCACATATTGCTATTATTTTCGCCTCAAAACGCATTGCCTGAACTTCAATTTAATTTCTGCTTCTTCTTTTGGATTTTCTTCTCTCTGCAAACTGAGAAACTAAGATTCAATTCCATTTGATGAAATAATTATTTAGCTGGTATGAGAGAATTGGAGTTAACTCATAGATGATGCAAACCATTTCTAAATGGAAGCATTTATAAACAGTTTGGTGGCATTATTTTGCTTCCTTCTGAAATGTTGCTTTCAAATTTGCATATCAACTGCAGTGTGATGATAAGTATTTTTTAAAATCTTACTTAAGAATAAATATCAAGATATTTAATACTGGGGAAGTATTTAATAGCGAGCACTTTCCTAAGCAGCATTAATGCACAGAGCCATTTTGTGTTTGAGGGTTTATGGTGCACTTCAGCATGCACTGGATGCCAGCTACACTATGCATTAAGCAACCGATGGGGACCTTATGCAAATTGCCTTTGATTTCAGCAGAGACTTTGCATACTAAGAGTTCCCATCTCCCAGTGACACAGAGAAGGATTTGTGTACCTAAGTCCCATTACCATTAATAACATTCACCCACAAAATTCGAGCCCATTGAGAAGGTGCAAACATTTACGTGGAAGTGAGTCTTTCGCAAAGTTGATTTTACCCCAAGATTTGGTATTTTACACTTTGCATCTACAAGGGACACATTTGCAAAGAAGTATCTTGATATTGTCATATTCTTGAGCTCAGTCACTTCAATGTTTTCAGTCATTTCACTATAGCTTGTGTGCTGCTGGTGACAATTTTTCCCATGTAATTTTTTTTCCCTAAATGTAAAAGCTGTCCTCAAAGTCACAGTTTCTTTATAAAGCAAATACATAGGGTTTCTTTCTAGTTCATTTGTAGCTATGCCTCCATTTCTCTAAAAACTCCTTCTAACATTAGGTAGAAACTTGATGTTTCAAAACAAAGTGACTCATGTCTTTATACCTCCTACATAGCTGGCTTTCCATCTTTCACCATTTCACCAGATCTGTTCTTACGGGGGGAAGCTGTCTTTTCTTAAACGTCAAAATTCGTAAGAAAATAAAGGTTTTCAGCCGGGCGCGGTGGCTCACGCCTGTAATCCCAGCACTTTGGGAGGCCGAGGCGGGTGGATCACGAGGTCAAGAGATCGAGACCATCCTGGTCAACATGGTGAAACCCCGTCTCTACTAAAAATACAAAAAATTAGCTGGGCTTGGTGGTGCGTGCCTGTAATCCCAGCTACTCAGGAGGCTGAGGCAGGAGAACTGCCTGAACCCAGGAGGCGGAGGTTGCAGTGAGCCAAGATCGCGCCATTGCACTCCAGCCTAGGTAACAAGAGCGAAACTCTGTCTCAAAAAAAAAAAAAAAAAAAAAGAAAAAAGAAAAGAAAGATTTTCTAGCTTAAACTAACCTCCATATTAGTCCATTTTCTCATTCCTCCAGCTCTAAAGACCATGTCTTTCTAAACCAGTAAAGCTGCCAATGATTTGTGGAGATGATATTCCACCTGCCCTTCTTGTCTGTGAGGGAAGTTTGGCCAGTGGAGGTACACTAAGGTCAGGTACATGAGAAGCACTTCCTGAATTAACAAAGTGAATCCAGTTCCATGACTTTGGGACCTGAGCAAAATCAGTAACTTCTTTTTCATCTCTGTCCATCGCATCCTGAAGTGGTACTATGGTTTGAATGTTTGTGTTCCCCCAAAATTCATATGTTGAAATCTAATCTCCAGTGTGAAGGTATTAGGTGGTAGGGCCTTTTATCAAGGTGATTAGGTCATGAGGGCAGAGCCCTCACAAATGGGATTAGTGCCATTATCAAATAAGCCAGAGGAAACTTGTTTGACTCTTCCACCATGTCAGGACACAGAAAGAAAGCACCAACTATGAACCAGGAAATAGGCCCTGACATGATGCTGAATCTACTGGCAACTTGATCTTGCCCTCTCACCCAGGTCTGAGGGCAGTGGCACAATCTCAGCTCACTGCAACCTCTGCCTCCTGGGTTCAAGCAATCCTCCCACCTCAGCTTCCTGAGTAGCTGGAATTACAGGTGTGCACCACATGACTGCCTATTGATCTTGGACTTCTAAGTGTCCAAAACTGAGAAATAAATTTCTTTGTTTATAATCCACTCACTTTATGGTACTTTGTTACAGCAGAATTAATAAACTAATACAAGTGGGTATAACGAACTTTAAAAAGAGATGGTTTAATATATATATCTCAAAATATATATGTATTTGAGGATATATATATAGATAGATAGATATACAGAGAACGCTCTTGAGGGTATAAGTGTTGCACTTGCTATACAGTTGTATGTTCGTGTTTGTTTTTATTTTATATGTATTTGCTTTTATAAATTGTAGGTTAAATACCAATAACACATCAATTTGATATTAAATTTATCAGCACATTAAAAAACACTCACATCATTAGAAAACTACATTAATGAAAATATTCCATTTTTATCCATGTTTTAAAGAGTTAATCCTCAAATGGCATCTGCACAAATTGGAGGGGGTGGTTTCTGGATCTTTAAGAACATTTTAATCTTGGGTTCTCATTGTTATGACAGTTCAAATTAAAATCATGTAAGTGTATTCTGAATGACACTTTAGAACTGAGAACTATCATGTCATTTCAGTTACTATGTTTTTTTCAAGTAATTCTACTTCCAATGGTATAGTCTTTTTTTTATATACTAAAAAAAAGAAGTATGCTTAATATGTGGATAATGAATTTTCATCACATGAAGGACAAGTCATACAATGGTGTACTACATCAAGCTTTTCCAGTAGTTTCAATATAGAAAAGTAGTAGAAAATTTGTCATTTCACAATGGCATGGATATCTGTCAGTCTTATCTGTCTTGCAGGCCTTTCTTTTGGGATTTTTGGTAGGACTGAAAATCAAGAGAGCTATCTTTCTTCCCATTAAGTTGGGCATATGACCTAGGCTGGCTACTGAGAAGATTCCGTGATTGTTTCAAAGGAGGACATGTGCTCCAACCAAGCCAATCGGTGTCTTTTTCAGTAGGGGCTTTGGATTTGGGAGGGAAAAAGGGGCACTTATATTTCTGGGATGACCTTGATCTGTAAAGATGATATTGGCTTGGAGCTACCTATGGGCCATCTTTGCTATTAGTTGGATAAAGACAGAAAGAAAGTCCATCTGAGAATGAAGCGATCATGGATAAAACCAGGGGCAGAAGTAGAGAATTCAAATGAAATAATTGCAACCCCTGAGTTCATTCATTTCTTAAATTATGGTTTCACCTTCTCTTTATGTGTTTGTGATCCAAAATAGTACAAAATGATGTGGTTGTTATTTCCTTGCTGAGCGAGCTTTTCTGTCCCTATAACTCAAAGGATCTTGACCAACACACCTGGCACATAATATTGTGCATATGCGTACAGAATGTTTTAAAACAGTGTTACAAGAATCAATACCATATTCACATTCTTTTTTTTTTTTTTTTTTTGAGATAGAGTCTCGCTCTATCACCAGGCTAGAGTGCAGTGGTGCAATCTCGGCTCACTGCAACTTCCGTTTTCCAGTTTCAAGCAATTCTCCTGCCTCAGCCTCCCGAGTAGCTGGGACTACAGGCACACGCCACCACACTCGGCTAATTTTTTTTATTTTTAGTAGAGACAGGGTTTCACCATGTTGGCCAGGATGGTCTCCATCTCTCAACCTTGTGATCTGCCTGCCTCGGCCTCCCAAAGTGCTGGGATTACAGGCCTGAGCCACCATGCCCGGCTATATTCACATTCTTAAGTAGCCGTTTCATTTAGAAAAATAACATCATTTATTAAATTGATGTTGTTAATACAAATTGTATTGGCTTATTTATATTTAATATGTATATTTGCTTTAGTTATATACTTTCATAAAAACTACAAGCATAAAAAACATATAATTTTATGTTTTCTCATATGTAAGTAATATAATAGTTAAAATCACTTAAGGCAACACTGGGAGTCCACAATAGTTGTTCCCATTTAAGAGAGGTCTGACCTAAAATCAGAAGCTTGAGAACATTGTCTATGGCAAGTGCAGGAAAGAAATAATCAATACTGATGAAAATGCAAAATGGTACAGTTCCACATGGAGGGAATTTTCCTGTACCTTTGCCCTTTGGCATCTATCCCAAACCACTTTTTGGAATATACCCCAAAGATAAACAAGAAAAGTATGAAATGATTGTGCATGAAGATATTTACTGCTGCGCTGTTTACAATAGTGAAAGATCGGAAAGAACTCAAACGTCCATGAACAGGAAATGGCTGAATAAACAATGATATGGTCAGAGTGGAGTGCTATGCAACTGTAAGAAGGAATGAGCAAGATCTCTGCATGCTAATAAGGAGTGATCTCCAAGATGTATTGTCAAGTTAAAAACAACAACAGGCCAGGCACAGTGGCTCACGCCTGTATTCCCAAGTTTGGGCGGCCAAGGCAGGCAGATCATCTGAGGTCAGGAGTTCATGGCCAGCCTGGCCAACATGGTGAAAACCCATCTCTACTAAAAATATAAAAATTAGCTGGGCATGGTGGCACATGCCTGTAATCCCAGCTACTCAGGAGGGTGAGACAGAAGAATTGCTTAAACCCAGGAGGTGGATGTTGCAGTGAGCCGAGATCATGAAATTACACTCAGGTCTGGGCACAAGAGCAAAACTCTGTCTCAAAAAAACAAAAACAAAAACAAAACAAACAAAAAATAAAGTATAGCAGGTTCTCTTGCAAGAAAGGTGAAGAGGAATATTAATGTAAATATATAATTCTGCTTAGATTTTCAAGAAGAAATAACAAAGAATAAATCAAAACAAATACAAACTTGTTTCCATGAGAAAATAAATTTGGAAGGGGCAGAGATGAACACTTTGAGTTAATGTAGTTTTGAATTTTATATAAACAAATGGTTTATAATTTGGAACCACATAAATGACCATCTTTTGCCTAATTGTAAAAAGTCAAAAAAGAAAAGCATCTCCTAACAATTAAAATGAATGGAAATAATAAGGGGTCTGTGCATTACTCAAATTTGAGAAGCATTCTTTACGCATTAAGTCTTCTTAATGTAAACTAATATCTAGCAATTGTAGTGACTGTCCATAAAGAAATTCTTCCCCAATGTTGTGTATGGTATCACTTTCAATTTTCTTAAGCAAATTTGTTTCTCTATTTCTAAATCCATCGTTAGATTTCTACAATTGTTTCATCTCCTATATTTGTTATATTTACCTGATTATCTTCAGAATAAAAGAATGGGTTTTGAAATCAGAAACACCTTGGTTTAAGCCCCAGATCCATCCTCATTAGCTATAAAACCCCAGGAAACAGAATTAACCTCTCTGAGCTTTAGTTTTCTTAGTTCATTTTTGTGCTGCTATAACAGAATACCTGAGACAGAGTAATCCATGAAGAACAGAGGCTGGGAAGTCCAAGATCAAGGAGCACACATCTGCAAGGGACTTTGTGCTACGTCATCCCATGGAAAAGGTGGGAGAGCAAGAGAGAGTGAGAGGAGGGGGGCTGAACTCATCCTTTATATCAGGAGTTCACTCCCTCTATAACTAACCCACTCCAGTGACAGTGGCATTAAACCATTCACGAGGACAGAGCCCTCAGGACCTGATTACCTGCTACAAGTTCCACCTCTCAACACTTGCATTGAAGATTAAGTTCCTAACACATTACCTTTGGGAGACACATTCAAATCATAGCATTTTCCCATCTGTAAAATGGAAAGAGTGTTACCTGTCTCCCCTCTATCCTAAAAACCTAATATCTCCATATCTCCATATCACATTCTTTTGCCATTGGATTCCTGTAAACTGCAGCAAAATTTACCTATATCAAGTGTCATTGTCTGAACCCTTTCCAGAACACAGCTTCAAATTTCTAATAGCCACTGAAAATTCAAAACTAAGGATGGCGATGTCCCTCTTTTTCTCTAACTGCTCTTAATTCTTAACACATTGTTGGGTAGTATGTACTCTCTGGTCCCAGGAAGAAAACTTACTCAGCTCACCACACTGTTAGGTCTCTAGAAACTGATGCTTTGTAAGGAAATTTATTTCCTTTCTTTGACCAACAGACTGCTCTCTAAAGTAGCTGAAGTTATATTAGTTGCAGCTAATGCAGCTTTGTTATTTTACAGAAGTCTGAATTTAAGCCCAAATGCATTATTTGATATATGTGTGCAACTATTATTTAGCTACAAATTTTTAAAGGGACTGGAAGTTGTTTTCAACTGGACAGTCCAGCCACTGACTAACTGGTCACTTAGATAAGGGTCAGGGTTACATTTATGGGTCTTATAAGAGAAGATGCCAAGGGCCACCTCTACAAGCCAGCCTTCAAGAGAACCATGGCCAGTCTATACCACTGCCCATCTACCCACTGATTGGCTGATGGATGTGCTGTCCCTCCTCTCACTGGACAAGAAAGGGCTCCTTTCCTCAAGAATCTTTCAAATGTTGAAACAATTCCAGCATCTTCTTCCCTTCTGGTGGGCATAAAACTTATCTGGAGTGGTAAGAAACTGGAACCAATTAAGCTTCTTTAATTAGAGAATCATCCTTTATCTTGGAGATATGAGACTTGGCAGCATTGTTTCTACACACTGTAGTAGACTGTGTCCTTTCATAAATACTCATTTAAAGAGCCAAGACTCTGTAAATGAAAGTTCCAGTTTCATTTCTGGAATTAGAAGAGAATTCATATCAGACAAACACACAATCTTTGACTCAGAATTTGTCTGCTTCTCCTTCCACGGTTTAGATCTGCTGCTGCCTCTCTTCCTGGGCGTTTTCTGTCCTTGTCATACAGAATCATCTCGTTCCATTTTGCAGAGCAATAGTAATGTCAAAAGATTTCTATTTGTTCAGCCTTTTCCTACTCCCCATTAGAGAGCAGATTTTATTGTTTGTAAGAACCTGGAACTTGGTTTCTTCACAGTTCCCCTGAGCATTGAGACCAAGTTCTGACCCTAGCAGTCATTCCATAAATACTGGTGACTGGTTCTGTTTCTTTACTCTGGTTTTCCATTGAATAAATATGAAAGGAAGCGATGTCCAGAAATGTTGAAGAACAGAGTAAGAGAATATATTGGGGTCCAGGTCTGGCAGTTCACACCTGTAATCCCAGCACTTTTGGAGGCCGAATTAGGTGAATCTCTGGATCCCAGGAGTTTGAGACCAGCCTGGCAAGATGGCAAAACCCCATCTATACAAAAATTAGCCCAGTGTGGTGGCTCACGCCTGTAGTCCTAGCTACTTGGGAGACTGAAGTTGGAGTATCACTTGAGCCCGAGAGGCAGAGGCTGCAGTGAGCTCAGATCATGCCACTCATGCACTCCAGCCTGGGTGACAGAGCAAGAGACTGTCTCAACAAAGAAAAAATAGGGAGAACATATCCAGACAAAAGCTCTGAGACACTGATATAAATCTGTATCTCTACCACTTCCTTATTTTGAATGTTTAATGTCAAACTGAGAACTTTAATTTTTTCCTCATATTTGTTTAATCGCAATTATTCAGGAATGACTCAGTTCATTGTGGTTTTCAGGTTTTTAAAAATTGGATGTATATGTTCTATGTATTCTAACCTCTGTTTAACAAGTAGCAAATCCTAAATGAAATAATGAACAGAGAAGAATATGGCCACTCCCCTAATTATACTTTCTGTGATCCCACTGAACATGCCTAAATATGAAGGGTCTAAAACCATATAGCCTCAGGAATGAACATTTTTCAGAAGGTAATTACTATCAGATATATTAGTGTTTGTGTGAAATGCCTTTTTTATTTTCTTTTCAAATTATCCAAATATCTTAAATTAATAGTGTAAATAATGGAATGTAGAAATGAGCCTTTGAATTGACAAATGTCATAAATCAAGTCCTTACAAGTTTCCTCAACTTCAAAATAAGAATAATAATGATAACCACTCTGAAATGTTTCTTGCAATGAATAGCTAATTTGAATACCCTAACTGTAAAGTACCTGTGATACAAAGTCCAATAAAAAATACTCTAATAATTATTATAACTATTCAGCATTTGCAGAATTGAAGAATTTTCTTCTTGGATTTTTTTTTTTTTTTTGAGGCAGAGTCTTGCTCTGTCACCCAGGCTGGAGTGTAGTGGTGCAATCTCAGCTCACTGCAACCTCCACCTCCCAGGTTCAAGCCATTCTGTGCCTCAGCATCCAGAGTAGCTGGTATGACAGGTGTGTGCCACCACGTCCGGCTAATTTTTGTATTTTTTAGTAGAGATGGGGTTTCACCATGATGGCTAGGCTGGTCCCGAACTTCTGACCTCAAGTGATCCACGCATCTTGGCCTCCCAAAGTGCTGGGATTATAGGCATGAGCCACTGTACCTGGCCCTGGGATTCTTAATTAGGACAGTATTATAGAATTATTCAATCATGTGCTTGCTGTTAACTGATCTACTGATGGGTCATACCAGGAGGTCCCGGATCTGCCCCCCATATGTGGTTGGCCTGGTTCCATCTCTACCACTGATAGTCAAAGAAGCATGTGATTCTAGCATAGGAAAACAAACAAATAAAAAACAGATGTCTCTACCTTTTGGGCCCCATTCCAATATAGAATATTAAATAGAGGAGCTGGGAAATGATACCACCGCTTTACTCAACAAGTTAAACCCTTAGCATAATGCACACATCCAGTCTGGATTATAAGGAAAATATTTGAGGCTTTCTATTCTTTTATAAAATTCTATAATACATTTAGAGCATGTAGCATCGCTGCATAGGTATTTGGGAGAAAATGAAGAATGATGCAGGTCCCAAATAAAGAAACTTCTCTCTTGCTCCTGCTTCCACCATGTGAGATGCCTGCTCCCCCTTCAATTTCTGCTGTGATTGTAACTTCCTGAGGACTCCTCAGAAGCCAAGCACATGCCTGTAAGGCCTGCAGAACCATAAGCCAATTAAACCTCTTTTCTTTATAAATTACCAAATCTTAGGTGTTTTGTGAGCTATAGCAAGGTTTCTCTTCAAACAGCCTGCTCAACCTTTTATTCTTTAATTCCCAGTTGCCACAACCCTCTCTCTTTCTTCTCCTTTTCTTCTTTCTGACTTTACTACATGCCCAGGCATGCCACAGCACCTGTGGCCTTATCAGCACCAGCTCATATTCCTTTATTTGGGGAAAGACTAGATCTCTAGTTCACCGGAGACTACCCCTTCCTCCTCTCCCCCCTCTCCCATCACATGTCCACCTTATCTAAGAGAGTTTAAATGTTTAGCCAATCGGGTCTAGTTTAAATTGTGCGGTCTGACCCCAGCCAATGGGGAAAGGACACAGGGGCAGGAATCGAACTGACATAAAAACTTCTACTCTCCTTTGTTCTCTGTGCTCTCGTGGCAACCAGCCATACAGGACGCTCCCTCCTGCACAGGAGTAAATTTGCTTTGCTGAGAAATCCTTTGTCTAAGTGCTCATTTTTCCTTACAACTCTGAGCCTTATTTCTAACATATTTCTTTATAGCAATACAAGAACAGGCTAGTACAGAAAATTGGTACTGAGTAGTGGTGCACTGTTATAAAGACACCTGATGATACAGAAGCATCTTTGGAACTGGGGAACAGGCAGGGGATGGAAGAGTCTGGAGGGTTCAGAAGAAGAAAAGAAGAAGACAGAAAGTTTAGAACTTTATAGAGACTGGTTAAATGGTTGTGATCAAAATGCTTATAGTGATATGGACAGTGAAGGACAGGCCGCCAAGGTCTCTGATGGAAATGAGGAACTTACTGGGAGCAAAGGTCACGTGTGTTATGCCTTAGCAGAGCTCTTGGCTGCATTCTGTTCATGCCCCAGGGATCTGTGGATGTTTGAACTTGAGAATGATGACCTAGGGCATCTGGTGGAAGAAACTTCTCATTACAAAGTGTTCAAAAAGTATCATAGGCATGGCTGCTTCTAACAGCCTATGCTCAGATGCAGGAGCAAAGAAATGGCTTAAAGTTGGAAGTTATATTGAAAAGGGAAGCAGAACATAAAAGTATGGAAAATCTGCAGCCTGCCACGTGGCAGAGAAAGAAGGCATTTTCAGGGGAGGAATTCAAACAGGCTGTGGAGTAATCACTTGCTAGAGAAATTTGCATAACGAAAAGGGAGGCAAGTGCTAATACCAAAGATGATGGGGAAAGGCCCAGGTTTCCAAGACCTCAGAGGCAGACCCTCCCATCACAGGCCCAGAGGTCTAAGACAGAAGAATGGTTTTGTGAGCCATACCAGGGCCCTGTAGCCCTGCACAGCCTCGGGACACTGCCCACCACATTCCCAGCCATTTCCTTTCCAGCCTCAGTTCACAGGGCTCCACGCAGAGCTGGGGCCACTACTCTGGGGAGCATAAGCCATCATAAGCCTTGGCAGCTTCCACAAGGTGTTATGCCTGTAGGTAGGTGCACAGAGTGTAACAGTGGTTGGGCTCAGCAATTTCCACCTCAATTTCAGAGGATGTATGAGAAAACCTGGGTGCTTGGGCAGAAGCCTGCTGCAGGGGCAGAGGTCCCACAGAGAACCTCAACCAAGGGCATGTGGAGGGGAAATATGGGGTTGGAGACCCTAAACAGAGTCTCTACTGGAGCACTGCCTAGTGGAACTGTGAGAAGGGCCTGCTGTCCTCCAGAATCCATAATGGTAGATCCACAAGGAGCTTGTATCCTGCACCTGGAAAAGGCCCAGACACTCAGTAACCTATGAGAGCCCCCACAGGGGCTGTACCCTGCAAAGCTGCCATGGCAGAGCTGCTGAAGGCCTTAGGAGTCCACCCCTTGCAGTAGTGAGCCCTGGATCTGGGACTTGGAGTCAAATAAGATTATTGTGAAGCTTTAAGGTTTAATGATTGCATTTTGAACTTGCATGGGACCTGCAGCCCCTTTCTTTTGGCCAATTTCTCCCTTTGTGAACAGAAATGTTTACCCAATGCCTGCATCGCCATTGTGTCCTAGAAGCAAATTTGCTTTTTCATTTTACAGTCTCATAGGTAGAAGAGACTTGCCTTGTCTTCAATGACACTTTGGACTTTGGATTTTTGAATTAAGACTGGAACAAGTTAAGACTTTGGGGAACAACTGGGAAGGCATGATGATTTTATTTTGCAATGTGAGAAGGACACAAGATTTGGGGGCACAGGGGTGGAATGATATAGTTTGAATATATGTCTTCACCAAACCTTATGTTGAATTGTAATCCCTGATGTTGGAGGTGGGGCCTGATAGGAGTCATTCTGGTCATGGCGGTGGATCCCTCATGGCTTGGTTCTGTCCTCATGACAGTGAGTGGGTTCTCAGGAGTCATGTCATTTTTGTTTTTGTTTTTGTTTTTAGTATGTGGCACCTCCCCTGACTTTCTCTTGCTCCTGTTCCCACCATGTGAGACACCTGCTTCCCCTTTGTCTTCTGCCATGATTGCAAGATTCCTGAGGCCTTCCCAGAAGCCAAGCAGATGCCAGCACCATACTTCCTATAAGCCTGCAAAACTGTGAGCAAATTTAGCCTTTTTTAAATAAAAAAGCAATAAGAAAAGTAAACTTCATTAATTAAAAGTGAAATTAATTCACAGGTTTCCAGGATTTAAAAAAAAATGAAATTAATTACCAAGGGGAGCCTCAATTACTTTGGAAAATGAAGAAAATTTCCCAAGTAGTTTATAAAACTTCACTTATTGAAATATTTAAAAATAAGACTTTTTCTAAGATTATCACATGATCTTGTTCCTTTTTATGGCTTCATAGTATTCCATGGTGTATATGTGCCACATTTTCTTTACCCAGTCTATCACTGATGGGCATTTAGGTTGATTCCATGTCTTTGCTATTATGAATAGTGCTGTAATGTCTTTATAATAGAACGATTTCTATTCCTTTGGGTATATACCTAGTAATGGGATTGCTGGGCCAAACGGTATTTCTGCCTCTAGGTCTTTTGAGGAATCACCAACTGTTTCCACAATGGCTGAACTAATTTATGCAACCACCAACAGCATAAAAGCATTTCTTTTTTTTCCACAATGCTGCCAGCATCTGTTTTTTGACTTTTTCATTATAGCCATTCTGACTGGTCTAAGATGATATCTCATTGTGGTATTGATTTGCATTTCTCTAATGATCAGAGATATTGAGCTTTTTTTTCATACATTTTTTTGGCCACAGGTATGTCTTCTTTTGAGAAGTGTCGTGCAGGTCCTTTGCCCACTTTTTAATGGAGTTGTGTGTTTTTTTTTCTTGTAAATATGTTTAAGTTCCTCATAGATTCTGGATATTAGACTTTTGTCAGATGAATAGATTGTAAAAATTTTCTTCCATTCTGTAGGTTGTTTTGTTTATTCTGTTGATAGTTTCTTTTGCTGTGCAGAAGCTCTTTAGTTTAATTAGATACCATTTATCAATTTTTGCTTTTGTTGCAATTGCTTTTGGCATCTTTGTCATGAAATCTTTGCCCATGCCTATGTCCTGAATGGTATGTACTAGGTTTCATTCTAGGGTTTTTATGATTTTGAACTTTACGTGTAAGTCTCTAATCCATCTTGAGTTAACTTTTGCATATAGTGTAAGGAAGTTGTCCAAGTCTGATTTTCTGTATACGGCTAATCCATTCTTCCGGCACCACCTATGGAATAGAGAAACCTTTCCCCATTGCTTGTTTTTGTCAGGTTTGTTAAAGATCAGATGGTTGTAGGTGTGCAGTCTTATTTCTGAGTTCTCTATTCTGTTCCGTTGGTCTATGTGTTCTTGTACAAGTACGATGCTGTTTTGGTTACTGTAGCCATTTAGGTATTTTGGATGGAGGCAATGATTGGCCTAAAAAGCCACAAGATTATTTCCATGTCTAAGAGTCAGCGTATTATTTACTTTGTATGTATGAATAAAGTGGTATCAGTTCTCCCCACTACTTTACCATTCCATTTGGTAAATCTTTACCATTTTTAAACCTGAAAAATAATCTCAGCATTAAGTGTAAGCAACTATACATAATCTAGAAACTACTGCCTTCATTTTTTCATGCTCTTTTAAGACAATGATTACATCATTTTGCTTGAGAAAATTCACCCTGCAAGCCAAACCTGCTATTTATATTTAACGCCCAGGGAAAACATAAGATTAGCCACAGTATGCCAGTTGCTAAGAAGACAAAGCTGAAGGAGAAATGAAGGTATATAGTTCCTTCCATTCAGAAGTTCATTTCCACTGGGATTACAGACAAAAAAAAAAAAATGGATGCAATCAGTTCATGGGATGAGCTGGGTTCCTTAGGGTTAGAGCAAATAGCACTTTACCCTCCTCCCTGCAATGGCCTCCTATCCCTGCTTTGTCAAATTTTACCTCTCCTTTGGAAATATCTTAGGTAGCTACCACAGCCAGATTGAGATGTTAACAAAGTCTCATTTTCAGCTATGGGGGTCTAGTTAATATCATAGCGTATCTTTAATAGCTCTCACTACTCCTCCACCTTAATCTTCCTTTCTTGAAGTAGAAGCTTAAAGAGTTCACAGGAGTGAGCTCTTCAAGGGGAAGAACTATTAGTCTGGGTTCTTAATCCTGGTCCTGCACATTTAATTATTCTAACTGATGAACACTATTTGAGATTGTTCCCAAATGGGCAAACCCTACCCAGGCTGTGGGACAGTTCAGTTCTCATATCACACCATTTCTACTGCTTTAAAAGGGAAGTGATATCAAAGATGAAGAGAATGCGTATAAGTGAACATCAAGAATGCTAATCCAGAATTCTGAAGAATAAACAAGAATTTCAAAATAGATCATATTTTTCCCAGCACACATTAAGATAAAGGCTAGAAAAGGTTCAAAGCAGCTCACACAATTGGCAATGAGATAAACACTAGAAAAAATTGCAAATTATCAAGATTTCCATTTTTGAGGAAGTGTTTCTTTCCTTTGGTACTATCTTTTTTCAAAGCATCAACATGCTTCACAGAAATATCCAGAACTGCATTTCAAAAATAGTGTTTTCATTTTATAATGAGAAAACTGGGTACAGAGGAGTTAGTTAACTTACCTAAGATGACAGAGCTAGTAGGTCACAAAGCAGAGAGGTGAGTCTGTAAAGAATACTGTTGGAGCCTGTTAACTTATGTGCGATACTGTCTCTTCTGACTACTAACCAAGCTAGGAAAATGATAGAATATTTTAAGATGGCATATTAACAGGTGTTTGGCTGTTGGTAATTATAATGGTATTTTTATCTACAATGATATTAACCTACAAGACTGACACTAACCTACAAGAATGACTATAATGGTAAAAGCCTAAGATGTGCTAAAGCCATTTAGAATTAGAAAAATGATTTATGGCCAGGCACAGAGGCTCACATCTACAATCCCAGCATTTTGGGAGGCCAAGGCAGGTGAACCACCTGAGGTCAGAAGCTGGATACCAGCCTGGCCAACATGGCGAAACCCCGTCTCTACTAAAAAGACAAAAATTACCCAGGCGTGGTGGCAGGCACATGTAGTTCCAGCTACTCAGGAGTCTGAGGTAGGAGAATTGCTTGAACCCAAGAGGCAGAGGTTGCAGTGAGCCAAGATGACACCACTGCACTCCAGCCTGGGTGACACAGCAAGACTCTATCTCAAAAAAAATTTTTAAAGGATTTATGGTGCTCCTTGCCCCCAAATATCACTAACAACATCTATACAACTAATATTATAGTGAGATTACATTATCTAATACTATTTCTCAAAAGAATATTTTCAACAATTTCAGTTATTTGGTTACTCGGGTAACCTTCCTCTTCAACTTCCAGTTGGTCAGTCAGTGATATCACACATGCAATTCATACCAAGCACACTGTGCTTAAGACATTCTACATCCAAAATATTTTTAGATTCTCAATGGTTCAATATCTTCAGTAATAACTCTATTTTTGAATACAGCACTTCTTAAAGTATGTTTCATGGAAAACTGGACCCTTAAATTGCTTCATGAAAAGAGGATTCCATAATCAAATAACTGAACAAAGAAAAGCTTTGCATTCTAAGTCCCATAACAGAAGTTCAGCACTTTTACCCAAGCAAGTTTTCTCCAAGAGAAATGCTAATAAAGTCCCCTACTAGGGCCAGCAACCCAAGAGACCACCTCCTTGGAACTTCACAGAGAGCCACATCAAGAAGTTTCTGCTGTCACCTAAGGCCCACACCAAACCTTTACTCTCAACCTCTCCCTGCAGGATTCCCACAAACCTGAAATTTCCTGGAAGGCCCATGCTTAACTCTTCTTTAGAGTTTGAGGGCCAGCTTTGCCTACATATCCCATAGGTCCTCACTCTACCCATACTTCCTTATCTCAAAATCCTAAGCAAGTAATTTACCCCCAAGAGCAGCAGTCAGGCATAACTTTCTAATAGTAAAAATGCCCCCAAAATTGAAGAGTGTCCAGGTCTAAAGTGGACCTAAGGACTTAAACACAGCTGTCTGCCCTATTGCTGACTTCACGAATGCAGAAAGCACCATGCCCCTGAGAATGCCCGAAAGACAGCCTCTAGCATCAGTCTCATTCTCTGGGACAGCCTCTGTTCTTCCATGAAAGCAAGGGAGAAAAGCCCCTCTCTTGCTTGCAAACCCAACCCATTCCTCTCTGCTTTAGGTTTCTGACTCTGCAAGTCTCTTGCTTGGTAATCCAGCTCATATTACTTGCTTTACTCCTTCCATTTTGTAACACATTCAGATTCTCCTCTCTAGATTACCCTCTCTCTGTCACCACCTCCACACATCCCTTAACTTCAGTTTTTACCTCGATTACATTTCTAACTACTCAGTCTGCCTGGGCATCACAGTACCTAGCCTGTCTGCTCCTTCAAGGAGATGGATCAGATGGCCCACTGGCAATTCATGGCAGTGAAATTCCACTGCCAGCTGAACCTGCTCAGCCATGCACCTTTTCATTTCCAGCCTGGAGAGAATGAAAACAAAGCCCCTCCCCAAACTTCAACTCTTTTTTTTTTGTAAGTAGTCAGCTTTTCTTTGGGAAACAGTTCTAAAATATAAAAGCAATGCTGAGAAGATTTCTTGATACTGTTTCTATAATTGGACTATAAGAAACATCCTCTAACAACTACCCAGAACAGGAATGGGGACCGGGTGTGGTGGGGCACGCCTGTAATCCCAACAGTTTGTGATGCGGAGGTGAGCAGATCACCCGAGGTCAGGAGTTTGAGACAAGCCTGGCCAATATGGTGAAATCCCATCTCTACTAAAAATACAAAAATTAGCTGGGTGTGGCGGTATGTGCCTGTAATTCCAGCTACTCAGGAGGCTGGGGCAGGAGAATCTCTTGAACCCAGGAGACAGAGGTTGCAGTGAGGCAAGATTGCGCCACTGCCCTCTGACCTGGGCAACAGAGCAAACTCCCTCTCAAAAACAGAACACACACACACACACAACAGAAGTGGGATTGCCCCACCTTCTTTTACATATTGATTCCAAGTCAACACATCCAAAGTTGAATTCAATGATGTACCCACAAACCTATCACTCCTCCCCTGTTCTCTCTCACTAAATGGTGCTGCCTCCTTTCACACAGCCCAGAACAGACCCAAGAGTCCCTCTACAGTGTTCCATCTCTCTTATTCCCAGGAGACAATCACCATATTCCATTAATTCTACCCCTTACATCTCCCACAAATCTACCCATTTTCCTCATCTCAAGGTACCATCATGTCTCTACTAGATAACTGTACACACGTCCTGACCAAACGCTGCCTTCTATTTCCAGCGCTGCTCCCACCTCACTTCACTGTAATTATATAACTAAGGTGATCTTTCACCCTGATAATAAACACTAATGTCTATGTCATTCCTCTGTTCACATGACTCCCATTGCTCCCTATTATCCTTAGAATAAATACCATACTCCTCAGCAGGATATACAGACATTATGATTTGGGCTTTGCTTTTCTCTTCATCTTCATTTTTCCCCACTCCTCTCTTCTCACTGTACAACATATCCTGAGTGGGTCACTTTCTGCACCTTCGCACTTCCTAGATATCCTCCTTGCTTTGCCATCTTTACCTGGCCAACACTGCTCATTATGCAGAATCTGGTTGAGCATTCATTATTCCTTCCAAGAAGCTCCTCTGAACCATCCCCATGAACTTTCAGACCAGGCTGAATGTCTTTCCTGTATGTTCTTATTGCATCTTGCACTCAAAACCATTGCAAGACTATATTGCAATTGTCCATAAAACCAGGAATTACCTATCATCCTAATCAACTCTAGGCTCTAATAGACTAAGGACAATTTCTTGCTCTCTGTTTCATCCCTGGCACCTGACAGAGTGTCTGCCTCCAATAAGTAATCAATAAATACAAACTGATTGATGATAAACGGATGTTGACATCTACTGCTTGCAATGATCATCTTGTCCTGATCTCTCCTGTGTAAGAGAAGTTAGACAGGATCACACTGTCATTTGCTCAAACCATTGCATCTTCCTGCAAGTAGACTAATACATTTAATCCTCAGAAGCATCATCAGTGTTTTCTCTTCATGTCCAAAACAACACTCCTCTTGGAGGTGAGTCTAAGTTCAATGTAGAGACAGTGCCTGGACTAGATGTTCTGGAGAACATTATCACTTGCATAATCCTGACAGAATGTCGAATAGACTGCACTTCTGAATTATTCCCAGTTACTCATAAATCAGAAGAACAGATGGTACAATATATTTTACTGCTCTAAAATATGTGCAGCCTGGAGAAATTAAGGAAAGCACTGAGTCAAAATGCAACCTAGTTCTGCTGTGAAATGTTTTCATTAAACTGTCCAGCTTTATATGATAGGTTACTTAATGATACAACTCAGGAATATGTCTCCTAAATATGATGGGCTACTTAATGATAGAACTCAAAAATATGTCTCTTAAAAAATACTGCAGAATACAGCATTACTGCTAATTTTTGGCACTCTCTGGGTGTAACACATCACCAAGTCATTCTCTAGCTCTGAAAGGTTGAAGATCTGTAACTAAATCATGTAAGTGCTTATCAAGTAATTATGTTATTAAAATGACATACATCAGTCAGTGCATACCTTGCCTTTGTCTTTGAATTCTTTGTCTTCTCCATTTTATTAGTCAAAACACTATTTTCAGCACTGTTCTCAGGAATTTAGAAAGCTATATTTAAATAGTGTTAATAGCTAGTGACATAAACCTGCACGAAGAAATCAGAGAAGTCTAAGGCTACACCTCCTGACACTTAGCAGGAAAAATAGAGCATGGCAGACTGAACTGAACTTGAAATTCTAAGCCTTTTGTTACAGAACCACAACCTTTATACTTTCTAAATCATTTTCCCCATCACTGTAACTTTTTACTCTAGTTGTTCATAATGATGATTAAAATTCGTCAAGAACAGTCACAAGAGTACAAAATACATTTATGGAACCAAATAAAGGCTAATGTAATTTTTATCATTAATAGGAATTTTTGAAGGGAATTTTTATTCTTTCAAGTTTAATTCAGAAATATTTAAAATTCCAATTTTTGACTGAATTTGACTTTAAGTACGTTGCAAGTTTGTTTAAAAGCACCAAAATGACTAAGAAAATTTTTTTCAAAAAGTAATTTATTTAGATTGTCCAACTGTGTTGACAACTTGCAGATAGCTTCGGAGAATTTAGTGCGTTTGTGTGGTGAGGATTATACCACTGACTCAGAAGTCTGACCTTTAGGGAAAACGATCCTGCCCTAATTCAGAAAACCATTTATTGACCATTCTAACCAACTCAAGCGTCAAGGCACTTTTAAAGACACGTGTTGAAAATGCAAATAGCAAGTTATCTCTGACTGCCATAAAAAATGAACAAACTGATGCACACTTTAGAAGATACTGTTAGTTTTGTTTTTTTTTTTTTTTAAGAAGAATCCCATCTTGCTTCAATAGTATTTCAAAGATGATCTACCAGCCCTTGGATAGAGTTATTTCCAGGAAAGATGAGGATCCCAGATGAAAGAACATCCAATTTGTTCAAGGGAAGTCATTAGAACCTCTTTGGTAAGTACTATTTCAGTGTAGAGGATAGTAAGAAAGTACTTGGAAGAAGGTCAAGAATAAAGTCAGAGGTGAGGAAGTGAATCAAATATCTGATGAGTTTGGAATAGATTGAAGGGAAGGTTTTTTGTTGAAGAATGAAGAAAATTTAATAGATTTTTTGGCGGAGGATATTTAATAAGAATAAAAGAGAATTAAAGCTCAGAGATAAAGAAGAATTTCAGGAGAAAGCTATGGAAAAAGAATATCATAGGAAGAAACTTATTCAGGCTCCAGTTTTAAAAGAGAGAAAAATGGGAATGAGAAGGCAGAAATATGAGAAAGATAGAAACGAATGTGGCACAAAGGCATAAAGAAAAACAGGGAGGAGAAGGACAGAGAGAGACCATTCTGGAGAACGCGGACAGTAACATCCTAAGAAACACCAGGGAAAACAAAGAATCAAAACTACAATTCCAAGAGTGAGCTGGAGGAAGTTGTAAAAGGTCTGGGCCTCATATAACAAAACAAAAAAATAGAATCGGGGTGTACTGTTGTACAATATTACAACGAGATTTACAAGAGCAAAGAGTAAATAAAGATACATCTCCCCACAAAGGGCAAAGCAAGATGAAAACAGGAAGACGTGATGATGACAGTCCAAAGACAGGAGTAAGTAAAACAAACATATGAAGTCAAAAAGACAAGAGGATTTCAGCAAGAAAAGTGGAATTCATTATGTTGTGGGCAGAGGTGAGGCATGAGGGAAATGGGGCAGCACACTCTGGCCAGAGAGAATCAAGGGTTAAGTTTCCTGAAACACAGTTGTTGATTTCAGTGTATCCTGAGTAAAATCATTTCAAAACAATAAGGAATTTATGACTTGTAAGACTTCTTTCTGAGAGCTTAAAATAGCCCGAAACATAGGACATGGTTGGTCAATATTCCTGTGTGCTGCTCCCTATGATGATGTGTAATTTCATCTGGACTTTCCGGCAAGCCCACCATATACATCCAGCATAAAGGAAGTTGACATACAGCCTCCTTCCTCACTGTCTTAAACATCTACTCACCTTTCGGACTTTCTTCTACCTGTTTCAGTTTTAAGGCTTCCTTCAGGGCTTTTAGAAATTGTGCACAAGTTAACATCTGAATATAAAGTGATGGAGGAATGTCTTGGACTTTTTCTTAATATCTGCATAGCCCAACCTAGTTTTATAATAAGCTTTTGAGAGTCTGCCACTTACTTCCCTTTACCATTTCCAGAAGATGTTGAAATCAACTTAAAAGACATTTTATCACAGTACTAGGACTTCACAGGCAGAGTGGCAAAAAGAATATGATCTTTGCACAGACTGGTCCGAATTCATATCCCAGATCTGTGATGCTGGACAAGGTTTTTGTCCTCTCTGAGCCCCAGTTTCACCATCTATGAACTTGGGGTAATATGCTAGAGTCATTTGTAGTAACAGTTATAACTTATTTTTTAGAATACTTCAGTATTCAAAGTTTAATATTAATATTATTGATAATGTATATGAGGTCTCTTTTTATGTTAGTCTATTCATTTAATTTCTTTCTCTATTCTCAGCAGAATCTTCAAATAATTAACCACAAATATCAATTATTTTGTCTCCATATGATATGACTTGAAAGTATTAGGAATTATTAAATATTTAACATATTTGTCTGCCTATTTTCATGGCACAGATTTTCAATCATCTGTTTAGTAATTTAATTTATATTTGTATAAAATGTAAAAATATATATGTATATAATGTATCATATACAATAATATATGTGATATTTAACTACTTTCTCACATATCGTTAGTAGGTCAAAATGTTATTTAAACATTTTACTATAAGTTTCAAGCAAATTTGCATTCAGGAAAAAAACAAAAGCAAAGACTTCACATTCTTTACTTCTAAAACAGGAACAATGCCCTCCTCAGCCATTTGTTTAAAGGTCAAATGAGTTTACATGTACCAGGGTCAACTAAAGCAGCACAGAGCAGAGAACTAATGAACATCTCTCCTTTCCTTCTCTTCTCCTGCTCTAATGAACA
>NW_022436978.1:20089708-20171344 GCF_009761245.1 Sapajus apella
CTCTTCTCCTGCTCTAATGAACATCTCTCCTTTCCTTCTCTTCTCCTACTCTAATGAACATCTCTCCTTTCCTTCTCTTCTCCTGCTCTAATGAACATCTCTCCTTTCCTTCTCTTCTCCTGCTCTAATGAACATCTCTCCTTTCCTTCTCTTCTCCTGTTCTAATGAACATCTCTCCTTTCCTTCTCTTATCCTGTTCTAATGAACATCTCTCCTTTCCTTCTCTTATCCTGTTCTAATGAACATCTCTCCTTTCCTGTTCTCTACCTGTCCAAATACCACACACCGTCCTCCAGCCCCCTTGCCCTAACCCATGCTGACAAGCATCTTCTCTTACTCACATGGCCATCTGCATCTTAAGTTTCTTAGACACTTAGGTTGTGTTGTCAGTTGTGTGGACCCAACCCTACTTTGACATTGGACTCACAAGTTCTTCACCTCTCATCTCCAAGGACACCCACCGCCATGACCCCGGTCCATTCCTGATATGGCTCTACCTTATACGTCAGCAGAGTTTACACCTGTTCTGAATGTCTGCTGTAATCACAAATGTCTGTCCTTCTCCCCATGACCCTTGACCTTCCAAGTCTGTTTTTTGCTGTCATCATGAGCCCAAATTCCTGGAATCCTCCTGGTTTTGTTTTTAGTACATCAGCCTCCTTCTGTCTTCCTTTGCCTTCCTGCCAAGTCTGGGCCCCCTGAATGGTCATTCAGTGAAGCATTAGCCACACACGTAGAATCTTCCAACCATGCATCCTCTGCCATGCCTCCCATGTCAAGTTCCAGACCACTGTGGTCCTTCCATGGTTTCTAGGCCCGTGCTGCCAAGTGTGGCAAACTCAGTAACTTTGAGACCTAGAGAGTCTGCATTTTTCAAGGAATCATGTACAATCACTCTTTACTTACAGTTCTGTCTTTAAGCAATAGTCTTAGAGTAGATTTTTAAAAATCATGCAACTGCCATTTTTAAATGCAGATTTCTGGGCCCTGCCCTCAGTTATTCCGATTGGATCCTTCTAGAGTGAAACCCAGGAATGTGTAATTTAATAAACACCTAAAGCAGGGCTGGGCAAACTGCTGCCTGTAGGCCAAAGCTGGCTCACTGTCTGTTTTTGTGCTGTCTTTTAGCTAGAAATGGTTTTACATTTTAAGTGCTTGGAAAAAATCAAAAGAAGAAAATTTCATATAAATGTCCAAATGTTCTAACATTAGTAACTTTTCAACATCAATGAAGTTTTATTGGAATACAGCCTCACTGATTAATCTACCTTTTACCTTGCAGCTGCTTTTATGCTACAGCAGCTAACTGAGTAGCTGCGATGTAGACCATATGTTCCAAAAAGTCTAAATACCTGTGTTTACTGCCTGGCACTTCTCAGAAAGTGTGCTGATCCCTGATGTGAAAGACCCCGCGGCAGTACCAGAGAACTTATTTTGAGAAATCCTTGTAAAACAAGGTTCACAGAAAGTCCATGTACCTCAGCTTGCTTTCCTTCTCTCTTAATGATGCCCAAACTCCCCGCATTTGCTGACTGTCTTCTTCTCTCCTCAGCCTCGTCTCTCTACCTGGATTTCCTCACTCTCAGCAAATATCTCACCTTTTGCTTCACAAAGAACATACAACCTGTTCAGTAAGAGCTTCTTCAAATTACTTCCCTCATTTCCTTTACTCCTGTGTGAAACCAAAATTATTCATAAAATCGAAAGGCCTAGTGGTATCTGTAGTCTCTGACAGACTTATGTTCAAATCCACACTCTGCAGTTCCTTGGCTGTGATTCTAAGCAAGGCCTCACCTCTGGCTTTATCAGGTTTAAAATGTAGCTGACAACACCCAGCTCAGAGTCGCTGTGCAGGGAGGTGAAACAGCATGAGTCTGGCACAGAGTAGCCACTTGATAAATGCCTTCTTCATCTCCTCTGACTCCAACATACTAATAGGTCAAGCTTACTGAAAACCTGTTACATGTCAGATACGTTATATCCATGACCTCATTAAATTCTGACAGAAACACTGAGATAGAAGCTAAATCATACTGTCTCCCCAACTTTGCTTCCTTCATTTTCTACCTTTTCCTTTCAAGTGTCACCTCCAATGACGATTTTCCTCTTCACAGACAGCTGTTCATTCGAACATGCTCAGGTCTGCTCTCAACCTTGCCACAACCTGCTATTAAGGTCTTCTGTCACCTTCTCTGCAACAACAAAAAAGAAATCCCACTCATGCCTTCACTCCTTGCAATCCCGTGTCTGTTGTTTTAATCCATCTACTAAAATGCCTGCCCCCATTTGAGAACAAATGGTTCCCAAGATTATCAACAATTGTTAGCTGCCACAAGCAATGGCATTTTCTTGGTCTTCGTTCTGCTTTGGAGCAAACAGTCTAACAACCACTGAAGATGAAACAACCATGAAAACAAAACCCTCCTTAACTGCCTTAACAGCTAACTCTGATGGTTTCCGTGGCCTTTCTAACCACTTCCCGTCAGTCAGGTCCTCTGACCTTTCATCCGCTTTCTCACCCCTTTCTCCTGTGCTTTACACTCCTCTTCCCCCGCCACTGTTTTACCTTCTAGGACCCTGGCAACTACCTAACTTATGCAAATCTAAAAAAGCTGTATCTAGGCCTAACATTTCTTTAATTTTTTTATCATTCTTTTTCCAATCATGGACCAAATATCTATCCATGTTTCAAACTTAATCCAGGAGAAACCAAAGCTCCCTTAAAATTAAGTATTTGTGCTGATTTCCCTGTTTTGCCAAGTGATACCATGATTCACTGAGACTTAAAATCACAGGATCTTTTTTTTATCTTATTCTTTCTTACTTTGCCCTCAGCAGCTGCCACATATTTCCCTTTAAAATATTTTCCTCTTTCCTTGTCCTCAGTCCCTCACTTCCTAATCAATATTCAGTCTATAACAGTTAGAATTTTGCTCCCCATTTATTCAATGAAGAATCCCTCAATCCCTCACTTCTTAATCAATATTCAATCTATAACAGTTATAATTTTGCCCCCAATTTCTTGAATGAAACTGCTCCTGCTAACATCCTCCATGTTGCAAAGGCCAACAGACTCATTTCAAGTCTCCTTTTACCAAATCCCTTCAGTAATATTTGAAACTGTTTCTCCCTCTCTCTTCTGGAAAGGCTACTCTTTTGGGTTCCTGTTCCCTCCATACACATGCCTCCTATGTAATCTCTTATCATTGGGTATTTCCTTCTCTTTTCTTTTACAGAACTGAACACACACTTGGCTGGGAGCTCCTTGAGATTAGAGCCCTGTGTCTGCCTTACATGTAGTAAGCACTAAGTAAGTATCTGTTGGATTAATGAATGAATTAATTCTCTTTCATCCTGTCCTTACTATGACTACCATGATCAAGTCTCTGGTTTCTTCTCACCAAGTCTATTTTACAAGTTTCCTAGCCAGGTTCCCACTTCTGTGTGCTCCAGACATCTCCAGGTATGGCTGCCAAGTTCATTTTCTTAATGCAGACTTCTGTACCATGTCCATTCCTTGTTCAAAAACTTTCAGATTGCTCATAGAATTAAACCAAGCCTATACATCTGTAATTCGAAGCCACTTCAGTAAAAACTCCAATGTTTCCTACGTGATCTTTAAGACTGTTGTATAACAACCCAACATCCAACATGATACCCAGGCCCTCCACATCCTTTGTACTTTCATTCTCCACCTCCTACTATTGGAATTTTTTCTTTAAGGTCCACTTTCTCCAAAATATCTTCCCTAATCCAACATGAATAAATAACCATCAGTATTTTAATCCATATAGCACTGTTCATGCCACTTGGATGAACCCTATTATTTCCAGCCTATTATATCAGTGATTGGCCTTATTGAGTGACCTAGTTTGCAAACTCTGTGAGAGCCAGAACTATGCATTTCTCATCTCACATTTCACTTCATAATGTGTTTTCAACAAACACTCAGTGAATTAGTAGTTGTTCTGTGAAAGTTAAAATGCCCTGTTTTCCTGCTGCCTCAATGCCCACAGTCTATGAGGCCCCTGGCCAGGCAGCTAGGTGAGGTGCACAGTGTGATGAGGCTGGCCCCCGCCCCCAGTTCCACCTATTGCCTTTCCCTGATTTTGACCCAGTGACATTCAAATGCACCAATGAAATCCCCTCCTGCCTTTTGCTTGCGTACTCCATGCTGACCCCCCATCAAGGCACTTGCTCTCTTGGTCTCTCTGATCCTTGCTTGCTTGGTTGAGCTGGCTCCCTTGGTGCTCCTTCCTCCCTCCCCCATCCTCCCGCCACAAGACCCTGTCTCTCTAGGACCTCTGAATACAATAAACTTCATTCTCCTTCACCTCCCCTGTGTGCCCTCTCACGGCCACACCTGACTGACCATCTCATGAAAGAACACAAAACAGTAGTGACTTCACTGTGTCGCATGTGTTGAAATACTTTCCTTTCAATTATCTCCCATCTTAAACCCTCTGCCTTGATTCCTGTGTTCCACTTCGGCTTTGACCCTGCCCCTTTCTTCCCCTTCCTGGCACAGCTGCCTGAAAGGGCTGTCCATGGATGCAGGCTCCGCCGCTGACCTCCACTCTCTTCTTAGCCCGCTTCAAACTGGCCGGCGTGTTGTTCCTCTACCCAGACTGCTTTTGCTGAAATCAATCACGGTCTCTTTGTGCCAAACACAACAAAGGGCCTTTATTGGTCCCTGACTTGCTTGACATTTCTGTTGAAAGATGGTTCTAAATTTGTCTTGAGTCCAGAACTCATCTGAGCCCACACGTACATGTCCAGTTCTCTACATGTAAATGGAAGACACCCTCATCTGGGTATCATACAAAGTAGAGTGCTCCACAAATATCTACTGACTAAAGAATACTCCTCAAGTCTCTTCTTCATCTGATCTAGACCAGTTTTTCTCATCTGATTTTAACCCATACCCTATTTTTAATAAACATGTAAAGTCTCATGCTTCCCCCAGCACCAACCGCATTCTGAAAGAGGTGCCCACACTTTATCCAGAGGCTTTTGCAGGCTGAGAATGACTTACCCTCTGCATATCCCCATCAGGATCTGACCAAGATGATTCTGTGGGACATTAATTTGTGATGTTCAAATCATTGAAACAATGGTATTTTTGCATTTTTCAAATATGAAATTATAGTATTATACTAGATATGCTCACAGACCTTTAGAAACAACAAACAGAAACCTGGTGACCTGACACGCTCTCCATAAGGGTCACCCTTGCCTTTTGCTCTCACCCTCCCAACTGGCAATCCCACTGCTAGAAGCAGAAAGAAGCTCTAAAACTGTGTGACTTTATGTTATAAAGCTTTTAAAGATTTTTGATCCTCTAGGTGTAGAGCAGGCACTAAATAAGTACTTGGAGAAAATTAGAGAAAGGACTCAAAACACAAGTGAACTGTTCTAAAATTCATCTTATGTCTGGAATTTTCCCTCTCTGTCCTCATTCTTTGCTCTACTCTCTCTTCTAAATTAAAAAAAAAAAAATAGAAGATTTCTTTTTATTATTATTTTAGAAGGGAGGGTAGAGGATTGAAGGACAGAAAGGGGAAAATTCCTTTTTAAATTTTTTTTTCTACTTTCACTGCATTGATGATAGATTATGCTGTCCCTGTAGGCAGCTGGACTTTTTTTTTTTTTTTTTTTTTTTTGAGGCCAGAAAAGTAGCTTGTCTAGTTTCAAATTTTCTGTGAGGAAATACAAATGACTTTCTCTTTGGCCATGCCTAGTAGCCCTGTATTTTTTTTTTTAATCCAAGTTGTTTCAGAGGAGTCATCCAAGCAAGCTTGACAGGAAAGGGTTCTGCTGTATGCTTAAGGAGCCTTATTTCCAGAGCTGACTTCCCAGCAGATGAAAGAAATACTGAATTCCTGCATGACCTGTGGCCAAATTTCAAACTTTCTGCACAGCAAAGCTGGAGAAGCACAACTTTTCTTGTGCTCATGTCTTCATTTCACTGTGTCCTGCTGGCTTCTACCTTTGAACTATTAAGATACTAAATGGTTCACTGGGTGCAGTACTTTGCCCTTCAGTTTATAAAGGAAATTAGAAATAGCTATGTTTTTTTTTTCATAGCACACTTTTGTCACTGTGTCCATGTCTTTTCACCCCTAATGATCTAGCATCTATCTGTTAAGAGAGCTTGCCCTTCTGAACAAAAGAAAGTCTGTATTATTAAATCTGTTATTGCAACTGTAGGCAATTTTGGGTGTAGGCAATGTAGGTAATTTTGGATGGCTAGCAGATTTGACATCCTCTCCTAAAAGAGTTACACTGGCTGACAATCAAGTTCATGGCTCCGAGCACCATACAACATCAACTGTTTAAGCCAAAAGGCAAAAGTAAAGACCTGAGTAGCTTAAAAGGAAATCTATGCAGAAAATACACCTGAGTGCAGGCAAATGACTCTGAAAGCTTTCTAAACCTGGGGTTTCAAAAGTTTTTATAAAATGTTTCTCAATTTTCACCCCATGCTCCAAACTCAAAATAAATCGTACATGTTGAGCTATTATAGTTGATTCTTCTCTCTTCAAAATTTTTTTAAAAGAGTACCTAGAAGCTGAACTGATAAAAAGCCTACTACCTAATCACATGATTCAATGTACATCAGCACAAATCTAAACCTTTGGGATATTAAACCTGAAGAAGACTTGGTTTCCATTTTTCAGGGTGTCTAGCCTGCCTTTCTCTTTCTAGGCATCAGGATTCTATTATCATTTAAATAAACCTGACATCGTTTGGTTAGTATATAATTATAGGATATAGTTTTCTATATAGTATACAATAAAATTACGGGACACACTAAAAAAGGAGACTCAAATTCATTTCTAGCGTTCTATTACTTGGTAAGTCCCCTTTATTTCTTTTCTCATTCTAAGCTGCATCCCTCCTCCATTGTTAATTTTCTATTCAAAGCTATCCTTTAATTATGCGGTCGTGGCCCCAAATACACTAACATGTTCTAAGTTTTTTTTTTTCCCCCTGTGGCACCTTGGACTCAGTCATCGGGGGTAGCTTAAGACAAAAGAGCAATGAAATTTTCTGTAATGCTTGTTGATAAAGACACTGTCCCCTGAATCCTCCTTGACGTCCCACTGAAGAATATTTTTTCAAAACTAGATGCCTCAAAAGCCAAGAGACTGGTATGTTTTTCCCCAAAGGAAAATGTGCAATGGGATTATTTCAATCACCACATCATCCTCATTTCTACGAAGTAGAGTAAGAACTGTTACAGGGAAGGTTTTTGAGGTGTGCTAAGCATGCCACTGGGTTTAGACGCGCAAGTTTAGTTTTAGGAGCTGGGACAAAACCATATTGCTCCCTATTTGTTTTAATGAGGAGAGAAAAGGGGACCCAGGAATAAAGGAAAGCAGCTAGGGAATCTGGGTGGAGCCTGAGGGAAGAGTCAAAGACAGGAACCTCCAATTTTAGCAAACTAAGAAGACCATTTGCAGACCACAGTGTTTAACAGGAATGTTTAAGTGCTTGATGTGGGATATGCAAAGTTCACCCCTCTACCTCCCACTCAGTAAAGTCTACACTGCCTGCTCACTCTTCTGTGAAAGTGGATTCCATTAGAGAACGTCACTAGGAGCTGACATCCGTGATTCTGGACTGGCCTTGGGCAATGAAGGAGAAGGGTGTGCACGTGCAGGAGACTGCAGGGACAGCTGGCGTCTGCGTCATCCAAAGAAAGTCAAGGCTGTGAGAGTCAGAGAGACCCAGATTAAATCCCACAGAGGCATGTGCTGCCTGTGTAGCCAGTGGCCGGTAACTGAATCCTTCTTATCCTGCATTTTTTCCACCAGAAAATGAAGGTGACAATAGGTGGCTTTGAGGTTCCTGTAAGCGTTAGGGCTAAAATGCATTAAATGCTCACGATATGGAAGTTATCCTTTAGAAGATTTTTTTCCACTTTTGTTTTAGCTGTTAAAAACCTTGAGCCAAGTCTGACTCAAAAAAAATGTTTAAAATATATGGCCTTCATATTTGTGTTGTTCTTTTTCCTCCTGAGTCTCAAACCAATGTATATTCTCTCTATTCTGAATTATCTGGACATTATTTATATCTACCGTATTGCATGACAACATGCATCAACATGCTTGTAAAAGGTGGTGCTACAAAACAGATTTCTTCTGTTTACGATGCTCCCCGTTTCCCCATTCTGAATGTCAAGACATGATGGAGTTGGCACATTTTCCTCCATTTTGGATGTGCTGCTGCCATGCTGAGAGTTGCCTAACAAATGAAGTGACCCGGGCACTGATCAATACTGGCCTCATCCCCTTTGTCATCCAAAGCTGGCTCCCACCTCACGTTAATAGTGGCATCAGTGTCTGTTGGTCTTGTCTTCTTTGTCATTATGTCATCACCAGCTAAGCTGACTAGACCGACCATCATATTCATGCCAAAAAGTGCATCCCAGTAGTCTGCCCAGCCCGTAGAAGGCAAGACAAGAAACAAGCAAGGGACACATCACATCCTCTTTTGATACCTGAGGGAAGCAAAGTCCAAAGATGCTGGTGACGAGTCCAGAGGCATCAATATAAAGCTGGAGTGAAAACCAGGCCAACCACTTTCCTGCACCCTGTACACTAGAGAATGCAGACTGATTAGTCAAGCAATCTATTATTGCTTGCTGGTACCTCAAAGCATGGGCATATTTACTCTATCCTGTCTAAGACAACAAAAGAACACCTTTTAGGTAATCGCTTCTACTGGCGGAGCTTAAGCATGGACCAGGACGTCCACCCAGAGAGGAGTGGTGCTTCATGAGCCTCCTCTCCACATTTGGGTTCTATTAGGAGGCCCTGAAAGCACTGAAACCTCAATAGCATCACTGTAATGGAAAAGTATCTCCAAGTTTCCGACATGAAGCTTAATGAAGTTTTAATTTTACTAGAAGAAAAACAAAACTTTAAAGTCAATCTCAGATGCTTCAGAGTCTTTACCAATATGTCACTCACTTCCTTTCCACTGCTAAGTTTTAAAGATACTCCGTACTTCGTGGTATCTCTGTGGATCATCTTTGTGGATCTAGATTTCTAAACTTTCCAGGAGTGATTTTTTGTTTATTTGTTTTTACTTTTGTATTGTCTTAGCAAAGAGTAAAGTGTGTAATATATCAGTTGTTATACTTGAGAATATGAAGCCTGCAAGAAAAATATGTGAGGTTTCCTTTGTCCCAATGGCTAAGTGAAAATCATTAGCTCTCCAGTTTCCCAAAAGGTAGCTGCTTATAGAATAATATTTGTACCTATGCTGAGAGAAAGAGGATTGCTCTTCTCTCAGCATAGGTACAAACATTATTCTTGTTAATAGATTGCTACACTAACAAGAGTTTCAGAACAGCTAATCATTGACAAGTGGAGCAGGCAGGAACCTTAGCTCATTTCAGGGCCCAACTACCTGTTTCTTAATGCTGTCTTCGCAGAGATCCTTTACAACTGCAGCAAGACAAAGTACCTCTAGCTTTTACCGAAAGTGCTTAGAAACATAGAAGAGAAATTTTGCAAAAGGCTTACAAGATTGACTAGACATGAAACTAGCAAGCAAAAGACAAAGTATTATTTCCCAAGTACTGGTTTGTATTAACAACAAAACAACAACACTCCTAAAAAGAAAGAAAAAAAGCAACAACCTTAATTTAGCAACAATCTTAACTTATATAAAGGAATTGAGTCAATAGCCTGAGAAAAAATTCTGCATAATGTGGATAATTAATTACATCCCCTAGACAAACCCTCTTTTATATCACACTTCTCTGTCAGTCTATGACCACAGGCAATAACTACAGTGACACTGGACGCTGTGCAGGTCATCTGCAGCATCACATCCAAGGAGACAACACAACCACCCAGCTCGCTATTGCAGGAAGAACCACAATTTCATCCATCAAGAAGTGCACCAGTTTTGTTCTTTTTCCTGTCTCCTATCCCCTCAGGTTTAAATAATCTCTTTTGTTACCATTGTTATAAATTATCAGTAACAAAAGCTTTGCAACTTCAACACCAATACAAACCAACATCCCACTGCCAGCGTCTTGGCAGGCTGCCATGCGTGCTATTTTAAAGTTAGGCGTTAGGAGGCAGCAAATGGCTCAGAAACACAGGCAAAGATAAATGTAGGAAGTTGGAAAAGAGACCAAAAGCTTGGAAAACAGACTTCATCTTAAATACAAACTTCCAGGAATTTATATTTGATGTGTGGAATAGTTAGAAGGGAAAGCGTTTGGCCCTCGAAGAGACCTTTGTGAAATAATCTGAATCCTGTTCCCCAATTCAGCATCTCTATAAATGCTGACTGTTATCTTAAGGGTTAAACAACATAGGACTTGGTTTTAATTAATCTTGTTTTTTTCTTGGCTCCAGAAACAAGATCTCATGTTTGCCTACATGAAATTCTCTGGATCTGCTTGCTTTAGCAGTGCCAGCCCTAATGCAAATACTGTTCAGGCTATTTCAGTGATATCAGAACTGATTCTCCCCCACATTGCTTAATTCTAAGGCATTTATATATTTAAAACATGCACTGTAGTTACTCAGAAATGCAAATGCTGCATTTATGTTTTAAAAAATACTTGTGGCATGTACTCTAATCCAAAGGATCATGTCTTCAGATAGCATACGTCTGTCTTATTTTTAGGAAGCTAAAAATGAACTTTTCACTTTCCCAAATGAGAAAATATCTCTAATCAAAGCTTTTTTATTTTAATTATAATGCTTGATTAAATTATAAGAAATGTCACTTAAACTGCATTAAAAATGGATTGGTTTATAATGTCAGAACAACTCTTGCCTCTCTCTGGATATTCATTTTGAAGAAATAAGCTCACATAATTTATATGAGAATTTCATTTCAAGCATAAATAGAAAGGTCCTTAGGAAACATTATTATTATGAATTAAAACTATCAGTGTGTGAGGAAGATTGTGTGGTGTATAAAACAAGAAAACTTAGCATTTCCAAAGACAGTCCCCTGCAATTTTTGCATTGTTTCTTAAACTGTTGTACTAACAATGCACACATTATATGGCACAAATACTTAGTAATTACAGAATATACCGGGTAAATTTAGCAGTGGTGAATAATACATTCATTATCACAATAGTAACTGTGTGAGATAAAGAGTTAAATCAAACCAAAGGTAATTCACACCAAATAATGCAAAGGTTGCACAAAACCCATTTTCCTTCAAGGCATGCATCATGATTTCAAACTCCTCCAGTAATCAAATTTCAGCTCTGTTACAATTAACTAGTAACAGTAATTGAAAAAAAATCACACATTACTTACTGTTTTTCATATGTGTATGCCATCCTTCCAAATTCAAAGGGGTGAAGAAGAATCACAACCATGAGGAAATCTAGCAGGCAAAAGGAGGGAAAATAGGAAGTATTAGTTGTCTAAAAATTGGCATCTTCAGGTTTTCTTGAGCTACTTCCCGCAAGATCCCAAAGCAAAGAAGAAAAAGAAAAAGTTGGAGAAAAACATCACACACATCACAAGCCGACTTTCTCCACAAACCCATGCCGCTCCAAACTTTAAAGGCTCAAATTGTTGAGCATCCTGACTGAGCAAATATCCGACTTCGGTATCACTGGTTACGTACGCATTTTCAATAAGATGAATGCATCTCCAAAATTAGGGTGACTAATGTATGATGCAGATATCCCCCGTTTCTTTCCCCTTCTCCTTTTTTCATTCACATTTTTCTTCCTACAAAATGCACATAGGTCTGTTCTTCCTTGTACCCCGAGTCAGGCCTGGCTTTGAAATGCATTTCAATCTCTCAACACAGACTGCTTTCATTGCGTTTAGAGTCCCACTAAGGCCCAGCTTTAAAAGCTACTGATTCTTTTTTTCTTTAGCCTTCCTCACAAAGGAAGGGTATTTTGTAAATTACCAGCTCGTTCAGATCAACAAAAGGTACTTTCATAGAAAGCCCCATTTGATTTTGCTCAAATTTGATTACTAGGATGGAGAAAAGGAAAGGAAGTCAAAAAGAAAAACCCCAGATGGCTTTTTCATTCATCTCAGTGAATGAGCTTTATCTGTGCCTTTTGAAACTGTAGCAGTGGAAAAGCATTTCTGTTGGCTTAAAAAACTTGACAAAAATTATTGGTTTGCCATTTCTCATGTAACAGCCATTGGGAACTGGATGAAAAGACTTTTTCATGGGATCGCCTGCTTGGATCAAAATAATGGAGATTAGGTATTTCATTATAAATTACAGTGGGAGATAGAGCAGGCTGTCATATTAATAGCAACCTGCTCATGGCCTTCAATGGTAGCTATTCTCCTAGACAAAGGACCAAGGGGGTTGTCTATTGAACTTGTACTTTAGGCCTGATCAATTTTCTATCATCAAGGCAAAAGGTGAGATGACTAACAAAGGAATTCACACATGAGTGACCTCATAAGCCTACAGATAAAACAGCTTAAAGAAGCAAAATACATCCTGAAATTATGGATGATAAACTACATAAAGAAGAGAGTATGAGAATGAGAGAGGAAGGAGCAATGGTCTGTAATTCTCCTCCCTCTTCTTGGCCAAATGGACACATTAAAAGCTACTTGTTTTCAGCTGCAGATAATTGCAACATTTGGTTTGCAGTGGTCTGCTATAAATCCTTCAGCCTACTTTTTTTTCCTCAGCACAGTTCCAGTCATTTCATTCGCTACTAACAACAGTATTGTGTTCAAGACAAAGCTTCTACCAACAGTCGCGCTTAAAAATAAAAATAAAAGGAATCATAAGCAACACAGGCTCACGGATAGTTCACAGTAAGTGTGCATTGGTTATTTGCTCCAGGTTACCAGCCTCTTGCCTGATTTAACATACTTCTTAGAATGTAAAGCAATTCAAAATCCAAGCAGTACCTGCACAGACACAGAACCTTAATGAAGCACAGTGAAATGTATGATTCAATAAAGATTCTTTCGGAAAACAGTGATGACAAAGTCCTAATACAAAGTGCCAGTGAAGGATGAGCGATTAATTTTCATACAATCACAAGGAATATTTTCTATTCCTCATTGAAGTTGTCTGAATAACTGTAGAAATTACCAAAATCCTTTTCCCTGTGATATTTCCATGGAATTTTTTTTCAACTTTTCTATTAAAAATCCTGGGGGATTTATGCCTTATAATGTCAGTGTTCACTGGGAGTAGTAAAGAAATTATCTTCAAAAGATAAAAAACCAGGGTTACCAAAAGTTGCTAGTACCTAGAAATGCAGATGCAGTGTAACATTTTATGTACATTCTATAACGCTAATGCAAGGGAAAAAAATAAATAGTATTTTTACAATACTGTTTTTTAAGCCAAAGAGTAGTATAAGTTCATTAATATGAAATTACTTCCAACTGCCTAAAAGCTTGAGAAAATACCATAAATAGCACCCACGATGGCAGTTGTCAAAACAAGGCTACATTTTGAAAGCCACCCTCCACAGGTGTAATGACCTTCAGATGACACAATCAGGCTTAGTATACCCTCATGGTAGCAATTTCTCACATCTAGTGATGATGAGATAAGGAAGCTCATTTACGTATGGACCAATAAAACAAGGATGTGGTACTATCTGAAGCACATATACAAATGACTCCACATTTGTATAAAGTTGGATTTTCTATGTTCTTAAGGGAGCCATGGAACCTTGGACTATCTTAACCATTCAGGGAGATCCTAAATTCAGGGTTATGAAAGAGGAATTAAATAACAGTGGTGGGAGTCAGTAGACAGGCAGGCTCTTCCCACTACTGCTGTGAACATGGACTGGTAGGAACATTCTGGAGGGCAACTGGACAACATTCCTTTAAGTCTGAAAGTTTTCACAGCTCTTGACCTAGATATTTCACCTCTAGGAATCTTCCCAGTAGAAACTATCAGAAATGCAGATAAAGATTTTTTCCTCCCAAGAAGATACTTATCATACCGTGAGTCAGGTAGGATAGTGGTTAAGATTACAAATTGGAGAGCCAGAATAGCTGAATAACAATTACAACTTGACCAACTTCCAATCACAAAGTGTCTTTAGTTATTAACCTCTCTATGCCTCAGTCTTCCTGTCTGCAAAATGGGGATCTCAAAAGTGGTATGACAATTAAATGAAGAGTGAATATACGTAAAGCATTAAACCACCAACTAGTCCATAGTAAGTACTGAATAATTATTAGATATTGCTATTATTATAAACACTCTAAACCTAGATAATTATTAACTGAATCATGATAAACAAATATAATAAAATTTAATATGTCCATTAAAGATCGTGCCTTCAAATTATTCTTAATGACACAGAGAAATAGTCATACTAGTTTAAAAAAACAGGACATAAAACCATATATTATGCCATCTCAAATATGTGTATATGTGTGTGTGTGTGTGTGTGTGTGTGTGTTTAAAACGGCAATAGTATTTCTTTTTGGATAAAGTGCTTTCAAATGGTTTTTATTTTCCTGTTGTAGTTTTTAATTTTCATAAAACATTTTAAAGTATTTTTAAACTCTTATTTTTACAACAGTTTACGAAGAAGGAGTTGCAGTAGGTGCACCATTTCCTAACACTGTGCGCTGTTTGTTTTCCCCATATAGCACTGTAGGCTACACACACAGTGTTATCAGATAGAGGTAGGCCAGGTTACAGGGAAAGTCAGAATCTATGCCAAAATTCACTTTGGTGCTCAGCACTAAGATCTGGAAATTAGCTGTACTTCCAGAACTGAGAAGTAAGCTTAAACTCTAAAATTTAAAGAAGGAAAATCCAAATATATTGGATTCATAAAATTTCCTGACCTAAGAAGCTGTCAGCATATGGGTTACTAAAGGCATTTTAGCAATGAAGAATCCAGAAAAATGACTCAGGAATGAACCTGGAAAGACACATACATACCAACATGTATAGGTTAGAAAAATCAGTGCAACCAAGAGTTAGCTTTTTGAAAAGACAGGTGTAAAAATCAACAAATACAGGCTGCGTGCCACAGCAACGGCTTCAGTCCAATCAGTTAGAGGCAACATACAAAACGGACAAGTCATAAGAAATTTCAATAACAGGGTCCAAATAGTGACCTAATCAATTGCAGGAGTGCCTAAATAGAGAGACTAGGTTGCATCTAATAAAGGGACTCTCTACGTGAACTATTTTAAAAGGGGGTAGTAAGAAAGCACTGGCTGCATGTTCTTCCTTCCTCCCGACACAGGAGCTGGAACCTGGGGGCAGGAAGGGAGGTCCATGGGAGAGCAGACCCCACCCCTACTGGTTCCTCTGTCAAACCCAAGTCAGGGGGTGGCGGCAGAGTGGGGAGGAGGAGAGCCTAGAGTGTTCAATTAGGCTGCTCTAGTGTCTAGTAACTAAGTGACTGGAAAGTTATGGAATCTTCCAAGGTTATTATTAACAGTCAGGAATGCGACAGGGCATGGTTAAAAGTGGAGAAAAGAGAACTCAATTTGGATTACTCAGTACAAGAATTACATGTGTATTATGTCTGCTGAAAGAAAACGTATCAAAGCTAGACTTTTCAAGAAACTTCAATTCATAAAAAGCAAAGGTCAAGAACGTGAAAGTACCATATGATTCAGCAATTGCACTTCTGTGTATGTACCCAAAAGAACTGAAAGCAGGGATTCAAACAGGTAAGTACCTGTACATCACTGTTCATAACAGCACTCTTCACAATAGCTAAAAGGTAGGAGCAGCCCAAACGTTCACCAGTGGTATACATATAGAAGGGAATATACACATTAAAAAGTAAGGAAATTCGGACACAGCCTACAACATGCATGAACCTTGAAGATATTATTTTAATGGAATGAGCCAGCCACAAAAGGACAAATATGGTATGAGTCCACTTCTATAAGGCCCCTAGAGCCATCAGATATATAAAGACAGAAAGTAGAAGGGTGGTTTCTGGGGACTGGGGTCGGGGGAGTGAAGAGGCAGTGTTTTATGGGTACGGAGTTTCATTTAGGAAAGACGAAAAAGTTCTGCAGACGGATGGTAGTGACGGTGGCACAACAACGTGAACGTGTTTAATGCCGTAAGTTGTACATGTAAAAATGGCTAAAATGGTAAATTTTATGTTTTATATGTTTTACCACAATTCCAAAAAGGAGTATGAACATCTTGTTTCCTTAACTCTTCAATTATATTATTTTGTTATCATCCAGTATAACCTGGAAAAAAGAATTAAAGAAAAGGAAAAAAGGGAGAGGAGAAAAAATGGGAGGGGAGGGAAAGGGAGAGGATGAATAGATCAGTGATGGGGAGAGGTAGGAAGGGAGGGAAAAACAGGAGGAGCTGCTATGTGCAGTCAGCTGTGAAGTGTGTACACTTCACCCAGATACAGAGGGGCAAATAGGGGTAAAACCCAGTCAGGAGTTATGCTGACCAAGTTCCATGCCCTGGGGCTGGACTTCAGCTGGTGAGAGGAAGGGATGCCATTCTGTAATCCGTCTGTCCAGAGGGGACATCTTTAATTAATTTGCAGAATGGCACTGTATGTGTCAGCAGGCCTTAGAAGAGAGACAGATTGGTATGTGGACAGATTCGGTGGCTCACGCCTGTAATTCCTGCACTTTGGGAGGCCGAGGTGGGCAGATCACGAGATCAGGAGTTGGAGACCAGACTGGTCAACATGCTGAAACCCCATCTCTACTAAAAATACAGAAAAAAAAAAATTAGCCAGGCATGGTGGCAGACGCCTGTAATCCCAGGTACTTAGGAAGCTGAGGCAGGAGAATCACTTGAACCCAGGAGATGGAGGTTGCAGTGAGCCAAGACCGTACCACTGCACTCCAGCCCAGGTAACAGAGTGAGACTCTGTCTCAAGAAAAAAAAAAAAAAAAGAATGAACATTGATGAGATTAAGGTTAAGAATGATAGAGTTTATTATATACTTTTTGTAACTGGATTAGCCACCAATTCTCTGGGCAGTCTTCTTCCTTGGAATTTTAATGGACACTTCAAGCTCATTATCATCTGTCATGAACACAACCAGCATTATATTCACACACACGCACACACACTCTCTTATTGAAGCATATTAGGGACTAGCACCATCCTAGGCGATATATAATTAGACTAGTGAGAAGATGGGCTTCTCTAAATGAGATAAGATAAATTGAGTCAAAGTCTAAAACATGTGCTCTCCACTTTCTAAAGCTACAAGAAACCCCATTCTTACAACCTCTCTCTGTGGATGACACTTAAAAGTTTACATTTCCAACCCTGACATTCCACCCAAACTAATGCCATATTTCAGGTGAGCTATAGAACATTTATATTAAGTTATGACACTGAATCCCCAAACCAACATATTCAAAAGAATCTCTATTTGTCCCTGCCTCATTAAAATAAGAAACCTAGTTCCTTCTCCTTCTCCTAACTTCTCTAATTCTGTTCATGTGTTGCCCTAAGTGTCCAGACCCCAAATCTTAACAAGATTTTTGAATCCCTTCTTTCCTCTGTGTCTCATAGCCAATCAACATTGGTCAATTTTCCCCTTAATGTAATATTCCTACATTCAAGCCCTTTCCTAAATTACATGCAGTCCTCATCACTCTAAAAAAAAAAAACAGGTAACAGTTTTTCCAAGTTCTTTAATTGACAATCTTGTCTTCTCTATGACCTCACTCAGAAAGAGGAGAAATTCTCCGACTTGCTTTACTCGCTGTCTGTCCATTCCCTAATTCATCCTTTTTGAAACTCTCTATCCATGGCTTCTTGGACTCTAACCACCTCCCTGATTCTATAATCCCTTCAATTTCATGCTCCTAGCTTCTCCAACTTCAATGAGGGACCTGCCCTCATTCTCACAAGACTTTTCTTTTGACCCTTTCTCTCTACTCATTCTATGGCCTCCTCTCCCTCATTAAGCTCACCTATGATGTATGTGTTAAAGATTCCTAAACTTACTCTCCAGAAACAGTCCCAAAGTAGTTCAAGTCCAGGTACAGGATGTTAAAACTAACCTCACCGTCTAAACATCTGACTCATCGCTCAAGGGCTAGCTAAATGACCCATCTTCTTACAGTGTGTCAAGATCAAAGTTTTATTTCAAGAGAAGAAACTAGGAAATATCAGAATACAATGTCTGTACTAGGCGAAAGTGTTTTTCATAAAAATTTAGTTTCACTTGTATGTGTGTGTGTATGCATATTGGTCATGATCTAAAATGCATTTCTGAGGGAAGGTAACAATCAGAAAAAGCTTGAGGCACTTGTCTTCTCTAAGTTCAGAGATCACATTAGAAGGGCTTCAGAGCTTTGCCATGGCATTCATACCTCTATTGTAAAATGAATTGGATTTCACGAAAGTAAATTTTTGTATGTCTGTTTCCCCCCATCAGACCACAGGATCCTTCATTAAGGGTATAACTTCTTCACCTTTGAAAATGAACTCAGCGCAATGAATTTATGTTGAATGAAAGAATAAATGAGGCACTTTGGGAGGCCGAGGCGGCAGATCACCTGAAGTCAGGAGTTCGAGACCAACTTGGCCAATATGGTGAAATCCTGTCTCTACTAAAATACAAAAATTAACTGGGCATGGTGGTGGATGCCTGTAATCCCAGCTACTCTGGAGGCTGAGGCAAGAGAATCACTTGAACCCAGAAGGCAGAGATTGCAGTGAGCCGAGATCGCACCATTGCACTCCAGCCTGGGCTACAAGAGTGAAACTCTGTCTCAAAAAAAAAAAAAAAAAAGAAGAAGAAGAAATGATAGCATTAATAAAATATGTTCCGAAAAAGACAAACAGCTCCTGGTGTTGAGGCAGGAGTAAAAAAGGGCAGAATCACACTTTTGACAGATGATCCAGGTTCTAGGAAACAGCTGTGAGCTTCAAAGCCAGATTGACTTCAATGATGATTTCCCATTTTGGCCCTAATGACTGTGTCACCTTTGACAACTTTCCTGACCTCACATAGCATTCACGTTTTCCTCTGAAAAGGAGGGATATTCTATTTCACTTTCTGTGTGGTAAGATAGGTGAGGTAACATCGCATAAAGCGCTTAACATATTCTTTGTAGCATAGTAAGTATGCTATAATACTTGTGTTAGTAAGATAATTAAATATACTAATATCTATCCCACCTCTGCCATACTGTAGGCACTCAGGGACAGTAGTTATGATTGTAGCTGTTTAGTTTATTGCGATTTTTAATATGACAAAATAACTTATTGAAAACCTAATTACTAATTTTAATTTGGAAATAAAAATGGAACATACTCCCTACAAAGGAGTATCTTGCTTCATTGCCTTTCTCTGTAAAATATATCAGTTTAAACTACTATATATACTTTACTTGTATATTATGTTTCTTATTTGGCATCCGTCTCCTTTGCCAGAATAGAAGCTGTGTAAAGGTAGAAATAATAACAATAATAAATGAATTATTAGCTAAGTCTTTATGACCTTCAAATCAGAACCTGCCTTAGCCAGAGAGGAAGTTAAGAGTCTTTTCTGACGAAAAAGAGAAAAGCTTTCCGGGACTGGCCACCTCCGAGTCAACCCTAAATAGACCCTGGTTTTGAAATCCTAGGCCCATCGATATTTTGTTTCAGACGGGAGAACACAAAGGTTGCAGAGTTCCCTCACTGAGGAGAAGAAGTAGCCTCATTCTCATAATAGTCACAAACATTGTTTCATAGTTTATCTAGATGTCTGTCAAAAACTGTGAATGGCCCGCTTGCAAGATAATGAGTAAGATTGCCAGTTTCATGGATGGATGTTAAATCACAAATGCTTACTAAGGATAATAACACAGAACACTAAGGAAGATCACACATGCTTTGCAGTCTGTTCATGCTTCAGTTCTTAAGCAAATGTATTTCACATTGTATACCTTGAACATATTTCAATATTGACTGAGATGTTATAAAAATATAAAGCTTTACTACTGATACTCCATTAATAACAAACAGGACTAACTTGAACATAAGATAACATTTGTTTTATCTATTTTTAAAAGGGTCTTACCAAGGAAATAATGTAAATACAACTGATATGGATGTGTTTAATCTATAAGATGGATGATACAAATTTTAACCATTTTAGCAACAGAAATTACAAATACTTGCTATGCTAACTAAAGCCATTTTATCAACCATGAAAGTGAATCCTGGCTGGGTGCAGTGGCTCACATGTGTAATCCCAGCACTTTGGGAGGCTGAGATGGGCAGATCACCTGAGGTCAGGAGATCGAAACCAGCCTGGTCAACATGGAAAAATCCTGTCTCCACTAAAAATATAAAAATTAGCTGGGCGCAGTGGTGGGCACCTGTAATCCCAGCTACTCAGGAGGCTGAGGCAGGAGAATCACTTGAACCCAGGAGATGGAGGCTGCAGTGAGTCAAGATCATGCCATTGCACTCCAGCCTGGGCGACAGTGTGAGACTCCAACTCAGAAGAAAAAAAAAAAAAAGAAAGTAAATCCTATGGGATTTCTACTTGACAGTATTTCTTAATCTAGTCTGATACGCCCTTGAACTTCAAAGTAATAAAACTTATTTTCTTGTAAACGTTACATAACTCAAACCTTTTAAGTCAATTATACAATCAGTCTGAATTAGCAAAGTTTAACTGTCCTAATCAAAATTTAAAACACTTTTATTTACACATAGCTATTAATGGTACTAATCAAGGCAGAGTTATTTAAGCAATGAAACAACTTTGCTATTACAGCCAAAGCAAATTGATTTGGAAACACAGATAGCTATATATTATAGCTGCATATGACCTATGTGCATAGGGCCTAGGTAAAAACTGTTAACAAGAGTCATGACTCATGTTATGAATTACAACAATTGTTTTTTTATTACTTTAAAATGTTGACATAATTATCGATCCCTCCCTTGTCCTCAGACTTTAGATCCAATTCATCAACAGATCTCCCAAATACATAGCTAATCTGTCTATTTCTCTTGTATGCTTCTGGGGCCTTGTCCGTACATTATTATCCATCTCTGAACTGCTGCAATGGCTAATAACTGACTTACCTCATTACCCTTCTCCCTCTAGCAACGTTATCCTCCCTCTCCAGTCTTCTTAAAGCCATGAGAGTAATCCTTTCAAGAGTGACGCCAGCAATACAGTGGAGTAGGAAAAAGATAGTGGAATAGGACCTTTGACTCTTCTCCCCATAAACATGCCAATGCAGCAACAATTCAAAATTTCATCTTCCAGAAATTAGAAACTAGTTGGAAGGCTCTGTACCCTGGGAGATTGCAAAACCAGACTAGCAAAGCCAATAGGTAGATTTGGAACATCCTCTTGCCGAAGATCATGCACCCCGTACAGTGCCATATAATCAGGAATGGTTCCCCTGGCTCCCCAGTTTACCTAGGAGAGAAAAAAGGTTGGTTTGCTTGTCCCGGATGCTAGCGGACTCCCTAGATGACCGACTGCTAAGTTGCCAGGCTTACAGTTCTGACGAGTCTGACATAGTCTTGTGGCCTCAGGGAGAATGAAGACGGTAGCTTGGGCTGATGGATACCATTGATCTCCCCATCAACTCAGCACAGAGTGAGCAGATTAAAAATCTCAGCTCTCACCTTTCTCCTGGGAAGGGAAAGAATTAATCTGTGTGCCCAGTGCTCCATCTTCTCCGGAGTTTGTTAAAGGTCTGCCATTTGTCTCTGCAACCTTAAAGCTCTGATGGATTCAGCACAGTGTAGCTGCCCAGAGGCCCAGAGGAGATTGAAGATGGCAGATAGGGCTGGTTAGACACCATAGCTCCCCACATTCAGCTCAGCACAGAGTGAGTGGACAGAAACCACAGCTGTCCACTTCTCTCTGGGCAGGGAAAGCATTAGTGGAGGCCATGAGAATCTCTGACCAGGATGACTGATGGTGGTCTTCCCCTGTACAAGGCCAGTCAATAAAGATTTAGAGAAGTATCTGCCTTATCTAATGGGCAGGCATCAAGCCAGAGTCAAGAAAAATAACGAAACAAGCAAAGATGTTCCAAACAAGGAAACAAATTAAATCTTCAGAAACAAACTCAAATGAAACAGTTATGTGATTTTCCTAACACACTTAAAAATAACTCTCATAAAAAGGCTCCCTGATACCAAGAGAGCCATGCATGAACAAAGTAAAAATGTCAACAAAGAGATAGGAAATATTGAAAAGTACCAAACAGAAATCATAGAGCTGAGGAACACAATAACTGAACTGAAAAATTCCCTAGAGGAGTTCAATAGCAACCTAAATCATCAAGAAGGAAGAATCAACAAAATTAAAGCCAAGTCACTGGATAACAATAACTTGGTGAGGGGAGCAAAAAGAAAAAAGAATGAAAAAGAGTGCAATGGACTGAATGCTCCAAAATTTATAATTTGAAATTCTAATCTTCAATGTGATAGTATTAGGAGTTGGGATTTTAAAAGGTAATTAGATCATGAGGGTGAAGCCCTCATGAATGACATTAGTATCCTTATGAAAGGGAATCCAGGAACTCTTTTGTGCTCCTTCTTCCCCATGAAGACATGACAAGAAGAAGGCCACTTATGAACTAAGAAGCAGGTCCCAGCCAAATACCAAACTTCCTAGTGCTTTTATCTTGAATTTCTTAGCCTCCGTAACTTTGAGAAATAAATGTCTAATGTTTAATCAACACGATCTATGGTGTTTTTGTTATGGAAGGCCAAACAGATTAGGACAAAGAGTGAAGAAAAATTAAGGGAATTATGTGACACAGTAAGCATGCCAATATTTGCATTATGAAGGAGAAAAGAGAAAAAGGTCCAGAAACATCATTTGAAGAAAAAGTAGCTAGAAACTTCCCAAATCTGGGGAAGGAAAAAGACATCCAGATCTAAAAAAAAGCCCAAGAACAGCAAATAAGGTGAACTCAAGAAATCCAAATATGGACACATTATAATAAAATTATCAAAAGTCAAAGATAAAGAGAAAAGTTTGAAAGCACCAAGAGAAAAACAACTAGTCACATACAAAAGAACCCTTATAAGACTATTGGTGTATTTTTTCAGCAGGAACCTTGCAGCCAAGAAGGCAGAGGAATGCCATACTCAAAACACTGAAAGAAAAGAACTGCCAACCAAGAGTACTACACCTGGCAAAACTCTTCTTCAGAAATAGAGATAAAGGCTTTCCCAGGCAAACAAAAGCTGAGGGAGTACACTACCACTTGATCTGCATTACAAGAAATGTTAAAGGAGGTTCCTCAAGTTTAAACAAAAGGCCACAAAACAGCAACATGATGGCATAAGAAAGTATAAAATTTGGTAAAGGTACATATACAGATAGATACAGAATACTATATTACTGTAGTGGTGACAGGTCAATAAATTCTAATTCTAGTATAAAAGTGAAAAGACAAAAATATTTAGAACAACAATAACTAAAAATATATTAAAAGATATACAATATAAACAGATGTAAATTGTGACAAAAATTACATAAAGTGTGGGGGGAGAGTTGAAGTGTAGCATTTATATATGTGATTTAATTTATCAGCTTAAAACAGATTGTTATTACTATTTTATATAAGCCCCAAGGTAACTACAAAATCTATAGAAGTTACCAAAAAAAAAAAAAAAAAAAAGAAAGGAATCAAAGCATGTCAATACCAAAAAATCATTAAAACACAAAGGGAGACATCAAGAGAGTAAAAAAACAAACAAACAAAAAGAGTTAAAAGATGAACAGAAATCAACTAACTAAATGCCAGTAGTAATGCCTTCCCTATGAATAACTACTATAAACGTAAATGGAGTAGGCATTCCAACTAAAGATATAGAGTGGCTGAGGGGATAAAAAAACAACACCCAACTATATGGTCTCCCCCAAAATTTCACTTTAGATTTAAGAACATACATGGCCTGAAATTGGAGGAATGGGGAAAAAAAAAATCTGATGCAAATGGTAACCAAATAAAACAGAAGTGGTTATACTTACATCATACAAAATAAATGTTAAGTCAAAACTGCCATGAGACAAAGAAGAATATTTCACAATGACAAAAGGGTGAATATACAATGAAGCGATCACAATTTTTTTTTTTTTGGGGGGACGGAGTTTCGCTCTTGTTACCCAGGCTGGAGTGCAATGGCGCGATCTCGGCTCACCGCAACCTCCGCCTCCTGGGTTCAGGCAATTCTCCTGTCTCAGCCTCCTGAGTAGCTGGGATTACAGGCACGCGCTACCATGCCCAGCTAATTTGTTGTATTTTTAGTAGAGACGGGGTTTCACCGTGTTGACCAGGATGGTCTCGATCTCTTGACCTCGTGATCCACCCGCCTCGGCCTCCCAAAGTGCTGGGATTACAGGCTTGAGCCACCGCGCCCGGCCCACGATAACAATTTTAAGTATATATGAACCCAACATCACAGCACCAAAATATGCAAAGCCAACATTGACAGAACTGAAGGAAGAAGTAGACAAAAATACAAAAACAGTTGGAGACTTCAATACCCCAGTTTCAATAATGGATGAAAGATCCAGACAGAAGATTAATAAGGCAACAAAAGACTTGAATAACATTACAGACCAAACAGATCTAACATAAATACACCACACATCCTACCTGATAGCAGCAGAATACACATTCTTCTCAACAGCATGTAGACCTTTCTCCATGATGGATCATATGTTAGGTCACAAAACAAGTCTCAACAAATTTAAGAAGTTTGAACCTGAATCATATCAAGTGTCTTTTCTTACCACAGTGAAATATAACTAGAAATCAACAGCAAACTGAAAACTAGAAAATTTACAAATATGAGGAAATTAAACAACACGTTTTGAGCAATCAGTGGTCAAAATAGAAATCACAAAAGAAATCGGAAAATACCTCAAGACAAATGAAAATAAAAATACGACCTAGCAAAACTCATGAGATGCAGAAAAAGCTACACTAACAGGGAAGTTCATAGCAATAAATGTCCACACTACAAAATATCTCAAATAAACAATCTAATTTCACACATCAAGGTACTGGAAAAGGAAAACAAACTAAGCCCAAAGTTCACAGAAAGAAGGAAATAAACATTAGAGAAGAAATAAATGAACTAGAAAGTACAGAAAAAAAAATAAACAAGACTAAACTTTGTTCTTTTTAAAGATAAACAAAAGCTAGACTAACTAAGGAAAAAGACTCAAATACATAAAATCAAAAAATGAAAGAAGAGACTTAAAACTAATGCCACAGAAATACAAACGATCATAAGAAACTACTACAAATAATTATATGCCAACCAAATTGGATAACCTGGAAGAAATAAATAAATTGAAGATAAAGTCTGAGCATTATGACTTTAGTATGAAGGTTGAATCTGTAATTAAAAGCCTCTCAAAAAAGAAAAACCCAGTATCAGATGGCTTCATTAATGAATTTTACCAAACATTTAAACAAGTATTAATACCAACCTTTCTCAAAGTCTGTCAAAAATTAAAGAAGAGGGAACACTTCCGAACTCAATTTTTAAGAAAAGCATTGCTTTGATATCAAAGGCAGACAAAGACTTTACTAGAAAACTACAGGCCAATATCCCTGATGAACATAAATGCAAAAACTTCAACATAATACCAGCAAAATGAGTTCAACAGCATATTAAAAGAATCATGCACCATTACCAAATAGGATCAATCATTTGGATGCAATGTAGCTCAGCATATGAAAATCAATTAATGTGATACCACATAGCAGAATGAAGAATAAAAATCATATGATTGTCTCAATACATGCAGAAAAAGTGTTTGACAAAATTTAATATCCTTTCATGATAAAAAAAAAAAAAAAAAAAAAAAACTCCCAACAAACTAGGGATAGAAGGAAGTTACCTCAATGTTATAAAGGCCACACATGAAAGGCCCACCGCTAACATCATACTCAACAGCAAAAAAAAAAACCTGAAAGCTTTTCCTCTAAGTTCAGAAACAAGGCAAGGATACCCACTCTTGCCACTTCAATTCAGTGTATACTAGAAATCTAGTCTGAGCAATCTGACAAGAAAAAGAAATAGAAAACACCCAAATAAAAAAGAAAAGTTGTCTCTGTTTGCAGATGGCATAATTTTTCTACACGAGAGAGAGAAAGAGAGAGGCGAGAGTGTGAGAAAGAGACGCTTCTTGATATAGTTTGGATATTGGTCCCATCCAAATCATGTTGAAATGTAATCCCCAAATGTTGAAGATGGGCCTGGTGAGAGGTGTCTGGGCCATGGGGGCAAATCTCTGATGGCTTGGTGCTGTCCTCATGATAGCGAGTTCTTATAAGATCTTGCTGTTTACCCTCTTCTCTCTCTTGCTCCAGCTCTCGCCATGTGACATGCCTGCTCCTGCTTCACCTGCTGCGAAGCATAAACGCTTCCCAATCCCGCCCCAGACGCCAAGCAGATGCCAGTGCCATGCTTCCTGAACAGCCTGCAGAGCCAAGAGCCGGTGAAGCCTCTTTTCCTTATAAATTACCCAGTATCAGGTATTCCTTTATAGCAACACAAGAATGGCCTAACAAATTCCTCAACTTATGCTGGGATTATATCCCAGTAAGCCCATGTCACATTGAAAATATGGTAAGTTAACAGTGTATTTTTAACTTGTAGTATTTTCAATTTATGAGAGATTTATCCAGCTATAATGCCATTATAAGTTAAGGAGGAACCGAATACATATTATTTTCATACCATCATAAAGTTGAAAAATTATTAAGTGGAACCATTGTTAAGTCAGAGACTCTGTGTGTGTGTGTGTGTGTGTGTGTGTGTGTGTGTGTGTGTGTACACAGTGATATCACTTTATATACACTATACAATGGAATATTGTTCAACCTTAAAAAAAAAAAGAAAATCCTGCTGTCATTTGTGATAACATGGATGAGCCTGTAAGGCATTATGTTAAGTGAAATAATCCAGGCACAGAAAAACAAATACCTCATGACATCACTTATTTGTAGAATCTAAAAAACTTGTACTCATAAACACAGACAGGAGAAGTAGTAGAATGGCTGGGGATGGGACAGGTAGGAAAAATGAAGAGAAGTTGGTCAAAGGTTACTAAGTTTCAGTTACGCTGGATGCATAAGTTCTGGAGATCTTACGTACAACGTAGTGACTATAGTTAATAATACAGTATGTAGAGTTGAAATTTGCTAAAAAAGCAGGCACCACAAAAGAACAAAGGCAACTACCGTATGTGAAGTGATGGTCGTATCAATTACCTTGATTGTGGTAATTTTTTCACAATGTGTGTGTGTGTATATATATATATATATATATATATATGTGCTTGTGTATGTGTGTGTTTGTGTGTGTGTGTGTGTGTGTGTGTGTGTATATCAAATGCATGTAACTTTAGCTTGTTAATTATACCTTAATAAAGCTATGTAGGAAACCAGTATGGTACTGGCCTAAAGACAGGTATGTAGAACAATGGAACGGAATAGAGAGCCCAGATATAAATCCTCTCATTTATGGTCAACTGATCCTCTGTTGACAAGGGTGATACACAATGAGGGAAGGGTCAATAAATGGTGTTGGGAAAATTGGATGCCCACATGCCAAAGAATAAAATTGGACTCATATTATACTATATACAAAAATAAAATTAAAATGAATGAAAAATTTAAATGTAAGACCTAAAACTCTAAAACTCCCAGAGGAAAACATGGGGGACAGTTTTGATGACACAGGTCTTGGTAACAAATTAATAGATATGACACCAAAATACAGGCAGCAAAAATAAAAACAGATATGTGAGACTGTCTATATCAAACTAAAAGTCTTTTACACAGCAATTAGAGCAATCAACAGAGTAAAAAGACAACCTACAGAATATGACAAAATATTTGCAAAGCAAATATGTAATACAGGGTTACTCTCCAAAGTGTATAAGAAACTCCTACAACTCAATAGTAAAACTAAATAAATAAATAACCTGTTTAAAAATGAGCCAAGGGCTTGAACAGACATTTCTTCGAAGAGGACATACAAATGACCAACAGGTATATGAGAAAATACTCTACAGGTAGTGTTCGACTTACGACCACGGTCAGGACCGCGGACTGTTGTAACACAATTTGATCATAAGTTGAGTAGGCTATATGTACAGTTGAAATGCTGCACGCGGAGATGGTAGTGCTGCCGGAAGCTGGTCCGCACTGTCGTACGCCCAGCTGGGCAACATTTGTGCTGCCAGACGCGGAGCAGTCGTGGCTAGCGATTGTGGTCGTAAAGTCGAATGGTTGTGAGTTGCACAGGTGGTAAGTTGATCAATGCCTGTATGTCGCTAATCATAGAAATACACAAGTGAAAACCACGATGAGATGCCACATCATACTGTCAGGATGGCTGCTATCAAAAAACCAAAGTATAAGTGTTAGAAAGGATGCATAGAAATTGGAACCCTTGCACGCTTTGGTGGGAATGCGAATGATGATGCCTCTATGGAAAACAGTATAGCAGTGCCACAAAAGATTAAAAGCGCAACTACTGGCCGGGCGTGGTGGCTCACGCCTGCAACCCAGCACTGTGGGAGGCCGAGGCAGAAGATCACTGGGGCCAGGAGTTTGAGACCAGCCTGGCCAACATGGCGAAACCCTGCCTCTACTAAAAAGACAAAAATTAGCCAGGTTTGGTGGCACATGCCTGTAATCCCAGCTACTTGGGAGGCTGAGGCAGCAGGATCGCTTGAGCCCAGGAGGTGGAGACTGTGGTGAGCAGAGATCACACAACTGTACTCCACCCTGAGCGAGAGCACACTCTGTCTCAAAAAAAAAAAAAAAAAAAAAAAAAGGAACTACTATAAAATCTAGCAATCTCACTTCTGGGAATGTATTCACATAATTGAAATCAGGATAGCATTCCTATGTTCATTACAGCATTACTCACAACAGCCAAGATGTGGGGAAAAAACCTAAATTTCCAGGGACAGATGAGTGGATAAAGAAAATGTGGACTATATTTACAATGAAATACTATTCAGCTTTAAGAAAAGGAGAGAAATTCTACAATGCGTGGCAACCTGGATGAACCTTGAGAACACTATGCTAAAGTGAAATAATCAAGTCCCAGAAAATGAAATACTGCTTGAATCCTCTTATATAAGTATCAAAAATAGTCAATTCATAGAATCAGAGAGTGAAATAGTGGTTTCCGGAGGTTATAGGGATGGAGAAATGGGGAGTTACTAATCAAACAACCTAAAGTGTCAGTGCTAGATAAATACATTGTTGTACAACATTGTACCTGCAAGTAACAATCATGTGTTCTACACTTACAGATTTGTTCAGAGCGTAGATCTCATGCTGTTTTTATCACAACAAATTTTTTTAAATATCCTTAAAAGCAAAAATAAAGTTATACTCCTAAAACTCCATGGCTTAAGTCCTTTCAAAGGTTTCCCACTGCATTTAGGATAATATCCAAACTTCTTCCCAGGACTTACATTTCCTGCATGATTTAGCATTCTGTTCACTGCTATGCTCCCAGGACTTAGCACAGGGCTGGCTACTCCACAGGAGCTCAATAAATATATGTTGAATGAATGGATTTAACAGAATTACAATCCCTTGATTTCAAAGCTGGTTTGTGAAAATTTTGTCTGAATGTCTATGCTAAAAAATGAAATTGAGAAATTCAATTATTATTTTAAGTAATCCAACCAAATTATTGTTTCCGACAGACAATAATGGCTGGTAAAAATGAGACACACTTCAGGCTGAAAGCCTTTTATCCATCCCTCCTGGTCAGATGTGAAAAAGAAAGGCATGTCCTTCCATGGTCCTACCACTTACAATAGGAGAGCCAGTTTAAAGAGGTGGTAGGTCAGCTGTCCCTCTGCAGATGCAGACACAGATAGCACACCTCCCACGCTAGACAATGACAGTGATGGTGATGATGAGAACAGCAGCATTTGCCAGGCGCTCGCTATGAGCCAGGCACTGTTCTAAGTGATCCGAATACATCAACTCCTCTACTTCTTACATCAACCTTACTGCTACCCCTATTTTACAGATCAGAAATTCAAAGGTTTAGGTAAAAGCGAAGCAATTTACAAGAGGTCACACAATTAAGAAGTGTGAGAACTGAGATTTAATCCTAGGCCTTTTAATCCTAGATGCCCACATTTATTTCCAAGTACAGAAAAATTCTTAAGACATCTCAGGAAGAAAGTGTTCCTTATATGGTATTAAGCATAAAATGATGAAACAGTAGCTGTCAGGCTTTTGCAACCATGGGGGACATTCATGTTTCTTCTCATTAGGAAATCCATCTCAGCTTGACCTCTAATAATAATGTTATTTTTTAATAAGATAAACAAGAATAAGACTCCTAATTTATCTCAGAAGGACAGAAAACACAGAAACAGACCAAAATAAAGCATCACAAAGCCAGAACAAAGCGTAAGTAAGTAAGAGAGAGGGAAAGAGGGAAAGAGAGGGTAAGAGAGCAGTACAAACTTGCACTACCATGTGAGTCAATAAATACAGAGGCGACTGACATTTTGCAAAATATTTTTAGAGAAATTGTAATACTATTGATAAAAATTTTGTAACCAGAGAAATTTGAGATAAATAGGATGTTTTAGGTAATAGGGCTGTATAAGTATTAATACTAATTAATTAAAACCTGAAACAAATACCAAATTACCACAGATTTTGGTGGCTTAAAACAACAGAAATTTAGGCTGGGCATGGTGGCTTATACCTGTAATTCCCATGTCTTGGGAAGCCAAGGAAGGAGGATCACTTGAGGCCAAGAGTTTGAGATTAGCCTGGGCAACATAGTGAGACCCCCCCATTACCACAAAAAAATTTTTTTTAAACATAGAAATTTATTCCCTACAGTTCTGGAGGCCAAAAGACTGAAATCAGTATCATTAGATGAAAAACAAGGTATTGGAGTGGCTGCATTTCCTCCAGAGGCTGTAGAGAAGAATTCATTCTTTGCCTTGTTTAGCTTCTTGTGGCTGCCTGCATTCCATAACTTGTGGCTGCATCCCTCCAGTCCTCAGGGCCCACCTTGAAATCTCTCTGCTCTGTTCTATATTGCCTTCTTCTCTGTATGTGTAAAAGCTCTCACCGTGCCCATCTTATAAGGATACATATGATGACATGTGAGGGCCCACTCGGATAATCCAGGATAACTTACCCATCTCAAGATTCTTAATTACATCTGAAGAGACTTTCTTCCCAAATAGAGTGACATTTGCAGGTTCCAAAAATTAAGGCCTAATATCTTTGGAGAGTCATGTTTCAGCCTGCTATAAATATTAAGTGCTCTGATGAAAGGAAGTAACTAATTCCAGCAGAGACTCATAAGACAAGAATGCTGTAGACCTCACAGAAGACCAGTGAAATTTAGCACAAGAAAGAGATTTCTCTTGGACCAGAAGAACAATCACATTTGTCCAAATGTATGTCTAAATGTTATTCCTAATGCTTTTTAATTAGGAGATAATTGGAAATTAAAGCCAGCATAATTACCGTAGTTTAATGCATACAAGTTTTGCTTAACTTAATTCTATTGTGAACTGTGTCTAATTTCATTCCATAACATGAGCTCAGTAAATCTTGAATAATTCCCTATTGTCTTCATAAAATTCTAAGTTAAAGTGCCTATCCAAGTACACTTATGCAGAAGAAGAAGGGATGGGCTTCTCTTTCCCACACTAGGATATAGGAATCCCAGGGAAAAGTTCTAATGGACAGGCCCACATAAGCATGACCTGACGGGGGAGAAGAATCCTCAAAGTGAGGAAGTGGACATGTCTGCTACCAAAAGAAGGGAAGAGGGTTTACTGGGCAGATAAAAACCACAGAAGTCTGTTGCCAGACTTCTCTCTGCCAGTTCTCACACACCTCTGCCAGTTCTCTGCCACTCTCCGCCAGTTCTCACACACCTAACACAACTAACCCACAAGAACACAATACGTAAAAACAGGAAACGCTCTCCTTCCCTAAGAGAAACAGCCTAAAGCTGTGTCAGACTGCTGCATCTAGCCGAAAGTTCCGGATTCTCTTTGTTCCCTTGTTTTATCCAGGTATGTTTTTTCTTGTTCCTTCACCCTTTAGCCAAGTGTCTAGACTAGTAGTTAAAGGTGTGGGTCCAATCAAATTGACTGGGTTCAAATCCAAATCATGGCTCCACCTCTTAATAATATATGGTTTGGGACAACTTACCCAACCTTGCTGTGTCTCAGTCTCCTAATCTGTGAAATGGGGATAAGGGAATACTGACAGTATCTACTTCAATGAGTTGTTTTAAGCATTAAATAAGATAACATATATGAAATGCACTAAGTAAGCATTCAATGAGTTCATTGCTGTTGTTATCACCACTGTTTCAGATGCTAGAGATACATCAGTGGACAAACCAAACAAAGCTTCTGTTCGTATGGAGCTTAATTTTAGCAGAAGAAAGAGAAAATAGGCAATTTTAAAAAATGAAGACCACTTGATAATTTCTGACTTCAGCTAATCAAGCTTAAAATGAAGCTTTTCCTTCTCTCCTTTTTAAAAAACTGTTAAAAGTTTATATTAAAATTCATATACAAGTAAATGCAACACAGTTTTTGGTGAACAGTTGCATGGATTTTGACAATGCATGCAGTTGTGTAACCATCACAATCAAGACACAGAGCAGTTCCATTCCTGCTTTCCATCCCAATTCTCTTGTTTGCTCCTTTTGTTACGTCACCCTACCTTCATCTCTGACAACCAGTGGTCTGTTTTCTGTCTCTATTGCTTTGTCTTTTCCAGGAGAATGTCATGTAAATGGAATTAAGTAGTATTTTGAGTTTAGCTCCTTTCATGTATTATAATGCATTTGTCATTCATTCATGTTATTGCATATATCAATAGTTCCTTTTTATTGGCTGAGTACTATTCCATGGTGTGAATGTATTATAGTCTGTTCATCCATTCACCAGCTGAAGAACATTTGAGTTGTTTTCACTTTGGGGCAATTATGAATAAAGCTGTCAGAAACATTCATGTATAGGTTTTCGTATGAATATAAGTATTCATTTCTGTGGAATAGACGTCTTCTTATTGAGTGGGACTGCTGAGTCATATGGTAAGTGTATGGTTAAGTTATTTATTTATTTATTTATTTGAGACAGAGTCTCGCATTGTCACCCAGGCTGTAGTGCAGTGGCGTGATCTCAGCTTTATAAAGACCCAGTATGTGTCTTTATAATAGAACGATTTGCAATCTCCACCTCCTGGGTTCAAGCAATTCTCCTGCTTCAGCCTCCCAAGTAGCTGGGACTACAGGTGTGTGTCACCACACCCAGCTAATGTTTTTTATATTTTCAGTAGAGATGGGGTTTCACCATGTTGGCCAAGATGGCCTTGATCTTCTGACCTCGTGATCCACCCTCCTTGGCCTCCCCAAGTGCTTCCAGGACCCCTCTGGATACCAAAACCCTCAGATGCTCAAGTCTCTTTAAATGGTGTAGTATTTGCATATAATCTACACATATCCTCTCATACACTTTAACCCTTCTATAGATTATTTATAATACCTAATATAATGTAAATGCCATGCAAACAGTTGTACTGTATTGTTTAGGAAATAATGAACAAAAAAAGTCTATACATTTTCAGAACAGATATAACCATCTTTTTTTCTGAATATTTTTGATCCACAGTTCATTGAACCCAAGAATATGGAAACCACCAACCTGGAGGGCCAACTCTCTAGGAAAGCAGTTGACTTTTGCATGTTGGCCTTGTATCCTGCAGTCATGCTAAAATTGCTGATCAGATCCAGGCGTGATATTTTTTGGCAATTTTTTTTGGATTTTCTAAACAGATGATCATATCATCTGTGAACAAAGAAAGTTGTATTTATCTTTCCCAGCCTGTATACATTTCATAGCCTTTTATTGCATTAGTTAGGCCTTCCAGTACAATGTTGAAAAGCAGTGGTGAAAGGGGACATCCTTGACTTTTTCCTGACCTTCGTGGAAAAACTTCAAGTTTCTCACCATTAGGTATGATGTTAGCTTGTAGGCTTTTAGTAGATGTTCTTTATCAAGTAGAGGAAGTTCCTGATACCAGCTTGCTGAGTGTTACCTTTTCTGCATCTATTGATATAATCATGTGATTATATCTTTAGACTGTTGAAGTAATCGATTACTTTACTTTCATATGTTGAAACATCCTTGCATACCAGGAACATATCCCGCTTGGTTGCAGTGTATAATACTCTTTTAGTTAGCAAATATGAATTCAATCTGCTAATTTATTATCAAAGATTTTGCATCTGCATTCATAAGAGATATCGGTCGGTAGTTTTTTTTGTTGTTGTTTTTGTTTTTTTTCTTTTAATATCTTCATCTGGTTTTGGTATTAAGGTAATGCTGGCCTCACAGAATGAGTTAGAAACAATTCCCTCTGCTTCTACCATCTGGAAGAGATAATAGAGAATTGGTACAATTTTTTCCTTAAATATTAGGTAGACTTCACCAGCGAACTCATTTGGACCTGGTGCTTTCTGCTTTGGAAAGTTATTAATTACTGATTTAATGTATTTAATAGATATAGGCCATTCAAATTGTCTATTACTTCTTGAGTGAGTTTTGGCAGATTGCGTCTTTCAAGAGATTGGTCTATTTCATCTAGGCTATCAAAATTGTGGGTATAGAGTTGCTAATATCCTTTATTATGCTTTTAATATCTATGGACTCTGCAGTGATGTCTTATCTTTCATTTCTGATATTTTCAAATTGTGCGTTCTCTTTTTTCTTACGTAACCTGCCTAGTGATATCAATTTTATTGGTCTTTTCAAGGAAACAGCTTTTGGTTTTGTTGATTTTCTCTACCGATTTTCTGTTTCCAATTTTATTTATTTATGCTCTAATGTTTGTCACTTATTTTTTCTGCTTATTTCAAATTTATTTTTCTCTTCTTTTTCTAGTTTCCTAAGGTGGAATCTTAGATTATTTATTTTACATCTTTCTTCTTTGCTGGTGTATGCATTCAATACCATAGCTTTCCCTCTAAGCACCACTTTCACTGTATTCCACAAATTTTGATCAGTTGTGTTTCCATTTTTATTGAGTTCAAAATATTTTTAAATTTCTCTTGAAATTTCTTCTTTTAACCATGTGGTATTTAGAAGTGTGTTGTTTAACCTCTAAGTATATGAGAACTTGGAGGGCTATCATTCTGTTACTGATTTCTAGATAAACCCATTACAGCCTGATGAATAGGCATTGTATGGTTTCTGTTTTTTAAATGTATTAAGCTATGTTTTATGGCCTAGAATGTGGTCTATCCTGGTTCCATGTAAGCTTGAGAAAAATGTGTATTATGCTGTCTAAGATGAAGTTGTCTGTAGATGTCCATTGTGTCTAGCTGATTAATGATGTTGTTGAGTTCAACTATGTCCTTAGTGATATTCTGCCTGCCAGATCTGTCCATTTCTTACAGAGGGCTGTTGAAGTTTCTAAATATAACAGCGGATTCATCTATTTCTCCTTGCAATTCTACCAATTTTTGCACATGCTCATTAAGAATTATCTTCTTGAAATATTGACTGCTTTATCATTATGTAATACCTCTCTTTATCCCCAATAACTTTCCTTGCTCTGTCGCTTTGAAGTCTATTCTGTCTGATTTTTTTTTTTTTTTTGAGATGATTCTGCTTTGTCACCCAGGCTGGAGGGCCATGGTGTGATCATGGTTCACTGCAGCCTGGACCTCCAGGCTCAAGTAATCCTCCTGCCTCAGCACCCCCGCCGAAAGTAGCTAGACTACACCTAGATGCACACTACCACAGCTGGAAAATTTTATTTTATTTTTTGTAGAGACAAGGTCTCAGTATGTTTCCCAGGCTGATCTTGAACTCCTGAGCTCAAGTAATCTACCCACCTTGGTCTCCCAAAGCGCTAGGATTACAGGTTTGAGCCATCACTCCAGCCCCACTTTTTAAAAATTAGTATTAGCATGTTGTTTTTTCCATCCTTCCACTTTCATCTGTATGTGTCTTTATATATCTAAAGTGGGTTTCTTCTAGACAACATATAATTGGGTCATGTTTTTAAATCCATACTGACAATCTGTTGTTTAATTGACATATTTATGCCATTTATGTTTAAGATGTTCATTGATAGTAGTTGGATTACCATATACCAGATTTGTTACTATTTTCTACTTTTTGGTTTTTTTCTCCGTTCCTATGCTTGTCTTCCATACTTTTTCTGCTTTTTGCATATTTAAATATCTTTTAGATTCTATTTTTCTCCTTTCTTGGCCTATCAATTATATGGCTTTTTTCTTTAAGTGGTTGCCCTACAATTTTTAATATACATTTAAAACTAATCCAAGTCTATTTTTAAATAACATTATCCCACTTGTATATTACAAGTACCTAACAATGACAAAGTAATTCTAATTCCACTCGCCTATCCCGTGTATCATTGCTGTTCTTTATACTTATACTTCATACTGTTACATATACTGTCATTTATTTTATTTATACACACATATATACATATGCACACACACATATATGCATATATATGTGTAGATATATACGTATATGTACGAACACATACGTATTCAACTATATTGTTGCTGTTATTATTTTGAACAAATTGTTATCTGTTAAATCAATTAAAAATTAGAAAAGTAATTTTTAAAAATTTATCTTTATTTATCTGTTCTCTAAAACCCTTTCTTTGTGTAGATCCAAGTTTCCTACCTATATAATTTTCCTTCTCTCTGAACAATTTTTTTTAACATTTCTTGCAAGTCATGTCTATTCGTAAAAAATTCCCTAGATTTTTGTTTGTCTAAAAAAGTCTCTTTTTATCAGCCGGGCACGATGGCTCACACCTGTAATCCCAACACTTTGGGAGGTCAAGATGGGTGGATCACTTGAGGTCAGAAATTTGAGACCAGCCTGGCCAACATGGTAAAACCCCGTCTCTACTAAAAATACAAAAATTAGCCAGGCAGGGTGGTGTGTGCCTGTAATCCCAGCTACTTAGGAGGCTGAGCTGGGAGGATCACTTGAACCCGGGAAGTAGAGCCTGCAGTGAGCTGAGATCGTGCCACTGCACTCCAGCCTGGGCAACAAAGTGAGACTCTATCTCAGTTTAAGAAAAAAAAAATCTCTTTGATTAAAATTTCCAACATTTTTTTTTTTTTTGAGATGGAGTTTCACTCTTGTTACCCAGGCTGGAGTGCAATGGAGTGATCTCGGCTCACTGCAACCTCCGCCTCCTGGGTTCAAGCAATTCTCCTGCCTCAGCCTCCCGAGTAGCTGGGACTACAGGTGCGCACCACCATGCCCAGCTAATTTTTTTGTATTTTCAGTAGAGACGGGGTTTCACCATGTAGACCAGGATAGTCTCGATCTCCTGACCTTGTTATCCAGCCGCCTCAGCCTCCCAAAGTGCTGGGATTATAGGTGTGAGCCACCGTGCCCGGCCTAAAATTTCCAACTTTTATGTTCGGGGTACATGTCCAGGATGTGCAGGTTTGTTACATAGGTAAACATGTGCCATGGTGGTTTGCTGCACAGATCATCCCATCACTCAGGTATTAAGCCTGACATCCATTAGCTATTCTTCCTGATGCTCTCCCTCCTTCCACCCCCTGCCCTGTGACAGGACCCAGTGTGTATTGCTCCCTGTCACGTGTCCATGTTCCGTGTGTTCTCATCATTCATCTCCCACTTGTGAGAACACGTGGTGTTTGGTTTTCTGTTCCTGTGTTAGTTTGCTGAGGATAATGGCCTCATGATCTTGTCCCTTTTTATGGCTGCATAGCATTCTACGTTGTATATGTACCACATTTTCTTTATCCATTCTATCATTGATGGGCATTTAGATTGGTTCCATGTCTTTGCTATTGTAAATGGTGCTGCAATAAACATATGCATGCATGTATCTTTATAGTAGAACAATTTATATTCCTTTGGATATATATCCAGTAATGGGAATTGCTGAGTTGAATGGTATAATATTTCTGCTTCCAGGTCTTTGAGGACTTGCCACCTAAGAAAGCTTTATTTCTCCTTCACTTTTGAAGGGTAAGTTCACAGAGTGCAGAATTCTAGACTGGTCATTTTGTTCTCTCAACACTTTAAATATTTCACTCTACTCTCTTCTTGCTTGTATGGTTTCTGATGAGAAGTCAGATGTATTATTTTTTTATTCCTCTATAGATAGGGTGGTTTTCCCCTCTGTATTTCTTCAAGATTTTTTCTTCATCTTTGATTTTCTGAAATTTGATTATGATATGCCTAGGTATAGATTTTTTAAACATTTACCCTACTTGATGTTCTTTGTGCCTCCTAGATGTGTGGTTTGGTGGCTGACATAAATTTGGGGGAATTTTCAGTCATTGAGGTAAATATTGCTTTTGTTCCTCTCCTTTTTTCTTCTCCTCGAATTTCCATTGCATGTATTTATGCCTTTTGCAATTGTCCCACAGTTCTTGGATATTATGTTCTGTTATTTTTCAATTTTTTTCCTCAGTTTTTTTCTTTGCTTTTTCAGTTGAGAACGATTCTGTTGGAAGATTCTACTGTCATATCCTCAAGCTCAGAGATTCTTTCCTCAGCCATGTCCAATCTACCAATAAGCCCATTGAAGACATTCTTTGTTTCTATTACAGTGTTTTTTTATTTCTAGCATTTCTTTTTTATGTTTCTTAGAATTTCCATCTCTCTGCTTACAAAATCCATCAATGCTAGCGTGTTGTCTACGGTTTCCAGTTAAAGCCTTTGAAACATAAAGCACTGTTTTTTAAAATTCCAGGTCTGATAATTTCAAGATTCCTGAAATTGTGTTTATCCTACTGGAATTTACTGAATTTATCAGATATACAAATTAATATTTTTATTCAAATTTGGGAAGATTCTGGATATTATTTCTTCAAATATTTTTTCTTCCCTTTTTAATATCTTTCCTGTCTTTCAGGGACTCCTGTTATATATATATAGTTATTCTTGACCCCACAGATCTCTGAGGCTCTAATCATTTTTCTTCATTCACTTTTCTTTCTATTCTTCAGATGAGATGCTTTCTAGTCCTCTGTCTTCAAGTTTGATGAATCCCTTTTCTGTAAGCTCGGATCTGCTGTATATCCTTTCTAGTGAATTCTTCATTTCAGTTATTTCACTTTTCAGTGTCAGAATTCGTACTTAGTTTTCTTCTTGTCATATCTGTTTTCATTGAGATTCTCTACTTGATAGGTCATTTAAAGTATAAATACTGTCATACCCTCTTTTAATTCTCTAGACACATATATGATAACAGCCTTGAAGTCTTTGTGTGCTAAGCCCAATGTCGAGCCCCCTTAAGACACAATGTTAATTGGCTGCTTTTGCTCCTGTATGGATCACATTATTCTGTTTCTTTGCATGTCTCATATTTTTTTAACCAAACATTTTAAATAATACATTATAGCAACTCTGAATTCTTATCCCTCTTTTCAATGGTGGTGGTGGTTGCTTCATTTTACAACTTGCCAGGACTACGTCTTCTCCATGGTAGAGGCACTTGTATTGCTACCATTTTCGTTTGTTTGTTTGTTTGTTTTTTAGTCTTATTTTCATTTTTAAGCCTGGCTTCCTAGGATTTTCCCTGTGTAAAGATAATTTAATGGTCAGTCAGTGATTGGTCAAAGTTGTGCTCAAACACCTTGAGCCAATAAGGCCTCCACCCTTTGCCAATGGATCTGTGTGTGAGTTTATAGAAAGCATTCAAGTTCACACAGTTCACACATCTTTCCCAGTTTGTATTTTCCACTGAGCAATCTCAACTCTCTTCTGGGCATTCATACAACATCATATTCAACCAGAGCTATATGGATAGCAGGGGTTATCTCTAGTCTCTTCTGAGCATATGCACAAGCTGGTATATATCCACAGATTTCCATCCCACCAGGAATGTACGGGAGCTTTTAGGTGACAACCAAGGCTGTCTCATTCCCTGAATAACTCTAATAAGTTTCTGGCTAGTCTACTAGTCTGTTGCTTGCCCAAGCTAGGATCATAGCCTCATGTTATCCCTGTTCATTTCCCACTTACATTGCTACCGTTTCTGACAATGCCTAGTGTCATGCAGTTTCCTTGCATATTGTACCAAAATCAAGTCAGTCTCTTCCAGCAGAAAAGCTGCTGGTTCTCACAGTTAGCCCTACTCTAATAGAGCTACATGCTGATAGAGCTGGGTGGGGGTGATGGGAACGAAAGGAGCACCAGACTAAAATGTCACAAACTCTGACTGCTTTTTTGCAATGGTCAGTATTTTTCTTGGGGGAAAAAAAAAAAAAACTTCTCAACTTTTTGTATGGCTTTGTGTGCTTTATCTAGTGAGACTAAAGATATTATCCCATGTTTACATGTTGAGAATATATCCTAAATAAAAGTTTGCATATACACACGATGACATATTACAAGGATATTCACAATAATTTCATTTATTGTGGCCTCAAGCTAAACAGCCCAAATTGAAACTTTGGTATGTTTATGTGACAGACTACTATGAAACCACAAAAAACCACATTGGTGAATCTCACAAACATAATGCTGAGCAAATGAAGTCAGACACAAAAAGAATACAAGATGATTGTATTTATACAAAGTTCAATAACAGGCAAATTTAAGAGACATACGTAATTTTAAAATTCTAATGAAACTCACAAATGATTTTCCCCAAAATCAGCATAGTGATTACTTCTAAGATAAGAGGTGCGATTAACAATCAACTTAGGGAGCTTATAGAGTTAAAATCATGTTCTATTTCTTGATGTGGGTGGCAGTTTACATAGGTGCTTGTTTTTTATTTATTCATTGAACTATACATTTTGGGTACTTTTCTGTATTATGGTATAGTTTAAAATTTTCTAAGGTTTATATTTAAAAATATGTCAAACACATTTAAATACCACTGGTACAAGTAAAGAGGAATGTTTACACTTAGGCCATGTTATTCATTCAGTTGGTAGGCATATATTCAACAAAAACAATTGTGTATTAACCATCTTCAATGTTCCATACATTAGATCAGGCCCCAGCGAGGAGAGAGAGAAAGATAAAACACAGAGTAAGTCCTGGAAGAGCACATAATCTGGTGAGTGTGCTGGGCACACCACACTTATAGGTGGTAGAAAGGCAAAATTGATTCAAAAAAGACACAAAGTTCAGCTGACACCTGACTGAGAGTAGGCTACAAGGATGAACACATGGGAGCCTTGCACATGACCCTCCCATGGGCAAGATTCCTCAAATAGCTTTGGAGGCTACAGTAGAGGGGCCAGGTGGGGAAAGGGCAGAAAAGAGACTAGAGAAGGAGCTGGGGCACATAGGCCTTGGAACTTGTGAAGAAGATAGGGGACCCTTTTTCCAGAAGCTGGGAGAATCATTGGAGGGTTTAAAGAAGGGATGAGGACTGTATTAGTTTCCCAAATTACCATAGATTTGATAGCCTAAAATAAGAGAAATGTATTCTCTCACAGTTCTGAAGGGCAGGAGTCCAATCAGTGTAAGCAGGGTTGGTTCCTTCTGGAGGCTCTGAGAAAGAATCCATTCTATGCCTCTCCCCTAGCTTCTGGTGACTGCCAGCAATACTAGGCATTCCCTGGCTTATAGACACACCACTCCAATGTCTGCATCGTCTTCACATGGCCTTCTCTCCACTGTGTGTCTCTGACATGTCAACTCTCCCTCTCCTTTCTTTTATAAGAACACCACATACTGAATTTAAGGTCCGACCTAATTCCAGGATGATCTCATCTTGAGATCCTTAACTTAATTGTATCTGCAAAGACCCTAATTCCAAATAGGATCATATTCCAAGGATTTATGCACATGGTTTTATGGAGGATCACTATTCAACCACCACAAGCATGTTCAGTGGATTGGTGTAATCAAGCTTGGAAGTACAGGTGAGTAAGGCTGTTTCCCACATGAACAGACTCAAAAGTTCAAAAAGACATACCTAACATCTGTCCATGATATTATAATTGAAAAGCTAGTAAACAATATAAGTGTCAAGCACTGGGGAACTTATCAAAGATATTGTACTACATCTGTACAATAGAAAACTATGCAGACTAGGTCCCATTTGTCTATTTTGGCTTTTGTTGTCAATGCTTTGGGTGTTTTGGTCATGAAGTCCTTGCCTACACCTATGTCCTGAATGGTTTTGCCTAGATTTTCTTCCAGGGTTTTTATGGTGTTAGGTCTTATGTTTAAGTCTTTAATCCATCTGGAGTTAATTTTAGTGTAAGGTGTCAGGAAGGGGTCCAGTTTCTGCTTTCTGCACATGGCTAGCCAGCTTTCCCAACACCATTTATTGAACAGGGAATCCTTTCCCCATTGCTTGTTTTTGTCTGGTTTGTCAAAATGGGACCTAATCAAACTCCACAGCTTCTGCACAGCAAAAGAAACAGTCATTAGAGTGAATCAGCAACCAACAAAATGGGAAAAAATTTTTGCTGTTTACCCATCTGACAAAGGGCTGATATCCAGAATTTACAAAGAACCAAAACAGATTTACAAGAAAAAAACTAACGAGCCCATTCAAAAGTGGGCGAAGGATATGAACAGACACTTTACAAAAGAAGACATACATGAGGCCAACAAACATATGAAAAAATGCTCATCATCACTAGTCATCAGAGAAATGCAAATCAAAACAACATTGAGATACCATCTCACACCAGTTAGAATGGCGATCATTAAAAAATCTGGAGACAACAGATGCTGGAGAGGATGTGGAGAAATAGGAACACTTTTACACTGTTGGTGGGAGTGTAAATTAGTTCAACCATTGTGGAAGACAGTGTGGCGATTCCTAGAAATAGAAATTCCATTTGACCCAGCAATCCCATTACTGGGTATATATCAAAGGATTACAAATCATTCTACTATAAGGACACGTGCACACGAATGTTCATTACAGCACTGTTTACAATAGCAAAGACCTGGAACCAACGCAAATGCCCATCGATGATAGACTGGATAGGGAAAATGTGGCACATATACACCATGGAATATTATGCAGCCATCAAAAACGATGAGTTTGTGTCCTTTGTAGGGACATGGATGAACCTGGAAACCATCATTCTCAGCAAACTGACAGAAGAGCAGAAGATCAAACACCACATGTTCTCACTCATAGGCCGGTGTTGAACAATGAGAACACATGGACACATGGAGGGGAGCACTACACACTGGGGTCAGTTGGGGGGAAATGAGGGAGGGATGGTGGGGGGTGGGGAGGTGGGGAGAGATAGCAAGGGGAGAAATGCCAGATGTAGGTGATGGGGAGGAAGGCAGCAAATCACACTGCCACGTGTGTACCTATGCAACAATTTTGCATGTTCTTCACATGTACCCCAAAACCTAAAATGCAATAAAATAAATAAATGGGGAGAAAAAAAAGTAATAAATTTAAAAATCCAAAATGCCTACAAGAAAACAATACAAGGAAACAAATCAAAAAAAAGAAAAAAAGAAAAAAGAAAACTGTGCAGACGTTTAAAAGTACAAAGTAGATCAATATGCACTGACGTTAAAAGACATCAGTGATATATTGAGTGAAAAAATCGGATGGTGAACCATATATAAAGTATGATTTAGTTTATAGTAAAAAGAAGTTAGAAGGATATTTGCAGTCATGAATGCTATTTATCTTCTGGTATTAAGTCTGAAGAAGGACTAAAGTGGAGAAAACTTTTATTTTATGAATTGATGTATTTTTTTAGTATATTCCCCTTTTGAAGAAACTATATGTTTAGGAGGAAAAAAAGCCCAGGTCAGCTGGCAAGAAAGGTGCCATCTGACTTAATATTACTCAAAAATAATGAGGACCACATTGGCATTAAATGTAAAGAGCTGACGAACTACATTTTTAAATTCTGTAATACATATTGGCCCTATATATCAAGTAAATTCTGGCAGTTAAAGAAATATTTTCAAGAATATCTTACAAAAGATTAATTCATATAAAAGAATACATTGACTGTCTACCATTACATTGCTGATTTTGCTATGCTGGACAGCAGGTTTCAGGCTTAGGCAAGTGATTACAACAGTCACAATTCTAGCCCTGAATCACCATGACAACATGAACATATAATTATATACATGCACTGGAAGAAAACCAAAGAATGAGAAATACAAAGGCATGCAGGGATAATTATTTTTTTATTCTGTGAAGGAAAACACAGAAGAGAATCATTTTTTAAAAATGTTTCTTACAAAAGAACACCATGTTTGTGAAAATAGTTAATTAAATGAATTTAAGTGTAACATAACTTAAACACTATGACCATTTCCATCTTTCAGCCCTCTTGATTTATCAAAGCTCTCAATAGCACACTCAGGAGCATTCAAACAAAACTAAACAGCAATAAAGCTGTTCTAAGCTTCCTGTAATTTGAGTGACAATTTATATAATTACAAGTATTTGACAACATTTTTTATCATTTCTAAATGATTATGAATATCTGTGAGTTTAGAAGATTATATTTTGAAATGCATTTATATACAACCCTGCCATAAAAAAAGCAAAATAAATTAAGCTATTACTATGTTTAGGCTGTTGGTTTATAGTGTGATATATATGAAATAAGAATTTTCAAATAAGCCAAAGGAAGGGGTTAGTTACTGGATCTAAACATTAGAAGCAGCCTGATTCTCTTTTGTTGGTGGTTCAGATCTCACTAAACAGAATCATGTAATTAGCCTCAACCACATTGGAGAAACATGGAAGGAAGACCTGGATTAAGCAGAGGAAAGGAAATGATCAAATGCACCTGAAGGAGGTATTCACGCACTAGATGTAGAAAGACTAAGTAAGTCTGCCAGTCCTCAAGGGCGAGAGCTTCTTTGTTCAGCATTAAACAAACACTTGACAGCACTCTGTTGAGCACTTGGAATAAGAAACCATCTCCATTATTAAATGGCTCACCAGCTAGTTGGGACAACAGACAAGTAAGCAATTACTGTAGTAGGGCACCTGCAAGTAGAAGAACCGTGTATCCCATTGCCTAAGACAATCCAATGCATTCCTATTATTCTAGCATAATTTTTTAAATTAGTGTTAATAATTTCTATTGCAAATGTGTCCTGATTTAGACAACAATTTATGTGATCACATTCACAGGGACATTATGGGAGTCATAGAAAGACACTTAATGCAGCAAAAGGAAGGCTTTCTTGAGAAGGTTCTGCCTGAATAAGTCTTAAAGGATTAGTTAACCAAGAGAAGGGGTTGGGTGGAGAACCTAGCAGACACTCGAATTAAGCTAACTAATGGCATCGTGTCTCTAGTGTTTTCCTAATAAAGATTTTTGTCTGCACTCAAAATCATGTGATATCACATATGTGGAAGACCTGGTTCCTCCAACTCCCTTAGCAAGCCTCTCGAAGATTTCAAATTCCAGGAACATATATGCAAATAATGCTGGGGCGCTTCCTCATAATTTTATGTAGGCTGTTTTCTCTCAGGCATCAGGCAAAATCATGGTAACAGTAGGGTCTACAGCCACAATGAGGTTGTAGTCAACACCTATTGCATTTGTTAGCCTAGCATTGCTTTGTTTAGTTTTGTCTCATTTTGTTTTGGAAAAAAAGGCTCCTGTCCCAGCAGGTAAGGATATCAGTTACATAGCCCCACTCTCGGCATCATGCAGGAGGGCATGTGATCCAGCACGGCCTGTGTCCCTTTAGAGGGTTGATGAGGATGCTAAGATATTAGTAAGCATAAGTCCTCTTTCCCATCACTCATTAAATTCTGCCGAAAAATAAAGTTAACATGGAATAAACCGCCCTGAGACATGGAAAGAGAATCCTAGAGACATTCTTTGAATTCCTAGATGCAACAGAACCTGATACTCTTGAATTTTTCCAGTATACAAGCCAGCAGTTCCACCCTCAATTGTACAATGAAAGCTTTTTCAATTTCTCTGTAACTGCAGTGGTAGGGGCAAGAATGTGGAAGCAGGGTGAAGAAGGGAGCATAAGACACCAGTCCTCTTTGGTAACCTCAATTACCAGTAGTAAAGGTTGACCTGAATGCTTATTATGAAAGTATTCTTGTCAAATCTCATTTTTAAAAAGCCACCTTAACTTGTGGTAAAGGTGCAGCCTTGTGTAAAACTGTGGAATATTCATAGATCACTGAACCACGGTGGTCTATGGTTTGAAGTGAAAAACCACGGCACATGATGAGTTTTGAAAAGCAGAAGAGTATGAACTATGTTAAGTCTTAGGGTTAAAAAGGACTAGTTGCCAGGTATTTATTTATTATCATTGTAAATAGAAAAGTAAATCATCACAATTTTATGTGACTTTCCATGGGATACAAATATGTAGCATTCATCATAAAAGATGTCATCTGGATATCTTGTTGAAATATAATTTAAACTTAGTATGTTCTAATATTGTTAAAGATATAGGGATATAAACCACTCACATTTTAGTAAGAAAGGCAAGAAAATGACTAATAATGATATGATATAGCATATATGTTTACTGTCCTGCACTGTCATACGCCCAGCTGGGCAACGTGTGCGCTGCCAGACGTGGAGCAGTCGTGGCTAGCGATTGTGGTCGTAAAGTCGAATGGTCGCAAGTTGCATAGGTCGTAAGTCGATAAATACCTGTATTAGGATGGAGGGTATTTACTTTCTAGCCAAAAATTCAGACTCTAAAGGCATGTAATAGACTCAGTTGACTGAGACATGTAATACCGAACAGCCTACCTGCCAGAACCTCTAAAATAAACAATTTAGAAAGCATGGAAGAATGAAAAATGTAATATGCATATGTAATAAATAATATCTATCTGATTTGAGGCCTACTTTTCACTTTTGCCTCATGATAACTTTATATCAATCTAGGTTGTAAGCAAGAGAAACCAAATCTAGCTAACTTAAGCAGAAAAGTGAAATATCAGAAAGATACTGAGGTAATTCAGAGAACTGAAGGAAAGGCTGGAGAGGAAATGTCTGTTTGTCTGGGTAGAAAGGGAAACAAAGGCAATTCCATGGATCCAAGTAAGAAGAACTGATGGACATCTCACCAGGGAATCACCACCATGAGCCAGAAATAAAAAGCGGCATGCTTTTTTTTAACCTTTTTGTAATCCTCTCAGGAAGTAAAGCCCCAGGGAGAGGCTCTGATCAGACAGTTTGAAAGACATGTCTACCCCTTAGCCATTAAAAGGCAGGACACTAGATGACAGTCTCACCAAGTGGGAGGAGAAAATCCCCAAAAGGAAAAATCAGGTTTTGGCACCAAAAAAGGAGAAATGGATATTGGGCAGCCAAGAAATATCTATCATGATGATACCAAAGTGTTAGCTGAGGAACCTGAACTCCTGAGAGGTTGTAACCACTCAAAATCCCACAACCAGTAAAAGGTCAAGTTAGCAAAAGCTTCTGACCTGTACATCATTTCTCTCCCTTTTCACTTCGCTCATCTGCTTTTCTGACTTTAACCTCCACAGTAAAACAGTGAGCTCTACACTGACATAATAGTAAATACGAGTGTTAACGTCTAAAAGCCCGAAGCCTGTGGTGGTGGCAGCGTGGCCCTGCTGGTACCCTTCCTCTCCTAATTGTCTTCACTTTTCTTCTGCTGTATTCAGTGAGTTCTGTGATGCCCCAGAAATGTTCAATATTAAATATTTATTTATTATTGAAAGGTCCTTCAATAAAATCACAGAAAGGAAAGTATTTCCAGTTTCTCAGTGCCTGGATCGACTGATCTTCTCTCTTTACTATCTCAGGCACATTAAAGACTTCTGAAGGTCTATTTAAACTAAACCTATATGTGTGTTTATAAATGTAAACTAGAAATGTTTTAAATAAGAAACAGCCTATACCCATCTAGACTTGTTTGTTTGTTTGGTTGGTTTTTTTTTTTAATATCTCATTTACTCAAGGGATTCTCAACCCTGACTTTTTTAATTCACCAAATGATGTTAAAGAAAAGTATAAATTTTTAAACTATAAATACGTCTACCTTTCATGGCACTGCTTTAATCTAGCCCTTTATGTGAAACAATACTACTAATTCCCATTAAAGCTTTCTTGAATAAAAAGCTATTTGTGGACACAGAAATCCACTTTTTCTAAATCTCATTTCTTTTTATCTTTACCACTGCCATTCTGCTCTTTCTTTGTGCAAAAGAGTAAATCCTTTGAGAGCCAACAGGCTCAAATACCATAGCGACTGAGATTACCAATACTGACATCCCAGCTGAATAAACTGTAAGTAACATTTCTTCTCACCTTTCACCTTGAAATAATCACAGCAGTGGATATGCAGCCTCCTTGGTGACAAATGACAGAAAAAGAAAAATCATTCCTCACACTGTAGCATTAGAAATTGACTTCAATAATAGTGTCTTAAGTTACTCTTTTAAGAATAAAATTTTCTAGGAATAATACCAAATTTGGAAAAACATACATAGACAACAGAATCTCCCTATTTTTGCATTCATTCTAAAGTGCCTCAAATTGTCTCCATTCTTTTGTATTTACGAAAGATACTTTCACTTATGATTTATTTTGATGCTTTTAAAGAATTAGCTGCAAGTTTCCTTCATTCTATTATCAATAAATTATTTGAGAGGCACAGATTAACTCCTCCACTGCTAATGACTCTCATCTTAAACGCTTGTACAGTAGTGCTAACCCTTTGAATGTCCTCTCCAAAACTCCTGCTGAAATTTAATTGCCATTGTTATGGTATTAAGAGGTGGGACTGTTAAGAGGTGATTAGGCCAGAAGGGCTCTGCTCTCATGAATGGATTAATGTCAGTATCATGGGAATAGATGGTATAAAATAGAATAAAACCTCCCCAAACAGTTTGTATAAAATCCAGTTCAGCCCTCTCTAGATCGCTTGCTCTCATGCTCTCTTGTTTTTCCACTTTCCACCACGGAATGACACAGCATGAAGGCCCTTGCCAGATGCCACTGCCATGCTCTTGGACTTCTTAGTCTCCAGAACCATGAGTCAAATACATTTCTGTTCATTATAACTTACCCAGTTGGTGGTATTCTGTTAGAGCAACATAAAATGGATGAATAGAAGTAGTGTACAGTAGTTAAGATACACAAAGGTTTTGACAGTATTCATTATAATAATTTAAAATTATTTGATAATTGCAAGGAGGTATAGGTATAGACCAGCAATAACCTTTTGGCAATAATGTCCCTCTGGTAACCAAGACCTAAATCTAGTCAAACTTTTATTCCACACTCATTATCTTCTCCCTTCTCTCCCACATCCCCATCTTTCAATATTTCTGTTGTCAACTCCCTTAGTATCACCAAATGATAAAACTTTATGTCACATTCACCTCCTGTCTCATCCTTTGAATTAATTCATCACAAAATCTCACAGTTGCTGCCTCAAATGTGTCCACCTCCACCATCTCATTACAGATCCCCTCACCTCTTGTGTGAACTACTGTAATGGTTTCTACTCTTCAGTCCCCCTAGTCCTGCTTTTCCCCTTTCACTAATTTGACACTGTCATCTGCTATCTTCCCAAAACATAATGATGATCACATCAGCCTCAAGTTTACCATTCCAGATGTAAAGAGGCCAGCTACTGACAGAATAATGCAGCAAAGCTAGAAGAGAACAGGGAAAGAAACACCCCAATTTCTGTCTCTTACTACCCTCTAACCAGCCTCTGACTATATATCCCACTGGGTGAATCCACATGAAAGCCAAAAGAGATCCTGAATGATGTATACTATAAAAGACAGCCCCTTAGGGTACAAGACAAGGCAGAGCTGGGCAAAGAATGGATGTAAGAGGGCACACAGAGAATAACCTAAACTTCCTCACCCCTTCTTTATGTTCCAGATGCCCACTCAGCCCATAAGATGCAGCACAAAAGTTACCTTCCCATGTTTTTCAAAAACCTAAAAATAAAATTACCATACAATCCAGCAATCTCACTAGTGGCTATTTACCCAAAGGGAAAGAAATCAGTATATCAAAGAGATACTTGCATTCCCATGTTTCCTGCTACACTAGTCACAACAGCCAAGACCATGGAATCAATCTAAGTGTCCATCAACAGATGAATAGATAAAGAAAAGTTGGTTTACATACATAGTGGAATACTATTCAGCTATAACAAAGATTGAAATTCTGACATTTATGAAAACATGGATGAGCCTGGAGGATATTGTGCTAAGTGAAATAAGTCAGGCACAGAAAGATAAATACTGCTTGTTCTCACTCATATGTGAGAGTTAAAAAAAAGTATGAGCTCATGGAAGTACAGAGTAGAACTGCAAGTATTAGTGGTGGTGTTTGTTTTTCTCTTGTAAATTTGTTTAAGATCTCTGTAGACTCTAGACATTAGACCTTTGTCAGATGGACAGATTGTCAAAAATGTCTCCCATTTTATAGGTTGTCTGTTCACACTGATGATAGTTTCTTTTGCTATGCAGAAGCTCATTAGTTTAATTGGATCCGATTTGTCAATTTTGACTTTCGTTGCAATTGCCTTTGGCATTTAATCATAAATGTTTTCCCATGCCTATGTCATGGATGGTATTGCCTAGATTTTTTTCTAGGGTTTCTATAGTTTTGGGTTTTACATTTAAGTATTTAATCCATCTTGAATTAATTTTTTATATGGTGTAAGAAAGAGGTCCAGTTTCAAGTTTCTGCATATGTCTAGCCAGTTCTCCCAGTACCATTTATTATATAGGGAAACTTTTTCCCATTGCTTGCTTTTGTCAGGTTTATTGACGATTAGATGGTTGTAGGTGTGTGGTCTAATTTTTGAGTTCTGTATTCTGTTCCATTGTTCTATGTGTTTGTTATTATACCAATACCATGCTGGTTTTTTTTTTTTTTTTTTTTGGTTACTGTAGACTTGTAATATAGTTTGAAGTCAGGTAATGTGATGCATCCAGCTCTGTTCTTTTCGCTTAGGATTGTATCGGCTATTTGAGCTCTTTTTTGGCTCTATATGAATTTTGAAATAGTTTTTTCTAATTCTGTGAAGAAGTTCAATGGTATTTTAATGGAAATAGCATTGAAGCAGTATGGCCATTTTCATGATATTGATTCTTCCTGTTCATGAGCATGAAATAGTTTTCCATGTATTTGTGTCCTCTCTCATTTCCTTGAGTAGTGGTTTGTAGTTCTCCTTGAAGAGGTCCTTCACTTCCCTTGTTAGCTGCATTCCTAAGTGTTTCTTGTTGTTGTTGTAGCAATTGTGAATGGGAGTTCATGCATGATTTGGCTCTCTGCTTGCCTGTTGTTGGTGTACAGGAATGCTGGCTATTTTTGCACATCGATTTTGTCTCCTGAGACTTGAATGAAGTCATTTATCAGCTTAAGAAGCTTTTGGGCCAAGACAATGGGGTTTTCTAGATATAGGATCATGTCATCTGAAAACAAAGATAATCTGACTTCTGAAGACAGGCTTTTGAATGCTCACAACACAAAGAAGTGATAAATATTTGAGGTAATAGATATGCTAATTACCCTGATTTGATCATTATGTATTATATACACATCATTAAACACTGCATACACATATTTAAAAATCTCTTTGTATCCATAAATATGTATAGTTACTACATGTCAACTAAAAATTGTAAGAAAAAAGTTATCTTCCCAGGTAGATTACTCTCTTCTTTTTTTATTTTTTAAATATCTATGTCTATATATCACTTATGACATGTCATTGCAATTTGTCTGTTTACTTATCTTTTCCTCCAAGCCTCTTCAAAATGAGAACATTATCTTATGCATTATTTAATTCACACAGTCCTTAGCATGTTATTGGCTCTGGGTGTGTGTGGTGCCTTGGAGAGGCTGAGGACTTGGGGTTAAATGAATCAATTGAGAGGAAAATAGGGCTTTCCTAATATTTTGTATAAAAAGAAATAATCAAAGGTAAGCCCCATATATTGAAACCCATAGACTCTGCCTGATGCCAGACTGCTGTATCCTGTGTCCAAACTGCCCCAAGGAAGTACATGGGGTAGACCACATACCAATCAAGAAAGAACTCTTTCATAATTAATGGATAAGCTAACTTCACTCTCACTGCCCTAAAGTTCTCTATAGTGGCTACACCTCAAAGTTTCTCATGGATTCCCTGAATGACCTTTGCACATACTAATATTTACCTCTTTCAATCTGTGGAATTAAGACATGTGTTCTATATATCATACTCACACAGGATGACTTCAACAATTGCATTTGACTTGATATTGAGACAAGGTTGCATTGGTTCACATAAATTTAATGTGTACATTTATCTCTTAAGAAGCACTCTCACAATCCCTCTTAGACCTTCTTGTCTGCATTTTTTGAATGAGGTTGCATAATTTGTAGGAAAACTCATGGCATACTTATAACATGAAATAATATGCAGCCATCTAAATGTTTATAGAGATATTTAATGATATAAGAAAATGCTTGTGGTAAAGTTTTAAGTGAAAAAAGGAAGTTTCAAAATTGAATATGATATCTTATTTCAATGAGATAAAATAAAACATATTTTAACTACAACAAAACAATTGTTATTAACAGTGGTTATCTCTGGTTGTGGAATTTATATGATTTTTATTCTTTGGCCTATACTCTTCTGTTTCACATAATTTTTTGAAATAGCCATATTTCAATCAATTTACTTTACAAACCTGGCTCATTATATTGTTGGGAAAGAATCAGTTAAAAAGAGCACTATGATTTCTGGTACAATTTTCATATCGTCATACTTTCTTAGAATCAATTTATATCTCACAGTTTCTAAAAGAATTCTGGGTTTTGTTTTTTTTTTTACTTTTTCTTTTTTTGAGACAGAGTCTCACTCACTCTGTCACCCAGGCTGGAGTGCATTGGAGTGATCTCAGCTTACTTACAACCTCAGCCTCCCAGGTTCAAGCGATTCTCCTGACTCAGCCTCCCAAGTAGCTGGGATTATAGGCACCCACCACCATGCCCAGCTGGGATTATAGGCACCCGCCACCACGCCCAGCTAATTTTTGCCTTTTTAGTAGAGACAGAGTTCACTACGTTGGCCAGCTGGTCTCAAACTCCTGACCTCAAGTGATTTGCCCACCTCGGCCTCCTAAAGTGCTGGGACTACAGGCGTGAGCCACCCATCTCGGCCTAAGAATTCTGTTCATTTTTTCTTCTTTTATCACAGAAATGCACATTTATTGTTAACAGTATTTTTTTCAGGTTCTGATTTTTTGTTTGAAAACATCTTTTTTATTGCCATGACAAAATGTGAACATTAAACTCTGAAAGGCTGACCTTACAACATACAGCAAAATTACAGGAGACAGTTTAAAAGATTAAAAGAAAAACAAGGCATTCTGTTCTTAATTCAAGATTAATAATAGAAAATATGTTTTTAAAGTTAAAAGAATTTTGGTGAGGTTTTTTAACACTATTCTTTAATTTGAAGTCTTATCTAGCCTTGGAGAAGAGCAGTTATCCAACTTTAGCTCCCTGTAACTTTCCTGTCTCATGTAAGTAGAAGAGGAAAAAAAACCTAAGAAGCATTTGTGAATGTTACAGGTCAGAGACACAAGCACATTAAAAAAGTGAGACTTCATCTCAAAATTATAAAATGCTTTCCCACATCCACATCTTACATTACATCAGCAGAGCTCTGGTATAATAACAATGGATCACAGTGAGAAGAGCCACAAGACACAGACTCCTCTCTAAGAAGCTCTTTTTTCAGAAACCCAAAGCCAACATGGAAGGCAAAACTAAAGACACTAGAGGAACCTGAAGCCTCTTCCACCTACAACTATGGGAAACATTAAACTCCCAGCCAGAATAACAGAAAAAAACTCACACTAAAGGCTTATTTGTCTCCGCTCCTATTACCCAATACATCATGTCCAGCTTTCAACAAAAAATGACTAGGCATGCTCCAAAGCAAGTAAAAATACAATCTAAAGAGACAAAGCAAATATCAAACCCAGACTTAGATATGACACAGATTTTGAAATTATCACATAAGGAATCTTAAACAACTGTAATTACTATATAAAGAGTTCAAACGGAAAAAGTAGACAAAATGTAAGAACATATGAGTATTGTAAGCAGAGAGATAAAAATTCTAAGAACAATTAAAGGAAATGATAGAACACAAAAAAACAGACATTAATAAATTTCAAAAGCTTATTTCTAGGTCAAAGAAGCCAGTTAGAAAAAGTCTTCATACAGTATGATTTCAATTACATTATAATCTGAAAAAGGCAAAATTATAGAGACAGCAAAAACATCAGTGGTTAACAAGGAATGAAAGGGAGTGGAAAAATGGAATAGGTAATTGTTAGTCCAGGAGGTCTTTAGGGCAGTGAAAGTGTTCTGTATGACAATGTAATGGTAGATACATGACATTATGCATTTCTTACAACCTACAGAACTTTACAGAACAAAAAGTGAAAGTTAATGTCTTTGAGTTAAAAAGTCATTTAAGAGATTGGGGGTTTCCATGAAGGAATTATGATTGTGACAAAAGTATCTAATTCTTGTTTAAAATGTATAAAAAGCCCTACTGAAAGGAGCAGGGGGGAAAGATGCTGATCTCAGGTCCTTTAGTAATGAGTGAAGTCTGTACGGTGAAAGGCAACGAAAGTGCATATCAGCACTGTACTCCAGTTAACAAAGCTATTCCCCAGAGGTGTATGAGTTAACCATTCTGATACTGCTAGACTTGTATATTGAAATAGAACAATTAAATAAACAATGATAGCTTTTAGAAGCCAGGCTTCTCACTATTGGAGTAGAAAATTACCAATAAACAAGGGAAGTAGACAGGAATAATCCAAATGGTAATGGATCATAATAGGAGATGTCAGTGTGAATTCATGTTTAGCTTAATACAGATAATTTACATATAGAAGTATTTATAGATAAGTATACATACCAGGTTAGTATACACACATATATTTCCTTGTTCTATCAGCTGAGAGGACCTAAAAGAAACAGCACCCCCGTAACATGAGCACACCTAACACCCAGTTCTTGGTTTGTAATTCCATTCTCCAGGAAAAAGATACAGGGCTTCTTGAAGAAATGGCTAATTCTGTGACTAAGGTAGGAAATATACAAGATAAGCCTGGAGGATCTTAGGGTGCCAGAAAATTAGGAAGTGCAAACAAACAAAAACACCTACCCTGATAGGAAAGTGTCAAAGAGACACAAGAGCCAAGTAAAAGAGCTCCCAATGGCCAAAGATAAAATAATTTGCACAAAAAAATAAATAAGACAGTACTGAGTTTTTACCCAAAGAATAAAATACATACCTGTGAGAGTGGCTGGCAAGATGGCAGAACAGGAAGAGCTCCAGTCTGCAGCTCCCAGTGAGATCAATGCAGAAGGTGAGTGATTTCTGCATTTCAAACTGGGGTACCTGGCTCATATCAATGGGACTGGCTAGACAGTGGGTGCAACCCATGGAGGGCGAGCCGAAGCAGGGTGAGGCAATGCCCCAAGAAGCACAAGGGGCTAGGGAACTCCCTCTCCTAGCCAAGAGAAGACGTGAGGGACTGTGCCGTGAGGAACGGTGCACTCGGGCCCAGACACTACTCTTTTCCCACAGTCTTTGCAATTCCAGACCAGGAGATTCCCTCAGGTGCCTACCGCACCAGGGCCCTGGGTTTCAAGTACAAAACTGGGAGGCCGTTTGGGTGATGCCAAGCTAGCTGCAGGAGTTTATTTTAATACCCCCAGTGGTGCCTGGAATGCCAGTGAGACAGAACTGTTCACTCCCCTGGAAAGGGGGCTAAAGCCAGGAAGCCAAGTGGTCTAGCTCAGCAGATCCCAACCTCATGGAGCACAGCAAGCTAAGATCCACTGGCTTGAAATTCTCACTGCCCGCACAGCAGTCTGAGGTCGAACTGGGACACTTGAGCTTGGTGAGGTGAGGGGCATCTGCCATTACTGAGGTTTCAGTAGGCAGTTTTCCCCTCACAGTGTAAACAAAGCTGTGGTGGAAAGTTTTGTTTCCCACCACAGTTCAGTAAAGCCACTGTAGCCACATGGCCTCTCTAGATTCCTCCTCTCTGGGAAGGGCATCTCTGAAAGAAAGGCAGCAACTCCAGTAAGGGGTTAAAGATCAAACTCCCATCTCCCTGGGACAGAGCACCTGGTGGAAAGGGCAGCTTTGGGCACAGCCTCAGCAGATTTAAACATTCCTGCCTACCAGCTGTGAAGAGAGCAACAGATCTCCCAGCACAGTGCTTGAGCTCTGCAAAGGGTCAGACTCCTCCTCAAGTGGGTCCCTGACCCTTGTGCCTCCTGACTGGGAGACACCTCCCAGCAGGGGTCCACAGACACCTCATACAGGAAAGCTCTGGCTGCATCTGGCAGGTGCCCCTCTGGGATGAAGCTTTCAGAGGAAGGAAGAGGCATCAATCTTTGCTGTTTTTCAGCCTCCACTGGTCATACAAGCAAACAGGGTCTGGAGTGGACCTCCAGCAAACTCCAGCAGACCTGTAGCAGAGAGGCCTGACTGTTAGAAGGACAACTAACAAACAGGAAGGAATAGCATCAACATCAACAAAAACGACAGCCACAAAGAAACTCCATCTGAAGCTCACCAACATCAAAAACCAAAGGTAGATAAATCCACAAAGATGAGGAAAAACCAGTTCAAAAGGCTTGAAAATTCCAAAAACCAGAACACACCTCTTCTCCTCCAAAGGGACACAACTCCTCACCACCAATAAAGCTGGACAAAGAACGAGTTTGATGAATTAACGGGAGTAGGCTTCAGAAGGTGGGTAATAACAAACCCCTCTGAGCTAAAGGAGCATGTTCTAACCAATGTAAGGAAGCTAAGAACCTTGAAAAAAGGTTACAGGAATTGCTAACTAGAATAACCAGTTTAGAGAAGAACATAAATGAACTGATAGAGCTGAAAAACACAGCATGAGAACTTCACGAAGCATACACAAGTATCAATAGCCGAATCGATCAAGTGGAAGAAAGGTTATCAGAGATTGAAGATCAACTTAATGAAATAAAGCTTGGAAACAAGATTAGAGAAAAAATAATGAAAAGAAACAAACAAAGCCTCCAGAAAACATGGGACTATGTGAAAAGACCAAACCTACATTTGATTGGTGTACCTGAAAGTGATGGAAAGAATGAAACCAAGTTGGAAAACACATTTCAGGATATTATCCAGGAGAACTTCCCCAACCTAGCAAGACAGATCAACATTCAAATTCAGGAAATACAGAGAACTCCACAAAGATACTCCTTGAGAAGAGCAATCCCAAGACACATAATTGTCCGACTCACCAAGGATGAAATGAAGGAAAAACATGTTAAGGGCACCCAGAGAGAAAGGTCAGGTTACCCACAAAGGGAAGCCCCTCAGACTAACAGCAGATCTTTCTGCAGAAACCCTACAAGCCAGAAGAGAATGGAGGCCAATATTTGCATTCTTAAAGAAAAGAATTTTCAATCCAGAATTTCATATCCAGCCAAACTAAGCTTCATAAGTGAAGGAGAGATAAAATCCTTTACAGACAAGCAAATGCTAAGAGATTTTGTCACCACCAGGCCTGCCTTACACAAGAGCTCCTGAAGGAAGTGCTAAACGTGGAAAAGAACAACGGATACCAGCCACTGCAAAAACATATGAAATTGTAAAGACCATCGACACTATGAGAAATTGTATCAACTAGCAGGCAAAATAACCAGCTAGCATCATAATGACAGGATCAAATTCACATAACAATATTAACCTTAAATGTAAATGGGCTAAATGCCCCAAATAAAAGACATAGACTGGCAGATTGGGTAAAGAGTCAAGAACCATCGGTGTGCTGCATTCAGAAGACCAATCTCACATGCAAAGACACACATAGGCTCAAAATAAAGAGATGGAGGAATACTTAGCAAGCAAATGGAAAGAAAAAAAAAAAAAGCAGGGATTACAATCCTAGTCTCTGATATAACAGACTTTAAACCAACAAAGATCAAAAAAGACAAAGAAGGGCATGACATAATGATAGAGATCAATGCAACAAGAAGAGGTAACTTTCCTAAAATAAATATGTACCCAGTACAGGAGCAATCAGATTCATAAAGCAAGTTCTTAATGACCTACAAAGAGACTTCAACTTCAACACAATAATAGTGGGAGATGTTAACACCCCACGGTCAATATTAGACAGATCAATGAGACAGAAAATTAACAAGGATATTCAGGACTTGAACTCAGCTCCAGACCGAGCAGACCTAATAGGCATCTATAGAACTCTCCACCCTAGATGAACAGAATGTACATTCTTCTCAGTACTACATCACACTTATTCTAAAATTGACCACATAACTAGAAGTAAAACACTCCTCAGCAAATGCAAAACAACAGAAATAATAACAAACTATCTCTTAGACTACAGTGCAATCAAATTAGAATTCAGGATTAAGAAACTCACTCACAACCAACCACAAACTACATGGAAACTGAACAATCTGCTCCTGAATGACTACCAGGTAAATAACAAAATTAAGGTAGAAATAAGTAAGTTCTTTGAAACCAATGAAAACAAAGACACAATGTACAAGAATCTCTGGGACACTGCTAAAGCAGTTTTTAGAGGGAAATTTATAGCACTAAATGCCAACAGAAGAAAGCAGGAAATATCTAAAATTGACACCCTAACATCATAATTAAAAGAGCTAGAGAAGCAAGAGCAAAGAAATTCTAAAGCTAGTAGAACACAAGAAATAACTGAGATCAGAGCAGACCTGAAGGAGACAGAGACAGAAAAGACCCTTCAAAAAATCAATAAATCCAGGAGCTGGTTTTTTGAAAAGATCAACAAAATAGATACGCCACTAGCCAGACTAATAAAGAAGAAAAGAGAGAAGAATCAAATAGATACAATAAAAAAAAAAGATAAAAGGGTATCACCACTGATCCCACAGAAATACAAATTACCATCACAGAATACTAAAAACACCTCTACACAAATAAATGAGAAAATCTAAAAGAAATGGATGAATTCTTGGATACATACACCCTCCCAAGACTAAATCAGGAAGAAGTTGAATACCTGAATAGACTGATAACAAGTTCTGAAATTGAGGCAGTAATTAATAGCCTGCCAACCAAAAAAGAAGCCCAGGATCAGACAGATTCACAGCCGAATTCTACCACAGGTACAAAGAGGAGCTGGTACCATTCCTTCTGAAATGATTCCAAACAACAGAAAAAGAGGACTTCCTCTTTAACTCATCTTATGAGGTCATCATTCTGATACTACAACCTGGCAGAGACATAACAAAACAAGAAAATTTCAAGCTAATATCCCTGATGAATACATGAAAATCCTCAATAAAATATTGGCAAACTGAATCCAGCAGCACATCAAAAACCTTATCCACCACAATCAAGTTGGCTTCATCCCTGGGATGCAAGGCTGGTTCAACATATGCAAAAAATAAACGTCACCCATCACATAAACAGAATCAATGACAAAAGCCACATGATTATCTCAAGAGATGCAGAAAAGGCCTTTGATAAAATTCAACACCCCTTCATGATAAAAACTCGCAATAAACTACCTATTGATGGAATGTATCTCAAAATAGTAAGGGCTATTTATGACAAACCCACAGCCAGTATCACACTGAATGAGCAAAAATTGGAAGCATTCCCTTTGAAAACCAGCACAAGACAAGGATGCCCTCTCTCACCACTCCCGTTCAACATAGTATTCAAAGTTCTGGCCAGGACAATCAGGCAGGAGAAAGAAATAAAGGGTAATTAAATAGGAAGAGAGGAAGTCAAATTGTCTCTGTTTGCAGATGACATGATCATATATTTAGAAAACCTCATTGTCTCAGACCAAAATCTCCTTAAGCTGATAAGTAACTTTGGCAAAGTCTCAGGATACAAAATCAATGTGCAAAAGTCACAAGCATTCCTATACACCAAAAATAGACCAACAGAGAGCCAAATCATAAGTGAACTCCCATTCACAATTGCTACAAAGAGAATAAAATATCTAGGAATACAACTTACAAGGGATGTAAAGGACATCTTCAAGGAGAACTACAAACCACTGCTCAAGAAAATAAGAGAGAACACCAACGAATGGAAAAACATGCCATGTTTATGGATAGAAAGAATCAATTATCATGAAAATGGCCTTAGTGCCCAAAGTAATTCATAGATTCAGTGCTATTCCCATCAAGCTACCATTGACTTTCTTCACAGAATTAGAAAAACTACCTTAAATTTCATATGGAACCAAAAAAGAGCCCGTATAGCCAAGACAATCCTAAGCAAAAAGAACAAATCTGTGGGCATCATGCTACCTGACTTCAAACTATACTACAAGGTGACAGTAACCAAAACAGCATGTACTGGTACCAAAACAGATATATAGACCAATGGCACAGAACAGAGGCCTCATAAATAACACCACACATCTACAACCATCTGATCTTTGACAGATCTAACAAAAACAAGCAATGGGGAGAGGATTCCTTATTTAATAAATGGTGTTGGGAAAACTGGGGCAAAACCAAAAACAATGGCAACAAAAGCCAAAATTGACAAATGAGACCTAATAAACTAAAGAGCTTCTGCACAGCAAAAGAAACTATCTTCAGAGTGAACAGGCAATCTACAGAACAGGAGAAAATTTTTGCAATCTATCCATCTGACAAAGGGCTAATATCCAGAATCTACAAAGAACTTAAACAAATTTACAAGAAAAAAACAACACCATCAAAAAAGTGGGCAAAGGATATGAACAGATACTTACGCAGCCAACAAACATGAAAAGAAGCTCATCATCATTGGTCATTAGAGAAATGCAAATCAAAATCACAATGAGATACCATCTCACACCAATGGCAATAATTAAAAAGTCAGAAAATAGCCGGGTGCAGTGGCTCACGCCTATAATCCCAGTACTTTGGGAGGCTGAAGCAGGCAGATCATGAGGTCAAGAGATCAAGACCATCTTGGCTAACACGGTGAAACCCTATCTCTACTTAAAATACAAAAAATTAGCCAGGCTTGGTGGTGCGTGCTTGTAGTCCCAGCTATTCAGGAGGCTGAGGCAGGAGAATTGCTTGAACCAGGGAGGCGGAGGTTTCAGTGAGCTGAGATCATGCCACTGCACTCCAGCCTGGGTGAGAGAGCGAGACTCCCAATAAAAAAAAAAAAAACACTAATGAAACAACAGATGCTGGAGAGGATGTGGAGAAATAGGAACACTTTTACAGTGTTGGTGAAAGCATAAATTAGTTCAAGTATGGTGGAAGGCAGTGTGGTGATTCCTCAAGAATCTACAGCTAGAAATACCATTTGACCCAGTAATCCCATTACTGGGTATATACCCAGAGGATTATAAATCATTCTACTATAAAGACGCATGCACACATATGTTTGTTGCAGCACTGCCCACAATAGCAAAGACTTGAAAGCAACCCAAATGCCCATCAATGATAGACTGAATAAAGAAAATGTGACATATATACACCAAGGAATACTATGCAACCCTAAAGAATGATGAGTTCATGTACTTTGAAGGGACATGGATGAAGCTGGAAGCCATCATTCTCAGCAAACTAACACAAGAATAGAAAACGAAACATCACATGTTCTAACTCATAAGTGGTAGTTGAACAATGAGAACACATGGACACAAGGAAGGGAACATCACACACCAGGGCCTGTCAGGGAATGGGGGGTTAGGGGAGGGACAGCATTAGGAGAAATACCTAATGTAGATGACAGGTTGATGGGAGCAGCAAACCACCATGGCATGTGTATACCTATGTAAAAAACCTGCATATTCTGCACATGTATCTCAGAACCTCAAGTATAATAATTAAATAAATACATATATATACACATATGTATATATATACGTGTATATATACATGTATATATATGCACATATATATATACACACATACATATGTATATGTGTGTATATATATATATATATATATATATACACACTTGTGAGTCTATTCTAAAATAAGTAAATGATTGAATAAGTAAATAAATGAGAGCGATAAGAAAAGTTTCACTTCCCCTCTATGGAAAAATCCCAAATAATTTATTGTATATATGAGATCTTATAGAAAAGGAGCATCACTGCCCACTCCTTAAGTGTGTCCTCTGCAAACTGACCTCCTTACAAAGAATTCGGTATGAAAGATGAGAAAGAAAGATTAACTTTACAATTTAAAAAAATCTAGCAAACATCACCTCAGCCAGGTGATCAAGATCAACATCAACAGTGATAAGTAATGCAGATTATATGTGCCATTTATATGATGTGACGAAAATGTCACTTTATTTCTGTGTTTCACTTTCTAAAAGTTCATAACCCCAATCTAATTATGGGAAAAACAACAGTGAAAGTCCGATAGAAGTCATTCTATAAAATACCTTTTCAGTATTCCTCAAAACTCTTAAGATTATTGTAGTAAGTCGGATAATGGACACCTAAGGATGAATAATGGACCCAAGGATGGAAAATGGATACCCAAGGATGCCAGGTCCCAGAACTTGTAAACATTACCTTATTTGGAAAAAGCCTAACGTTGAGATGAGATTACCTGATTATCTGGGTGGGCCCTAAATGTGGCAGGCCCTAAACCACAAGTGTCCTGATAAAGTAGAGGCAGAGGGAGATTTAACACCGACACACACACAGGAGAAGGCAACGTGAAGATGAAAGCAGAGGTCAGAATGATGCAGCCCCAGCTCAGGAATGCCAGTAGCTGGAAAAGGCAAGAAACAATTTCCCCTAGAGTCCCCTGTCAGAGTGTGGCCCTGCAGGACTTCAGACTTCTAGCCTCCAGAACTGTGAAAGAACATATTTATATTATTTTAAACAATAAAATTCATGGTAATTAGGAACAGCAGCCACAGAAAACAAATATACTCATTAAAAACAAGGAAACTCTGAGAAACTGTCATAACCAAGAGAAGTCTAAGGAGACATGACAACTAGATATAGCGTGGTATCCTGGATGAGCTCCTGGAACAGAAAAAGTACATATAAAAGCTAAGGAAATCTGAATCCTTGAGATCCAGAACAAGACAAGGATGCACACTCCTATGCAACATAGTACTGTAAGTCTTAGCCAGAGCAATCAGGAAAGAAAAAGAAGTAAGAGACATCCAAATAGAAAGAAGGTCAAACTGTATTTTCAGATGGTATGATTCTATACCTAGAAAACTCCATAGTCTCTTTGTGAAAGTTCTTAGATTTGATAAGCAACTTCAGCAAAGTTTCAGGATACAAAATCAACATACAAAGTTCAGTAGCATTTCTATATACCAACAATGTCTAAGCTGAGAGCCACATCAAGAACACAATCACATTCACAATAGCCACAAAAAGAATAAAACACCTAGGAATATAGCAAACCAGGGAGGTGAAAAACCTCCACAATGAGAAAGTACAAAACACTGCTCAAAGAAATCATAAACAAATAGAAAAACATTCCATGTTCCTGGATAGAAAGAATCAACAGTGTTAAAATGTCCATACTGCCCACAGCTATTTAGAGTCAATGCTATTCCTATCAAACTACCAATTACATTCTTCACATGATTAGAAAAAATTATTTTAAAATTCATATGGAAGCAAAAAAAAAAATACTGGAGACATCACATCACCTCAATTCAAACTATACTTCTAGGTTACAGTAGCCAAAACAGCACGGTACTGGTACAATGTACCACAGAGACCAATGAAACAGAATAGAGAGTCCAAAAGCATTGCCACACACTTACAACCATCTAATCTTCAACAAAGTTGACAAAAATAAGCAATATGGAAAGACTCCTCATTGAATAGGGAGTCTTTCCCTATTGAATATTGAATAGGGAGTCTTTCCCTATTAGCCACATGCAGAAGATTGAAACTGGACCCCTTCCTTACACCACCTATAAAAATCAACTCAAGATGGATTAAAGACTTGAATGTAAAACCTAAAATTATAAAAACTCTGAAAAATAACTTAAGAAATGCCATCCTATGCATAGGCCCTAGCAAAGATTGCATGAGGAAAACACTAAAAGCAATTGGAACAAAAACAAAAATTGACAAACGAGACCTAATTAAACTAAAAAGCTCTGCACAGCAAAAGAAACTATAAACAGAGTAAACAGACAACCTACAGAATGGGATAAAATGTATGTATGCTGTGCATCTGACAAAGGTCTAATATCCAGAATCTATAAGAAATTTAAATTAACAAGCAAAAAACAAACTACTCCATTAAAAATGGGCAGCAGACATAAACAGACACTTTTCAAAAGAAGACATACCCTCAGCCAACAAGCATATGAAAAAATGCTCAGCATCACTAATCATTAAAGAAACGCAAATCAAACCACAATGAGATACCATCTCACAGCAGTAAGAATGTCTACTATTAAAAAGTCAAAAAATAACAGATTCTAGCAAAGTTGCAAAAAAAAGAAAATGCCTATACCCTGCTGGTGGCAATGAAAATTAGTTCAGCCACTGTGAGAAGCAGTTTTGAGATTTCCCAAAGAACTTAAAACAGAACTGCCATGTAATCCAGCAATCCCATTACTGAGATTTACCCAAATGATAAATTATTCCACCATAAAGACACATGTATGTGTTTGTTCATCACAGCAGTAATCACAGTAGCAAAGACATGGAATCAACCTAGATGCCCATCAACAGCAGGCTGGATAAATAAAATGTGGTACACATCCCCCATAGAATACTACACAGCCATAAGAAAAGAATGAGATCACGTCTTTTGCAGCAACATGGATGGAGCTGGAGGTCATCATCCTAAGCAAACGAATGCAGAATCAGAAAACCAACTACCACATGTTCTCACTTACAAGTGAGAGCTAAATATTGGGTACACATGGACACAAAGAAGGGAATGATAGACACCAGGGCCTACTTGAGGGTAGAGGATGGAATGAGAGGGAGGGTCTAAAATCTACTTGTCGGGTACTATGCTTATTACCTGGGTGATGAAATACTCTGTATATGGAACTCCCCATGACAAGTCGTTTACCTATATTAAAAACACAGGCTGGGCACTGTGGCTCATGCCTGTAATCCAGCACTTTGGGAGGCTGAGGTGGGCAGATCATTGAGGTCAGGAGTTTGAGGCCAGCCTGGCCAACATGGTGAAACCTCATCTCTACTAAAAACACAAAAGTTAGCCAGGCATGATGGTAGGCACCTGTAATCCCAGCTACTAGGGAGGCTGAGGCAGGAGAATTGTTTGAACCCAGGAGGCAGATGTTGTCATGAGCCAAGATTATGCCACTGCATTCCAGCCTGGGCAACAGAGAGAGACTCCATCTAAAAAAAAACATTAATTAACTAATTAATTAATTATTTTTAAAAACCTATGCATGTAGCCCTGAACCTAAAATAAAAGTGAAAAAGAAAACCAAATTTATGTTTTTGCACAAATTTCTAAATTGATAATACTCCACTGCAGAGAATACCTACATGTGTTCAGAATTACTGTTTTTCTGCAGTATTAAGCTAATATTGGTAGAACTATTTATTTGAATTCAGGTTTTTGGCTTCAGTCACTATGCTTCTTCATTAGCACTTTTCCATACCTTTAAAAGTAATTTCAGTTTGAACTTTCCATTTTATCTAGAAGTTAATTTAAAAGTTCTTAAGGAAATTCACAGGTGGCTAGATATCACTGGTTGGTTACACTTTAGTTGATGGTTTCTATTGTACTTACAATGTCTGGAAATTACAACCTGCTGGATTTCTGCAGTATGAATTCAAGGTCATATTTTAGGCCTAAAATCTTTCCCTTCAAAATATTTGTTTCTGGTATTTGAAAATAATATATATCTTCATTTACTCATCAAATGTGCCAGCCTTTTATTTCTATGCCTAAAATTAGACAAACTTTAAAGTTACTTAACATTTTTAAAAAACTGAGAAAATCTGAACCAAGTGTGAACTTTATCCAATAATACCATATCAATTTGGTTCCTTAATTGTAATAAAGGTACCATACCACTGTAGGATGTTAATAACAGGGGAAGCCGGATGTGAGGCATATGGTAACTATATATACTATTTTCAATTTTTCTATAAATATTAAATTTAAAAATGAGAGTTTTTTCTAAAAAACAAAGTCATTAGGGCCAAGTGTGGTGGCTCACACCTATAATCCCAGCACCTTGGGAAATCAAGACAGGAGGATCTCTTGAGGCCAGAAGTTTGAGACCAGCCTGGCTAACATAGGAAGGCCACCAACCTCCTCTAAAAAAAGGAAAAAAAGACAAAAAAGAGGAACTGTTTTTAGGCCGGGTGCAGTGGCTCACACCTGTAATCCCAGCACTTTGGGAGGTCAAGGCGGGCAGATCACCTGAGGTCGAGAGTCCGAGACCAACCTGACCAACGTGGAGAAACCCCATCTCTACTAAAAATACAAAAATTGGCCAGGCATGGTGGCATATGCCTGTAATCCCAGCTCCTTGGGAGGCTGAGGCAGGAGAATCGCTTGAACTCAGGAGGTGGAGGTTGCAGTGAGCCAAGATCGTGCCATTGCACTCCAGCCTGGACAACAGGAGTGAGACTCCCTCTCAAAAACAAACAAACAAAAAAAGTCATTAAAAATATAACTATTAATAAATAACACTCTAGAAGCAAAACCCATATGATTATAACCAATACGGGTATGAGGGTTGAAAAATTAGAATGCTGTGGGGTTAGGATACAGTTAACAATTACTTTTTTTATATAGGAAAATGTTTTGATATCTTCATTAAAAATTTTAATTTTTATTGATTAAAAAGTTTAATCAATAAAGAACAGAAATAGATGATGAGAATAAGATAAAATATATCAAAAGCAAAAAAGTTATTAAAGTCTAGCAACATACTAATTACGATAAACAACTGAGAAATATTAAAAATAAAGCATAGAAAAATATATACCAGAGAAATCACAATAAAAGAAAGGATGTATGGCATTATTGTCATTGTAAAAAGTAGAATTCCAGTCAAAAAGCATGGAATGGGACAAGAAAGAATTTATAATGATATGAGCTGTAATTTCCTCAAGAAGATAACTGTAGTCATGAAACCTCACGCCTGATACCATATTATCAAAACATAAAGTAAATACTATTAGAAAAGTAAGGATTTATCAAAATCAAACTTATAACAGAAAACCTTAACTCATTTCTCTCAATCTGAAAAAAAAAAGCTTAAGTGACATAAAAAATAAAAGAATTTACAGAGGATTTATGTAATACTATTACCAATTTTATTTTATTAACGTACAGAATGAATACCAAACATACAAAGACTCTCTTTTTCCTTTCAAACAACTCTGAAATACTGCAGAAGAATTTGCCATGTGTTGTCATAATAAAACTCACAAAAAAAAAATCCTCAAAGTTGAAATTTATAAGCTACATTAAATATTATCATAATCCAACACTATAAATTCATGAAAGTAGTGTTTTAAAAACCACTAACATTGTTTTACTTATAAATAAATAACTATAAGAACATATAGTAAAATTTATGAAGTGCGCCCAATGTGGCACTTGGAAGAAAATAAAAACTCTACATTTATTAGAAAACAACTGAAAATTGGCCAGACGTGGTGGCTCACACTAGTAATCCCAGCACTTTGGGAGGCCATAGCAGGTGGATCACTTGAGGTCAGGAGTTTAAGACCAACCTGGCCAACACAGTGAAACCTCGTCTCTACTAAAAATACAAAAATTAGCCGGCATGGTGGTGCATGCCTGTAGTCTCCTCTACTTGGGAGGCTGAGGCAGGAGAATCACTTTAACCCAAGAGGCTGAAGTTGCAGTGAGCCAAGATCACACTACTGGGCAACAGAGCAAGTTCTCTGTCTCAAAAAAAAAAATGAAATGAAATGAAAACAGCCATTCAACTTATGAACCAGAAAGAGGACAACAAAATAAATCAAAAGGTAACTTTGTTAATAAAAATTCATGGAATAAAAAATAACAAACAAAAATATCAGACTTGAAAATAAAATAAAAACCTAGTTTTTTGGAAAGACTACTAAAACAGAAATATGTAGGCCAGACATGGTGGCATGCACCTGTAATCTTGGCTATTTGGGACTCTGTTTTAAAAAAATTAATACATTTAACAAGTTTAACCAACAAAAAGCAAAGACATAAATAATAAAAAGATGAAAAGAAGCAATTATAAGGTAGAGTTTTTATTACAAAATAATATTATGTTAAAACTCCCTAATCAATAAGGTTGAAACTATAAGAAAGGATTATTATTTAACAAAATTTAAATTACCAATGTGCAAAAAGTGACTGAACATTTGAAAATTCAAACCAATAATTACAAAAAAAAAGGAAAATGTAGTCAAAAGTTTATTCCCTAAAAAGACACCTGGCCCAGATATTTGTATATGAAAGTTCTATCAAAATTTTGAAGAATAAGTACGTCCTCTGTAATTTAAAGTCCTCCAACACAAAAGAGCATTTAACAGAAGATAAGAGAACATACAATGCAGATATATTCTCACTTCAACTGGAAATAAGACAAGGATACCCACTCTCCACAATTATTACTCTGTTGGTCCTAGACTATAAGATTAATCAGGAAAAAGAAAATCAGGGCATAAATATCAGACAGAGACCAAGCTATTTAAAGATGACATGACTGTCTAACCAAGAGGATAATCTGAAATTCCAAGAAAATCAATTTTAAAAAATTGGAAGTGCTAAGATAGTTTATTAGAATTTTGAATATAAGGTAAATACATCAAAACCAATAACTTTTCTATTCTGGCAAAAGAAGAGGATTGTATCATTATTGAAAATTTATAAAACAAAGATATCATAAAAATTTTATAGTTTCTAACAAAATGTGAGCAAGGAAATACTTAGAAAAAATGCACAAAGTAGTCTTTGCATAAGGAAAGTAATAAAATTTTGCTGAAGGTGAGAAAAGAAGGTATCTAAAGTGGAGAATTATATCATGTTACTGATAGCAACATTTAATATTGTGAGGTTATCAACACTTAATTCCCTGCTAGTTAATCTAGCAGTTCGTTGTAAGTCCAAGCAAATTCTCATTGATACTAATAGATTTGTTTTAAATTAAGGAGACATTTCAAAAGAATAAATGTAGAATTGCCTGAAATTATTTAAAAGTAAATAAATCGAGTCCCACACATTCAAAATATGCCTTAAAGCTACATTAAAAAAATTTTTGTTCTGGTACAGAAATGGAAAAATAAATCAGTGAAAGAAATGGAGCCCAGAAACAAATCAGGCGTATGTGGGAGCAGATATAATAAAAGTGGTATTTCAAATCTGTGGGGAAATCATGGATCACTTATTAAATGATACTGACACAATTATATGGGGGAACTTTCTAAAGAACATTGTTAACAATTATCCTGACTCTTGTAAAGGAAAAAGCAACAGTCACAGTGATTACTTGTTTTCATATTAAGCAGAGTTTGGTTTGCAATCTATCATTTAAATTAATAAATTAAGAATAACTTTATATTTGTCCATTGATATTAGGCACGAAAAATGTTACAGTTTCAGTGGCATTAAAATTAAACTAAGCTGCTGTAAAGAAGATGAAGCAGCAGAGCTCATTAAAGAGAATCCTTCCTTCTAATGGACATGTGTCAGAGGAGCTGTATGCAAGCAACAGATTTTCACCTGGGCAGACAGGCAACATGAGAAAGTGATTTAAAAAAAAAAAAAAAAAAAAGGGCCGGGCACGGTGGCTCAAGCCTGTAATCCCAGCACTTTGGGAGGCCAAGGCGGGTGGATCACGAGCTCAAGAGATCGAGACCATCCTGGTCAACATGGTGAAACCCCGTCTCTACTAAAAATAGAAAAAAATTAGCTGGACGTGGTGGCGTGTGCCTGTAATCCCAGCTACTCAGGAGGTTGAGGCAGGAGAATTGCCTGAACCCAGGAGACGGAGGCTGCGGTGAGCAGAGATCACACCATTGCACTCCAGCCTGGGTAACAAGAGCGAAACTCCGTCTCAAAAAAATAAAAATAAAAAAAGGACGCTGGCCTTAGGCCCCAACTGCCAGGACTAGCATTCTTTATCCATCCTGTCCCGTCACATCCTGAGACTCAACCCTTTTCCTCAGACTTTCTGAACAAGAGCTGTGGACCAGGAAGATCCTATCTTCCAGCTTCTGATGCCAACTGAATACATCCCACAAAAGAATGACTACCTTAAGGGTATCTTCCCCTGAAACCCAGGGTGGGAGAAAAAAAACAGGCTGCTTCCTTGCCTACATCTCTTGCTATAAGAGCCCGGGTTTCTAGGTGCTTCATACAGTGCTTTGACCACTAGAGCATAAAGTGCAGATGACCTACTGGTATTGCTGAGATTGTTAGGCCTTCTTGTGGGCCCATAATTCAGATGAGGACTTAGTCATTGGTCAAGCACCAAGAGTCCAAGCTCAAGCCTCCTGAGCACAATTAAAACCCATAGTGGATCATCAGGTCCCTGGAACACTAGGAGAATGACAAAACTCACAGGCATTTTAGAAGAGTCAACATAAAGTGAAAAAAACATCCAGTGTCTCCTACGGTATAGCTGCTAACTTCAGAAGATGGCCTGTAGGTCTGACTCTAAGCTCTGACTGAACACTGTCTCTCATCAAACCAGAGATGACCTCTCCATCCCTCTGGAAAAAATACATGGAAAATAGCGCAGGTTCCAAGAGTGTCATTCCACATGCCAAAATTGTGTTCCTAAAGTTCTAACTCGGAGCAACTGGTGAGGCTAAGAATTCTATGCCAGGAACATTTAGACTCTGATTCAAGTCCGTGAGAAAACTAGTACAGAAGATACACAGAATGTGAACCAGCACAGACCACAGCTACAACTACAACAAAGGAAATGAGCCCCGGACCAGGGAAAGGGATCTCTTTACGTAAACTCATCTAAAGTTTTCACTAATCTCCCAGTGACAGCAGCCTAGAAAGAGACATTTAGAACCTTAGGAGTTGTTTATTATAACTTTAGTATACCTTACACAGTTTGTTTCATAACATTGTTTCAGCCATTCTCAATGTATCTTTTATTGAGAATGTAAAGATACATTCTCTAGTATCTTTTATTTTAAAATTCCCAAGTTAAATCATTTGTAAAAGATAAATATCTGAACCAGGTGGATTCAAATGACCAATGGGTGACTCTGAAGCTGTTACACAGAGTACGTGAGTAGTTCCACTTTGTTCCTGAACAAAGACCTCTTCCTATTTGGGTATGCCAATGGAAGTTCATATACTACTCTAATACCTTCACCTAAGAACACTAAAGTTATCCCTTCCTCACCTGCCAAATAGACATTATATCCTCTTCCATTATTACCTAAGACTATATTGATCATTCTTTGTACCTTCAGATTAAAACCAGAAGACCACAGACTGTACATACAAATAATGTCTGTCCCTCAGCTTTTGTCTTTTTCGAATCCATTCAGCAAAAGATTATTCAGGATTCTGAGCAAGTCCTGAGTTTCCTCCTCACTCTTTCCTACTTGGAGTGTGATCCATCTTACTGGAGAAAGGCCACCAGTCAAACTAAACACAATCTGCCACCTCCCAGGCTGAATTTTTCCTTAACCTCAAGTCAATGCAGAAAATGGTGCCTAATCCCTTGACCTGTTGTATGTCTCTATTTTCAAAAAACACTTCTTGAACACTATTAGGGATGCTCACTAAAGTCAAATCCACACCAATAAAACTAGCACCTAAAACAAGACATCACTAAATCCTACACTTCAGCTTCCTGGTCGCCTTGACACCCATGTCATTTTCAGTCATCAACTCTGAAGTGTCTGCGTAGCTGATAAAGGAGGTGGTCAGAGAAAAGGAGAGTAAGGGAAAGAAAAAGACTTTAGCAATTGCTGCAGACCCAATCTGTATCTATTTAAGTCAGTTTTACTTTGTCCACCACTTGGGATCCTAAAAGGTCATTAGGAGAAGTCTTCCCTAAACAGAGATTACCTGTGCTGTTTGAGATCTACATTCAGAAAGGACCCTCTGGCCCATTAGCCCCAGGGAATCCCAAAGACCTCTGAAGATAGATTTTTTTCCTTAAGAGTGACATTTTTTTAATCTACCTCTTAACAAACACTCATAAGATCAGACACTGTACTGACATTTTGCTTTCATTAGCTCCAATATTCATAACACTGCAAAATAGTGAAAATTAGTTCCATTTTAAGAAGAGGCAACTAGAGACTCAGAGACAATAAATAACATACTCAAGATTACAGAACCAATAAATAGCTGAATTGGGGCTGAACCCAACACTGCCTGACTTGAAAGCACATTCGCTTCCATCGCACCACGCTTAATCCATCTTGTCTGCCCATGCATTCACATTTGAGGGTTGTTATGAATTGAACTGAGTTCTAAGTTAAATAGTACAGATCTCTTGAACTCTTTTTTAAACTTACTATATTTTTAAATCGACACAATAATTGTGCATGTCATTTTGTACATGTTAATTGTATGTGTTATTGAATTAAGTCTCCCATAAGTATATTCGAATTCACACATCCCCCAGGACCTGAGAACATGCCCTTATTTGAAAATAAGGTCTTTGCAGTTGACCAAGTTAAAATGAGGCCATTACAGTGGGTCCGAATACAATACGACTGTGTCCTTACTAAAGGGGGGAATTTGGACAGAGACAGACGTGCATAGAGGGAAGACAACTGAAGGAAGACACAGAGAGAACATGACCTGTAAGGTAAGGAATGCTGGAGGTTACCGAAAACTAGGACAGCAGCATGGAACAGATTCTCCCGTATAGCCCTCAGAAGGGGCCAACTCTGCCAGTACCTTGGTTTCTAACACCTAGCCTCCAGAACTGCGAGACGATGCATTCCTGTTGCTTAAGCCACACAGTTAACAGTACTTTGTTACAGCAGCCGCAGAAAATGAACACAGAGCTCATCCTGAAAGACTTCTTTCCTCTCTTGAAGCTCTCTCACTCAACCTCAACTAATTTTCCATTTTTAATATCTCTTTAATACCTTTAAGTATCTTCTGAGCTTCCTGTATTTCTGGATATGTCATTTTACATCCTTCAAAGACTTTTCACCTGTTTGTGTTTCTATATTTTCCAACCATAGCATAATCCCAAATTTAACCTTATAATGTCATATATTTCTCTCCCAAGATGCCATTTGCTGTACATGACCCAAAAAAGGACATTGTACATGACATTGTGCATATATATTTGTTTGCTTTCATACACTTTTAGTATGTAATTGTCATAAGCCCTTTGGAAAGCAATTTAACAATATGTGTCAAGAGTTCAAAGCTAAATAGGAGGAATAGGTTCTAGTGTTCCATGCCACTGCAGAATGAACTAGAGTTAACAATAACATATTATATAGTTTCCAATAGCTAGAAGGAGGGTATTGAATGTTCCCAACACAAAGGAATGATAAATGTTTGAGATGATGAATATGCTAATCACCCTGATGTGATCATTATACATTATATGTACCAAAACATCACTGTGTACCCCATAAACATGTGCAATTCTTGTGTTGATTTAAAAATATAGTAAGTTTAAAAAAGAGTTCAAGAGGTCTGTACTATTTAACTTAGAATTCCCACATCGAAAAATTTAGCTTGGGTAAATAAATTAGCAGAGGAAAAAAGCCAACTGTACTACACCATCATCTAACAGTGAAAATTTGAGAATAAATCTATAACAGTCAATGTAGGAGAACGATAAAATAAATCAAGATAATTAAATCTGTTAAAATATCATGGATTCATGAAAAAGGATACTTAGGAAGAATGTATGGAAACCTGAGAAACTATTTTGTATGTGAGGTGAAAAATACTAAATAAAATTGGAAAGATAACTATGAGACAGATATGTAAATGCACAGACTAGGAGAAAATATGCAAAACAGAAACACTGAAGATTGGTATAATTTTTTTTAAGTTAGAAAAAAATCTATTTAGTTAACTCCTAAGTATATCCCTTGTGTTCCTTGTGAGAATTAGATCGTGGCCTCTGTAACACACAGCAATCCAAGGGTACTTTGCATTTTGTGAACTTGATATCCAGCAGTAGTAAATCCATGAACATGGACCCTGACTATGCGTCAACAAATCACCGACTACTTGACATCGCTAAAACTGAGATTTTTCAGCCCCTTTCCTCATTGATGGCTTGGAGCATGCTGTTTATTTCTGAGCTAAAACAACAGGAAGAACATGAATCTAAAATGAAAAATTAGCCAAACTCTGCAAATAGATGCCACAGCTGCACATCAAAGGGCAGTCTTAATATAAACACAGTGTATATGTGCCTGCTTCCACATGTCTCCTCAGCCCTACCTGATCACACACACACTGGATGCTTCCGTGTGTGTGTGTGTGTGTGTGTGTGTGTGTGTGTATGCAAAATAGAGAGAGAGAGGTGGGGGGAGGGAAGGAGGGAGAAAAGAAGGGTGGCCATCATCTATATCACACTAATTCTCTTGCAGACTTCCAGAAATTACCACTGTTTACAGAAAATTGAGCTCACTGTGTTGTTCTTGCCTCTCTATTCAACACTTTCTTCACAGTAGCTCCTGCATCCAAGATTTCACTTGCCATTGCTACAGAGGCAGCTCAAACTCTTGTCACACCATGTAGGAATATTTTTTCTTTTCTTTTCTTTTTTGAGACAGGGTCTCACTCTGACACCATGGCTGGAGTGTAGTGATGCAATAATAGCTCACTGCAGCCTTGACCTCCTGGGCTCAAGTGATCCTCCCACTTCAGCCTCCTGAGTAGCTGGGACTCCAGGCATGTGCCACTACACCTGGCTTATTTTATATTTTTTGTAGAGATGGGGGTCTCACTAGGTTGCCCAGGCTGGTCTCCAACTCCTGGACTCAAGTGATATCCCTGCCTCAGCCTCCCAAAGCACCGTAATTACAGACATGAACCACGGTGCCTGGCTGAAGGTGGGAACGTTCTAACAGTCTCCAGTTCCTCACATAGCTGTTGAGTTCCCATGCCACCGCTAGATTATGTGTGTATATATAAATGTATATAGATACATAATTATGTAATTAGTAATTCAATTCATTGAATGTCTACCAGTTGCTGTGTTAACTGCTGGAAATTTAAGGTTGAACAGACCCTACCTTCATAGAACTCACAATCTGTGGAAGAAATGAATGTTAATAACCCAAGAAAACAATTAATGAACAGTTTCAGCTATAATAGTAGCTACAAAACCAAGGCACATGGTACTCCATACAAAGGAGAACCAATCTAGTCAGGAGAGTGAGAAAGACTTGCCTGAAGAAATGAGGATTCAGTGGAACCTAAGGAAAAAACAGCAGTAAAAGAGAAAGCTAGACAAGCCTGGGAGGGAAGTGGGGCTACGGTGTCAAGGACCAGCAGGCCGTGTTGAAGATTTGGTCTCACCCTACGAGAAACGGGAAGTTACTTAAGCCTTTAAGTTAGGAGGAACATAATCATACTTGCTGATAGAAAAACATCTCTTTGGTTGCTGCATAGAGATTATTCTGAAGGAAAATCAGAGTGCTTGCAAACAGGCCAGTTCAAAGTGAGTGCAGTGATCCTGGGGTGGATTGTTTGCAGCACTGACCAGTGAAGATCGGGGGAAGTGGGTTAATTTGAGACATATTTAGAAGGTGAAATCAGTACCACTTGGTGGTATCTTGGATATGGTGGGTAAGAGGAAATATTAAGACTGATGCTGGAGTTTCTCATTTATATAACTAGACAGATAGTAGGATCATTCACTGAAATAGGAGCCACTAAAGAAGATCAGGTCTTGGTTGGAAATATGTGAGGAACATATCAATGGTGAATTGCCTTTGGGCCAGCCACGTGAAGATGTCAAGGGGACCGCTGAATACATTCTGTACCCCAAAGCAGAGATCTAGGTTGGAGATAGAAACTTGTGAGTCATGGAAGCTACTCCCCTATACTCATTCATTCAGTTCAGGCATTACTGAATGCCTTCAGTGTACCAGGTACTATGTTAAAAACAGCAGAGGGAAAAATAGTAAGACATCATCTCTTCCTCCAAGAACAATGCCTCCCTCTTTTCTACAGAGTAAGATCTAAACATTTTATATTGGTAATATTCTGGTTACTTCACAATCTGGTCCCAACTTCTCCCACCATTCTTTTAAGTAAATAGTCAAATTCCAAACATCTCTAGGCCAGTCAGATTGGTCTACTTGCCATGCTCCAAGCCTGAATGATGAGTATTTACCGCTATAGTTTGTCCATGTATTATGTCCTTCCTTTATCTCCCTACTAAGATGTTTTCCTTTCTTCAAATTCTTCAGGATGTGGATCAGCTCAGGTCCTTCCTCCTTAGCAGATCTTCCCAAAAGTTGAATGGGAAGATGACCAAGTTTCCTTCCATGATAAAATTCACAAATGCATTTTCAGTGAGACTCCCCCAACTCCAATAACTTGACTTTGAACATTTTTGTCAAAGAAAACATCCTTTCGCATCTAGCCTCACAATAGGGTAGACATTGTCACACATGACATTAAGCCAAACAGTGAAATGGGAATTAGAGCCTCCTCCTAAAATAAATTTATCCTTTTGCCTTTTTATCTCAGATATCTTATCTAGGTAGTCTCCGCTTTTACTATAACAATTTTCAGAACTTAAAATGTTTACTTTTCACCTCCCCAGCCCTTCCTTTTTTGGGAGGATCCAGGAGTAGTCTAGAAAAGTACAGCATATAAAAGATCTGGCTTTCACATTTCAAAAAACGATGCCACCATTTATTCTACCATGTCGTATAACTCCTGTTTGAAGTTCCATATCTTGTTATAAAAATCTTTGCTGATGGTATAGTACTTTATGAATGTACATTTTTATGATTCTCGATAACTATAATTGAAATGAAAAATAAAGATGAACACGTTTGACTTCATTATAAATTACGTAACATGTCTTATAAACCCCAAATTGGTTGTTACAAAGCAATAAAGTGGGAAACCTAAGGAATTTAGAAATGTGTGGCTAAGAACATCTCCACAGTAAATAGAGTAAATAAAACACAAACAGTAAAATGCAAACGTCACACCCACAATTATAGGAAGAAACTGTACCTCACAATAGCATGCTATTATCATAGCTTTGTACTTAGGAAAAAGCCTTCATACAACAGTGCTTTCCACGTGGAATTTTACCAATTTAACACCGACAGAAATCATTGTACTCACCCCTAAAATCCATTTACTAATTGAGTAAAACATAGTTAATTTGATAATAAAGCCACACTATAATGTATAGGAAAGGAAGAAAGGTACACATACTTCTCTCTAGGAAAAGATTCAGAACCTCTTCCCAGCAGTTACAAACAAGTTCAGCCCCCAAAATATAATTGAAAAGAGCCTCTTGAATAATTTTTCACAGAACAAAAATAATCTTTCCAAGGTGATATGTGTCTCCTCCCCTACAGAGGACACTACAGACAACTTGTAAATGGAGCTTAAAAGTTTTCTCTCTTAACGAAGATCCCTACCCAGGAAGAAGTAGGGGTAAAAATTGTATTAGACAAGTGAACAGCTAAGAATGTCAAGGAAACCATTAAAGGGGAGTCTTTTTTTTTTTTTGAGATGGGTCTAGCTCTGTCACCCAGGCTGGAGTGCAGTGGCACAATCACTGCTCACTGCAACCGCCACCTCCCAGGTTCAAGTGATTCTCCTGCCTCAGCCTCCCGAGTAGCTGGGATTACAGGCGCCCACCACCATGCCCAGCTAATTTTTGTACTTTAGTAGGGACAAGGTTTCACCATGTTGGCCAGACCAGTCTCAAACTCTTTACCTCAAGTGATTCACCCACCTCGACCTCCCAAAGTGCTGGGATTACAGGCGTGAGCCACTGCGCCCGGCCAAAAGGGGACATTTGAGCTGAATCTTCAAGGATAGTAAGAGATAACCAGGCAAAGAAAAGAACTTTCTTAGTAGAGGGGAGAGGGTGCAGAATATGTGGAGGTAGCTAAGTGAGAAGTGAGCAAGCATGAGAACGAAGAGCAATGGGGAGGAAAGCCATGAGACGGCAGGAACACAACATAAGGAAAGATACATGAAAGTCATTCTAGGACATTTACATTTTATCCCAGTGGAGATGAGAACGCATTAAAGGTGTTTTCAAACAGGGTAAGTGGCATGCTTAGAGTGGACTTTACGACAGCAGCTGGGACCCAGGTGCTTTCAAACTCTTTTCTGTATTTGGGGAGAAATAAGAATATTTAAACAGTGGGCCTGTGGGAGGATACTAAGGAAAGACGTGTTCAGAGAGATGTGGGAGGGAGAGGGATCTATTGCAGGAGCTGTGCTGTTCGGCGGCTTCTCCGCAGCGCAGCAGGCTCATAGAGTTTATGGCTGTGTATGTGTTGTGTATCCCAGGATGCAGGAATGTCAGCAGAGTGGCAAGAGCCACAGAAGGCCAGGAGCGAGTGACGATGGTCGCATTCAGCAGTCAGTGCTGCTCCATGTCCAGCTGTGTAGGTTGACAGGTATTACAGGTTACCACGTGCTGAGCTCTTACTGTGCCCTGGATTGTTCTGAGTGCTTTACATGGATTAGCTCCTTTATTCCTCATAACAACTGTATAGGTAGATGTAATTAGCCACCCCATTTTACAGATGGGAAACAGACACATACAAGTTAGGAAATGTCCCCAGTGTTTTATGTTGGAACTGGCATTCCAACCTGGCCAGCTGGCCCTGCAGCAGTGTTCCAAGGCTGCATCCAAGTGAGTTTTGGCTTGTGTCTCAGCACAGGCTGCCTAACAATGTCATATACTGGGTGGCTTAAACAATAGCTATTTTTCCCAGATTTGAAGGCTGGAAAGTCCAAGATAAGGTGCCAACCAATTTGGTCCCTGATGAGGGCCCTCCTCCTGGCTTTCAGATGACCACCCCTCTCCATGTCCCCACCTGGCAAACAGCTCTGGTCTCTTCCTCTTCTCATGAGAACATTAATCCCATCTGGAGGGCTTCCCCTCATCTAAACCCAATCACCTCCTAAAGGCCCTACCTCCAGACACCATCATATTGGGGGGTAGTACTTCAACATACGAATTTGGCGGAACCAAACATTCATAATAGCTTGTTTAGTCTTTTCTCAGAAGGAAAGCCCATGAGCCCACTCTTTGAGACAGGCTGTGCTCAACAGACACTTTTTCTTTTTTTTGAGACAGAATCTAGCTGTGTCTCCCAGGCCAGAGTGCAGTGGTGGAATCTCAGCTCACCACAACCTCTGCCTCCTGGATTCAAATGATTCTCGTGCTCCGAGTAGCTGAGACTATAATCATGTGCCAACACACGTGGCTAATTTTGTTGTATTTTTGGTAGATATGGTTTTGCCATGTTGGTCAGGCTAGTCTCAAACTCCTGGCCTCAAGTCCCGCCTTGACCTCCCAAAGCCCTGCTGGGATTACAGGCATAAACGACCACACCTGGCCAATAGACACCATCTTAATACTAAAGAGGGCTGCAGCTGCAGCTGGGCTAGCACAGCATTTAAAAAGCAGCTAGAATGCATAGAGCAGAAGGAAGTGAGTCAAGCTCTGCTCTCTTTGGGCACTGATGACAAATTCTGTGAGAATGGTCAGTGCTGCCTGACTAATAGGGTAGAGAGAAATTCTCAGGCTGCTTTCCGAAATATTCCAGAGTTTCTGAGGATAACTAGTTGAAGAGACACACGGTGTCACGAAACAAAGCACGGCGGTGTGGGGAATCGTGGTGGACTCAGTGCTGCAGAAATGTCTGCAGAGAGCGGCGATAGACAGCTCAAGTGATTGCCGAGATAAGTCTCACAGGTCACCTAAAAGGTACCCAGGTAAAGGGTGTGGGGGAGGCACGCCAGGGAGAGGAAGGGCTGAGTAGTCACCAAAGTAGTTCTACGTGTTCAAAGATCATGGGCAAATCAACCAATTTCCAATGTCTTCCAAGGTCTTAAATATCCAAAGGTCAAAATATACAAGTTGAACACTAACTCCCTAATTCACAGAATGTCTTTTTCACATAAATTTGGTCTATAGAAGCCCCCTTTTGGTTTCTTTCAGGAGAATAGACAGGCATCTTGATGAATATATACATTTATTTTTCTCCTTAATTTTTTGGAATTTAAATCCATAAATTAAATAGTGATGCTGCATCAAATGCAATTCAGGATGAGCCCAGATGAGACCAGTTTGGGGATGTGCCACAAGGGGACAGACTCAGATCTCTAATAAATAATTTAATTTGGGTCGTTTTTCCCATCCCTCAGATTAATAAATTCTAAGAGGAAAAGGTATAGCAAGCAAAATCAGAAAAAAGAATGTATTTGTTTTGGTGCTGGCTGAAGCCTGCACTGCATTCCCGCAGATGCTTTAGTAACATGTAAACTGCTAGGGTTAAGTGGCTCCAGCTGGTGATAATTAGAACTGGAGCGAATAGGAAGAGAAAGGGGTAGGGGGGAGGTTGTCGGGGAAAGCTCCATTACGCACCAGGAAGAAGCTGATGTTCTGTGTCATTTGTCTCCACCACCACCGCCACCTCCCACCTCTCACTCCTTATCTGCCTTCACCCACCCACCGCCATTCTCCTCCATTGGCAGTGACGGGCTGGTGGTCCAGCGAGATTCATCCAACCCGCCTTTTGTATCTGCTGTGCTGTTTATGCCAATTCGTTGCCAAAAATATGAAGTTTTTGTTCTGTTTTATTCAACAAATGTTACTGATTTAACATATGTCAGGCATGGGTAGTTGCTAACAATACAGCAATTGATAAAGTAAATTTGGCCCCCTATCACACAGCTTACATTCCAGTGGGCAATATTAACAAGCAAATGGCGTGATAAGAGCTGGAATGGCAGAAATAGAGGAAGGATAGTACAAGATCGTGTGAATGCAGACATGGCAATCCAAGGGTGGGCTGGGGTGAGGTGGGGATGGGTAGGCGATAGTTTAAAGAAGAAGGAGGAAGTGTACAGAGCACAGTCCAAACAAGAAACTAAAAAATAAATCATTATAATCAGAATATTCACTGGAAAACTCTGTGGTGATCAGAAATGTCTCAGACATAACAATTCGAAGATGCATTGTGCAAATTTCAAGTGAAGATAATACCCAGTAAGCAAAGGCGTAGATGGGCATGAGATCTAGGAGAAAGTTCAGGTGTGGACACATGTAGCTTTCTCATTTCCCGGTGGCATTTTTTCCCCTCACAATACGCTTAAGAGATACACAAGTTTGGCCAGGTGCAGTGGCTCACGCCTGTAATCCCAGCACTTTCAGAGGCCAAGACGGGTGAATCACGAGGTCACAAGTTCGAGACTAGCCTGGCCAACATGGTGAAACCCCGTCTCTACTAAAAATACAAAAATTAGCCGGGCGTGGTGGTAGGCACCTATAATCCCAGCTACTCCAGAGGCTGAAGCAGGAGAATCACTTGAAACCACAGGGTGGAGATTGCAGTGAGCCAAGATCATGTCATTGCACTCCAGCCTGCGCAACAAGAGCAAAACTGTCGAAAGAAAGAAAGAAAAGAAAAGAAAAGAAAGAAAAGAAAGAAAGAGAAAGAAAGAAAGAAAGAAAGAAAGAAAGAAAGAAAGAAAGAAAGA